>NW_027521325.1:0-319132 GCF_052094955.1 Ictidomys tridecemlineatus
GAATCCCGCTGTGCTGCCTGAAGACAAGGCCATGGACACTACCACCCCTTCCATTGTGGTCATTTTCAAATCTTTTGTGTCCAGTGACAGCTTGGCCCACAATGCAGTGTCCATGGCCATAGGCAGCATAGGCAGCCAGCAAAGGGACCAGTCCTCCCCGGCCCCCCAACCCTTCAGTTCTCCCAACCCAACCCCAATATGTCCCATTCTATTGTCCCACCATCCACCCCTCAGCCTGCATCTGGGAACCCTCCTGGACAGCAAAGAGCCTCTCTTCCCAATGCCCCCATGGTTACCATGCTGCCAGTGAAGGACCACTCACCATCCTCCATCCTGGCACAGAGGGCGTCTGCACCACCAACCTCCCAGGCTGCCAGTGAAGAGGCCATGGATACGACCCCTCCTTCAAAGGCTGTCATGTTCTAGTCACCTCCTGCCTGCCAAGTTCTTAGACTGACACAATTTGGTAAGCATGTCAGACACATCGACAGCTATTTGTGTATTGTAGGCCTGATACCACATATTTGGAATCTGATTTCTGCTTGCAATGTCTTCCTAATGTTGCTTTTGAGGTAAAATGTGCTTTGCAAATGTTGGCTTTAGACATAATAGCTGAAGATGTTATCACCATTGAAGCAGCACATATGTGTACATGCGCACACGCACACACACACACACACACAAACACACACACAGAGAAATGCCACAGTCTTTGTCTCTAAATTTCAGAAGTAAGCAAATTGAAAATTTTCTACAACTATAAAGGAGACTAAATAGATGTGATAAGTGTATAAACTGTGGGAGCCTAGACTTAAATCAAGCATGGATTAAGACAACAGGCAACTACCAAATTAGGCTATAGACTAGAGGAGAGTATTATGTCAATGTTAGTTTCCTGAATGTAGGAATATTCCAGGGTTATGGGAGAGGATGTGCTATCCTAGACAATTCATAGCAGAGTAAAGGCATTAAGTGTCCAGGGGTATGAGACAAAAATACACTTCTCAAACTGCTTAGAAAGGTTAATTAGGGAAAGAGGTAAGATAAAGTACATGTGGCAAAATGTGAAAAGTCTGTGACCTCTTCTAGAAATTCAAAATAACTCTCATGTCCAGGCAATTTCAGTGGTCTTCCCTCCCCCACTATGAAGAAAAGTTTGGCATTCATTTTCAAATACCCTGACTTCAATAATTCACATGCATAGATGAATATTTCAACTATTATAATATAGACCTGTCTCCGCCATTAATGATATGTTAAAATCTTTAAAAGCTGTTGCTCAACAAGATTGATTCAATAAGATTGGTTAGATCAATTAGGAAAGGCCTTATAAAAATTCTCTTAACAGTCTTATGGAATTCTTAAGTTTGAAAATCCTTCAGAATGAAAAGAAAACATCTAAAATGACTATAAAGCGTAAATCACAGTGGATTGGAACTGATGTAAGAACGAGTGCATGTTGTGTTTACGTAGAAAGCAGAATTGGGCTTTACAGGAGGAAACGTGACCAGGCCAGAAACAGGGCAGCAATGAAGTTATGTAAGTTGTCAACAGTTTGATAGCACCATGACTTTGACCATGAAACTGTTCCATGATGTGTGTCCTCATGAGAACCCTGAGGTGCTGGTTTCCATGACTCTGTACACTATGCTTTGCTTTGCTTCACATTCTCTATATTGAAGAAGCTGGAGTAGAGCAGCTTTGTATTTCTCAAAAACATTACATTTATCTGTCATCTCATCCCCCTAATATTTCAGGTTGCTTAAAAGATAACAAAATACTATTTGATAACATATGTTAAAGGAGGAGAAAATGCAAAACTAGAGGTAGAAACATAAACAAGGAGTAGAAAGAGGCCACTCTGTAAATGCTTGCCATAATGCCATTGACCTTGTTCTGAATAAACTTGGGGTCAATTGAAGGTATTTTTTGTTTGATTACTTTTCAGGTTTTATTTTATTTTTATTCTAATTTTTATACATGACAGCAGAATGCATTATAGCTCATATCACACATATATAGAGAGCACATTTTTTCATATCTCTGGTTGTATACAAAGTATATCCACACCATTTGTGTTTTCATACATGTACTTAGGGTAATGATATCCATCTCGTTATGCCATCTTTTTTACTCTTAGGCTCCCTCTCTTCCCCTCCCACCCCTCTGCCCAATCTTGAGTTCATCTAATCCTCCCATGCTCCCCCTCCAAATCCCACTATGAATCAGCCTCCTTATATCAGAGAATATATTTTGCATTTGGTTTTGGGGGGATTTTCTAACTTCACTTACCATTATATTCTCCAACTCCACCCATTCACCTGAAAATGCCATGATTTTGTTCTCTTTTGTTGTTGAGTAGTATTCCATTGTGTACATATACCATATTTTCTTTATCTATTCATCTACTGACAGGCATTTGAGTTGGTTCCACAGTTTAGCTATTGTGAATTCTGCTACTAGAAACAGCAGAATTCACAATAGCTGTTGTGGCTCTGTCCCTATAGTATGATGCTTTTAAGTCCTTTGGGCATAGACCAAGGAGTGGGAGAGCTGGATCAAATGGTGATTTCATTCCCATTTTCCCAAGGATTCTCCATATTGCTTTCCATATTGGCTACACCAATTGGGAGTCCCATGAACAATGTATGAATGTGCCTTTTTCCCCACATCCTTGCCAACACCTATTGTTGTTTGTATTCTTAATAGCTGCCATTCTGATTGGAGTGAGATGAGATCTTAGAGTAGTTTTGATTTGCATTTCTCTAATTGGTAAAGATGTAGAGCTTTTTAAAATACATGTGTTGATTGATTGTATATCATCTTCTGAGAGGTGCCTCCTCAGTTTCTTAGCCCATTTGTTGATTGGGCTATTTGGTTTTGTGGTGTTTAGTTTTTTGGGTTCTCTATATATCCTAGAGATTAGGGCTCTATCTGATGTGTGACTGTTAAAAATTTGATCCCAAAATGGAGGTTCTCTATTCACCTTGCTGATTGTTTCCTTTGCTGAGAAGATTTTTAGTTTAATCCATCCCTTTTATTTGATTTTAATTGTTCCACTATAAGTGTCTTATGAGGGAAGCTGGGGCTTAATCCAACATGATGGAGAATTCTGCCTACTTTTTCTTCTAGTAGATACAGTCTCTGTTTAATTTTGATCCACTTTGCATTGAGTTTTCTTCATGGTGAGAGATAGGGGTTCAATGTCATTTTGTGGCATATGGATTTCGAATTTTCACAGCACCATTTGTCAAAGAGGCTATCTTTTCTCCAATGTTCATTTTTGGTGCCTTGGTCTCATATAAGATAGCTGTAATTATGTGGGTTACTCGCTGTGTCTTTTATTCTGTACCATTGATGTATGAGGCGATTTTGATGCCAATGCCATGCTGTTTGGGTCACTATTGCTCTGTAGTATAGTTCAAGGTCCTCAGCCTGCCTTCTCTCATTCATGCTCCCTGAGGGCAGAATATGTAGGTCACTGCAGTGCAGTCCCAGTAGAGATCAGAGCTGTGAGGGGGTGTCAGTGATGCAGCATGCAGCAGGGACAACAGACACCATGCAATAGGGCCCATGGAGCATGTCCCTGTACTGGTCCATAGTGGAAATAACCCATATCAGTGCCAGGTCAGAACTTTGTCTTTTTCATTTATCTTAGTTGGCAAACACAGGGATGCTGAACTCTCTTTGCTTTTGGATATAGAGTGACACAAGATTCCAGCAAAAAAGCAAAAACAAACCATCACTTGTGAAAGGACACATTTTATTCAAAATATTTCCATTAGTCTGGCCTCATATAGTTTCACTCAAGGGACCATTCTTATTGCTCTCAGCATGGTTTCAATGGGCTTTTTGTAATACAGGACAAATAATATTTGAACAGGACACTATGAAGTGTTACAGTGTTCAATATGAGGTGTCCCACACAAGCTCCTGTGTGAGACAATGCAAGAAATATTTAAGGTGAAAAGATAGAGTTACAGGAGCTTTAATGCATGCATAGGATTAAATGAGAGACCAGTATAAGCTGGTAGGTATTGGCTAGAAGAAGTAGTTCCATGTGAACGTGCATGGGGGTTTCCATTTTGTGCCTGGTGAATTGCCGCCTCTGTGCTTCCAAGTGGCCATGCCTGAGCTGCTTTCTTAAACAACACTTTTCTGACAGGATGTTTGGCCTCATATTGTGCCCAGAGATAGGAACACAGCTGACTATGAATTACCTTTGAATCCAAGAAAGATAAATTTTTCCTCCTCTAATTATTCTAGTCATCTCTTTCTTACAGACAAAAAAAAGCCACCTAGAATAGAAATAGGTGTCAACAGGTGAGTTGTTTGCAGTGACTTGCCTAAATATTTGGTTCAGAAACTTGTGGGGACTTTGATAATTGGGATAGATACTTTGAATAGTTTAGAGATGTATGCTGGAAAAGCTTTGAACATTGTTAATGAACTTATCATGTGATTCTGGTGGAAGCTATAAACAACAATGCTGATAGGATTGTTGCTAGGAAATACTGTGCTCATGAGTTTGCACAGGAGGAGGATTCTGCTGGAAAAGGGAGTAGAAGACATTTATGTTACATTCTGTCAAAGATGTTGTCTACTTTATGCTTATGTCCTATCGCATTCCTGTGGCTAAATTTAGAGGTGATATACTCATTACTCTGATGGAAGAAATGTCAAGGAAGCACAGCATTCAAGCAATGATATCGATGTTTCTAGCAGCTTTTATTCATGTTTACTGGGAGAATGTGGAGCACAAGGAAGAGTGTAAGCTTGCATTTTGGTCAGAAAAGGGGGAGTAATTCTGGGCCTCAGGAATTGTGGTTGTTAATGCATTACAGTCACCAAAGAGATTCTAAAAAATTACACAGACACAGTAGAGAAGTGGCTTAAGGTCATTTCAGGAATTGGCCAGATTCACAAATCATGTTCACAAGGTATGAATATACAAATTCCACTGAGAAGAGAAACTACTAGGAAGTTTGTTCTCCATGCTCACTCAGCCACACAAAACTCGCCCCTTCCATGTTCCTCAGAGGCTTGGCTACTGCTTGAGATGGGGGCAGACAGTGGCTTCAAGCATGTGGTGCTGGTTCTGCAGGAATGCAGAATCCTGGAGTTAGATGGTCATAAAGGCTTCCATAGGATTGCAAAGGTCGGCCAGGAAGGTCAAAGTGTAACAAAGTGAGAATTCATGTAAGTAGGCCCTGAGAAGGTCATGTGTGTAGTTGTGGAAGGAAGTTAAATCTTCAGTAGTGACCCCTGGGACTGAGAGATGGTGGCAATGTGGACTATATGTCAGGAGATTTCTGGCTAAGGATACAGTTAGCCTATGTGAGAGGACATGGGTCAAGGCTGCCCAAGTCCTTTGGAGCCCACTGTCCACAACATGTGCCCAGATGCTGAGCATGGGGAAAGAGGTGTTGTTAGCCCAGCTACATTTAGGTTTTGATCATAGCCAGCTTTACTTTCTGTGTGTCTATTTCTCCCTTTGGAATGGAAATACCTACTCTGTGCCACTGTACCTTAGTTATACATGAGTTGATTTTGATTCCTACAAGGTCTGAAAACCAAAAGTCTAATTTGAGTCCCAGAAGAGACTCTGAACTTGCAGTTTGGAGCAGTGCTAAAACTATTTAGATTTGGGCATCTACTGTAAATATACTGCACACATTTTCCAGGGTGAGATGTTAATAGCTTTGGGGGATCATGGGTGGCATGTAAAATTTTGGAGTTCAGTGTACCTCAAAAGCTGAAGTGAGTCAATGTGGGAATAATCAGAGGTGAAATGATCACATTATGAGTTTGGATTTATTCATGGATTATGGCACCATTGGGTGGATTCATAATTTGGAAGAAGTGCTGCATTGGTTGGTAAATGGAGAATGTGCGTGTCTGGAAGAAGGAGGTCCCTGCGGGCATGTACTTGGAGTTTATATTTTGCCACTTGGTCCTCCTTTCTTTATGCTTCATAGAAGCTATGGGTTTAGAGGCTTCTTGCAAACTACCCTTCTTCCATGATAGTTTTTCTCACATCATGACCAGAGCAATGGAGCTGGCTTCCCATAGGCTGAGACCTCTGAAACTCAAAATTTCTGCATCAACATGGGTCAGAGCAGAGCAGACAGCCTAACATAGACAAGGAGATCTCTGAGAAATGTTGTCCTTGGCAACAGCAGGAATACACCTATCAATAACTATGCAGAAAACTCAATGCAAACTCAATGCAAAGTGGATCACAGCCAATGCAATATGGCAAGGAAAACAAGTGACAAGGCCCAAAGGAGCTTAAAAAGAGAATACAAAATTTTTGTTTCAGATGATATAATTTATGGGTTTAGAAATCCAAAGGAGTCCAAATAGTCAGAATTAGTAAATAAATATTGCAAGAATAATATAAAACAAATAATAAAATTCAATATGTTTTGGCATATCAGAAACAAAATATGCAGAACAAAAATACTAAATTGATGTATTTTCTGATAGCATCAAATAAACAAATACCTAGAAATTAATGTAATGAAAGATGTATATGACCTTTATGATAGTGCAACACAAAGCACAGGTGGTAAAATGTTAACTGTTTATGATGAGATAAAATTTTTATGGAAATCTCAACATTACCACATTTTATTTTCTTTCTTTCATGAACACATTAGATTAGAAATACAAAAACCCAAACCAAAGCGGGTCTTTCACAGACAGTTTGAAAATAATTATGATTTTTTTTTTTAGAAAAGTCCTACTTACAAAAGGAAACATCCATATTTGTTAATATAAAAATGACAGTTTTTCTTTTATTAATAAATAGATTTAATGTAATTTAAATTAAAATTCCAAGAGCATATTTGAGTGTGTAGTAATTCAGACCTGAGTCTGAAGGTCATGTGGAATTGCAGACCCCAGGGAAGAGCCTAGGCAGGGGGAAGCCGCAGCGGCCTCCCTGCAGCACGGAGGCGCAGCTCTTTATCAAAGGCTGTACAGGACATGGCTGCCAGCTTGGACAGATGCAGTAGGACCACACTGAGCTTCCCCAGACAAGCCCACACCTGTCCAACCACCTGACTACAGCAAAAGACACACCGCACACGCAGAGTGGGAGCAAATGGCATAGTCTAGTAGCAGCCCTAAGTGGCTCCTGTGGTGCGTCCCTCCACATGCAAATGGCAGCCAAAGAGGGATGTTAGCATTAATATCCCAGGTTAACAATGCATTGGTACCCAGAACCTAGAAGGACATCTTCATGGGCTCTGAGTAACTAAAACCTTATACTTGGTGCTAAAATCGTGAAGCATGAAGGACAGAGAAGAGCCACATTGGACCACTTCCCGGCTAAGAGCATCCATTCCCAAGAAGACGCAGTAATGCAGTGGAAGACACACACACAGTGAGGCAGGAAAGAGTGGAATCCACGTGGCACATGTGCCTAGGTCCTAGGTGGAGTGTGTGCGAGTCAGTCAGAGGTACAGGTGGCTCAGAAGGCCCTCAACCTGGGACCTTTCATGAAAGCCAACATCCAAATGGTCAAACTCACACGGGGGTCTGCTGCACGCCGTTGGTCATCAGAGGGATGAAATGACACCATCATTCATGTGCACCAGGAGGTCCAAATGTGGATGATGGGCAGGAGCAGGCCTTGACCTAGCCGCGGAGTGGATGAGGCTCATGCTGTGCTTGTGAGCGTGTACTGGGAACAGCCTGTTTGGGAGAATCTTTGCTGAAGTTCTCCACAGCTCAACAAGCCCACATCTTACACAAGCAATTTCATCCCTCCGTTGGCACCTGCACACGTAGATTCTTCAAAAGACACATCAAAAGCTTGTACCAGCATTATTCACTATGTTGGAGCTAGAAATATCCCAGATGTCCATGAATAATGGAAAGGAAACATCACGCTCCATGTATTGAACAATGAAGTGCTCGGAGCAGTAGAGCCCTCACCTACGATGCCCGAAGCACCGCAGCTGCATGCTGGGATGAAACCTCAGGGCACGAAGGACAGAGGCAGAACTCCCACGGAGTGGGCAGCAGTGGGCTTCCCCAGGATGAGGGACCCGCATCGTCCTGACCTCAGTGCTGACTCCTGCAGGAGGACGTCCACCTGGTGGAGGGTCACGCACCAGTGCATCTAGGTTCCACTCCCCCTTCTGTGTGGGTGCCAGACTTCAAAAGTTCATGGACAAGTTAACCCCTCTTTATGTCAGAAAGAATTTCCTAAATTCAGAAGATAACTAGGCATCTTTACCAAACAATAATGTTTATTAAACAACAACAACAAAAAACATAGAAATACCCAGAAAAAAAATGAATCTAAGGTGGAGCAGCTTAGAAACAGTCCCTTGAAGTAGGAAAAAAATGAGATATAAAAGTCAGCTGCCAACACTTCTGTTCAGTGTTATATTGAAAATACCAACCAGCACAAAAACAATGAAAAACAATTAAAAAAATAGAGATGCAGGATTTCAATGGATATGCTAAAATTACCATTATTTGTAGAGTCAATAATTGTTTATAAAAAAACTCAATTTAATACATGGAAGAACTTTTAAAAATGATAGAAGGGTTTAGCAAGGAACATTAGATAAAAATTCAAGAAATCTGAGTTGAAAGATTCAAGCATTGATATTTGTTTATTAGTGGTCATCAACGTGCCCCACTCATAAGATGTTAGCAATAAGGAAAGCTATGTTAAAATCACAAATTTTCTATAAATTTTAAAACTGCTGGGGCTGGGGATATGGCTCAAGTGGTAGCGCGCTCTCCTGGAATGCATGCAGCCCGGGTTCGATCCTCAGCACCACATACAAAGATGTTGTGCCCGCCGATAACTAAAAAATAAATAATAAAATTTTTTTTCTCTCTCTCTACCTCTCTCTCTTTAAAAAAAAAACTGCTTTCAAATAAAGGCTTATTTTTTAAAATGCCATCTTTGTGGATAAGAAGATCTACCAGCATAAAGCTGTCAATCATTCCTAGTGTGATATGATCTTTAGATTCAAATCACTTTCCCCAAATACCTAAAAAGGATATTAACAGAACTTTAAGATGATTCTAAGATTCATACAGAAAAGTAAAGGTATAGGAAATCCAGGATGATTCTGAATGAGATGGACGAGGAAAGGAAACAGACTTGTTTTCCTCCACTTTTACAGAAAGTCCTAATATTCTGGTAAGGGGTCACGGGGGTGGGGGGGGAGGGAACATAAGATATGGATCCCAGAAGCAAACTCATGATATAAATGAAGCTTCAGATTATGATAGGAGGAGCACCTTAATAAATAGGAGAAAATGGGGCTGTTGGTAAGCAGAATGGAAAATAAAATGAACCCCTACCTCACTCCATAGACACAACCAGCTCCAAATGTATTTATTTAATGATGGCAAAAACAAAACTGCCAATCTTCTCATGGAAAAAAATAACAGAGTTTCTTTTGGAATTCAGAATAGGGAAAGATTTATTCAATGCACTAATAAAAACTAGAAATAAATAGATTAGTGTATTTAATTTGTTTTTATTTAAATGTTGTATCCAGGCAAACGCATACAGGGCCAGAAGATGTAGAAGAGACCTCAGGCTTGTTAGTAAATGGGTCCCTTTCTACAAACATTTGATTGACAAGTTTGCTAAATAACAACTGGAGGATGGGAGTGCCCAGGGTGCTCTCTTTGTTTCGGGTGGGAGAGAAAATTGTGGATCCCCCGTGAGAGCAGCTAGCATTAGCTTTTGAAGGTGACTATTCAGACGCTCTCTGGCCCTCAGGTCTGTGTGCACATTCCAGGAGGGGCTCACAGGCCTACAGCAGCCGTGGTGTCCAGGGGTGTCGTGTGAGTCCCCAGCTTGCCCTGTGAAGCCCAGGACGCTCTGCCTCTACCTCAGTTCTTCAGATTGCCCTGCAGGGTCTCAGCCTTGGAGACCTCTGGGGGTCCAGGCGTGCTCCTGTTCGCGATCCAAATACAGCACTTCTGTTCTGCTGGGCTGACATTCCAGGGTCCTGGTCCAAATGACAAAATGCAGGTTGAGCTACTTGTACCTGCAGCGCAGGACATAGGGCCTGCTCACGGGGTGAAGGCTAAGGTCACACACAGGCAGGGTCTTCCTGACTGGGTGGGCTCCTCCTGGCCACCGTGTGGCTAAAGGTTTTCACACAACTCGGGACAGAAAGGACACGGGTAAAATGAGAGGCAATGGCAGGGTCCCCATTGACAAGGGACCAAAACAAGGACACAAAAGAACTGGAGGTGCCAGGCCCTGATGGGAGGCCCAGTCCTAGAAAATCACCTCGGAACGTGGAAGGGGTGCAGGATGGTCTGAGAGGGAGGAGCAGTGGAGTAGAATCCAGAAGCACCATGTATCTCCCCACGTTGATCGTCCTCCATCAGGGAGGCTTTTGATCAATGGAAACATTTGCACAGCAATGAACGCGGGAGTTAATCCTGGAACCAATGAAGACTGCTGCTCCTGAGGACTGCGTTTTATAGAAGTCGGTGCCTCGTGATGTTGGTCTCACCGTGGGCAGCGTTCTTTGTAAAGTAGGACCCTCACGTCCATTTTCCTCCCAACAATTCGTAAGACGCAGCGTGTACTTGATTTCTATACCTTTAAGCATTTGTGTTTCAGTTGAGGGGCATCTATATTTATCAGTTTCATTAGAAATATATGATTGAGTTGCATGTTTTTTTTATCAGATTGTTGACACTTCAAACTGAACGTCTGCCGTTGGGCCTTTCTTAAAGTAAGCAGGTTGACCCTCCATGTCGGCAGGCTCTGTCCAGGATGCCCACCACCTAAGCTGGGACCCTTACCACCTCAAGTGTGCCGCTCACAGCCTGCGCACACCCTCCCAGGGAGTGTCAGTCACCTCTGGACGACTTACGTACTCAGCAAGCGTCCGTGCGGAATAGGAAGTTGTCACAGGGCACTGTCACATGGCACTGCCACAGGGACTAGGCAGTTTGCACATGTTCAGGACAGACTTTTTTTTTTCTCAAATGATTTGGACCCTCAGTTGGTTGTCTCAACAGGAAGGACCCACAGCACTCTGTACCCTCAGGGTTGTCACTGCCATCTCCCGGTGTCCCCCTGTAGCCACCTGGCCTGTGGCTGAGCCTTCCCCAGGCCAGTACACTTGCCTTGGCCTCCTCCATGCCTGGCATGTGTCCTCCTCCAGATCTCCAGCTTCGCTCCCAGAGCCATGGCACTGTGTCTCGGGGAAGCCCTGTTGACACCCCTAAGATTCCATCCCTCCCTCGGTGCCCGCCCCCTGTTGCATTTGCCTTAACAGAACCGTCCACTGACCTAAGAGCTCATCTCTATTACTCCTTTCCTGCCTTCCTCATAGACCAAGCTCCATAAGGTCAGGGAACCATCAGGTCAGGGTGGCTCCCTCCTGCCCTGCCCTCAGTGACAGAACAGGATCCACACCAAAAGAAACAAGCAAGAATCCTTCACTAAAGGAACCCGAACTACCACAGAATAGTCCAGGGCCGTGGGGAGGAGAGGCACCATGAGTGGAAGAGCCAGGAGCTCAAGCCCCGGAGGAGGGCGAGCAGCAGGGTGCCTGGAAGGGGTCAGAGGAGGTTGCAGCCTTGCTCCAGGCACCACAGAGCCTGGGCCCTGCAGAGTCCAGGAGAAACTGAAAATCTACCACTTGACACTGCAGACTAGGGAAGTCCTCTATAAAGACTTGGCAAGGAAAGAGCAAGACCAGGAAACCTGTGTCCTCATTAGTGAAAAAGCAAGAGGTGCCCACCCCTGACCTTGAGCAGACATGCGGTGTGGTGGGTGAAGGATACCCTTGAGATGACCTGTCCTGGGGTCAGACCTCTACCTGGCCCGGGGTCTGGGCGGTGTAGGCACAGAAAGGAGATGAAGATCAGGCACAGAAAGGAGATGAAGATCTTGAGACATTGTCAAAGATAGCAGTGACTGCCGCGAAAGCTGATTTACACAGCCACAGAGCAAACCGTAAAAGAAAAGGACTCTTCATGGAGTCGTCATAAAAGTGCCGAGTGCAAGCCGCAATCGAACTTACCAGTTGCGGGGCTGATGTCCATAATGCGGAATGAAAACATCTTCTCAATAATCATAGTTAACAGCAGCCCACAGTCAAATAGGTGGGTGAGCATTTCACAGAATGCAGCACAGGAAACTCCCGCTTGTGTTAATGACCTGCCCTAAGAATGAAGAGCAGAATTCATGCTTCAAGCCAAGGAGAGTGAGGGATTTTTTTTAAAATTCTGACATTTATAGACAAATATGCGAAGCAATTGGACTGCTTAAATATTATTTCTTACAAACATTCTGATAGTGAAAAATGATTTGACTTCATCTGTAAAAACTGAATATATTCATAACCTATGACCCAGCAAATCCATTTCTAACTGTATACCTTTAAACAATGACAAAAATCAAACACCTGAGATCTGTGTAAACAGCAGGGACACATGTGCAGGATGCTCCCAGCCTGGCATCTACAACAGGGCAGGGCAGGGCCAGGAGGACAGCCCTTGGTGAGCGAGTCCTCACCAGGCAGCAGGGACGAGGCGTGGGGCAGAGCCCCTCCACCTGACCACCACCTTCCACCTTCACACTGAGCGACAAAGCCAATGGCAGAGGTGACAGGGGCTGGTGCCTTTGAATAAAGCACAGACAGCAGTTTGCTGCATGAAGATACAGGCCGACTCAGTAAAGTGGGAAGGGCCAGAGGGGATCCACCAGGTCAGGCCGCCCTGCAGAGGGCAGAAAGAAGCCTCTTAGAAGGTCCCTATGAAGGAGGGAGACCAAGCCCTGGGTCACCACCAGCACTTGACATTTATCATGTCACATACCGTATGTCATTTGGGGAGGTCAATAAATCCTATTTAAACAGTATAGAAAGGTATTGTTATGGTTTAGATGCGAGTGTCCCCCAAACTCACATGAGACCCTGCAAGAAAGTTCAGAAGTGAAATGATCAGATTATGAGTCTTATCAGTCTCCTTCTCCGTAAAACAGATAACACAAAAAAAGTGTATGCTGCTTGTATGAGGAACATACTACCATACAGGTGTGTGAGAACACACCAGAATTGAAATGCCCAAGGATACCTGAAGAAGAACATTAAACTGATTGCTTTCTCTCCCTCTCCCTCTCCCTCTCCTTCCCTCCCCTCTCCCTCCCTCCCTCCCTCCCCCATCTCTCCTCCTCCTCCCTCTTTCTCCTCCTGGTGGCCTGTTCCCAGCCACTCTCCTCCTCCTCCAAACTCTCCTGCAGTAATGCTCTGCTTCCCACCAGGTCCCAAGGAATGGAGTCCTCCATCTAAGAACTAAGACCTCTTAAACTGTGACCCCCAAATAAATGCTTCCTCCTCTAAAGTTGTTCTTTCCAGGTTTTTTGGTCACAGCAGCAAAAAGGCTAAAACAGATAACACAAAAAACACATGCTACTTACACGAGGAACATAATACCATACAGGTGTGTGAGAACCAACTGGAATTGAAATGCCCAACGTTACCTGAAGATGAACAATAAACTGTGCTAAGAAACTCCTCTCCCAGAGCTTGGGACAAGGGGGAGGTCCTGAGCAGCCTTCGGGGGGGCAGCTTGTGTGTACCAGATGTCAGGCTTCCCTGAGGGATGAGGGTGCAGAGATCTTAACGTGTGCTACCCTCCTCTCTGGGCCCCCTGAGTGTGTGAGAGGCTCCTGAACTAGCAAATCCACCCACAGGACACGGGTTATGGAAGGCCATGGAGAGGTTCACATCACTTCCTGAGTGCCCAGAAGGCAGTCCAAGGCCAGCCACTCCCTGGAGCAGGGTGGAATTACAAATGGATCAGTCCATCCAGGGCACAAGCAATGCAGGAGGGAAATGGACAGTGGTGCACATGGGAGATGAGCAGGTGAAACAGCATCCTTTCCAACCTGGGGAGGGGATGGAAGGTGGATGAACCTCAGTGCTGCTTTCTGTGAAATGCCAGGGCCCCACTCTTTACATCAGCACAGCTCTCCAGACCAGTGAGGACCCAGGCCCGCAGGCGAGGAGGAGGCGTGGCCAGAGCCCCATGGCAGCTCTGTCCTTTCCTGCCTCCCCCTCCCCCAGCTCTCCCCCGGCTGCTGACACAGGGCCCAGGCTCATAGGTACCTCCTTGGAGGGTCCCCTCCTTGTGGAGCCCAGCAGCACCTGGGAGGGACCCACAGTTGGACATGCTAAGAGGAAAGTGCATCTACTTGCTGTTGGTGGGGGCCAAAGCTGTGGTTGTGGTTTAGATGAGGTGTCCTCCAGAAGCTCAGGTGTGAGACACACAGGAAGGTCTGCAGGAGCGGTGACTGGGCTACACCTTGACCTAGTCAGTGACTTGGTCCCTGATGGGATTACCTGGGTGGTCACTGGAGGCAGGTGGGTGTGGCTGGAGGACGTGGCTCATCTGCACAGTGGAGTCTCTCTCAGCTTCCTGATCACCATGTGAGCTGCTTCCCTCCGCCACACTCTTCCGCCATGATGTTCTGCCTCACCTGCAGCCCAGAGGAGCCCTCCTCTAAAATTGTTCTGGTCGGGTCCTTCAGTCACAGCCGCAAAACGCTGACTAACACAATGTGCCCTTGGAGCCCCTCCGGGGCCAGCAGGACCTGGGAGTCCCAAGCCACGTCCCTTCTGCCTGGCACCCCCTGCTCTGTGCTGGTCCCTCATGCTCTGACTCCAGTCTCAGCCCCCCTGGGAGGGCACACCCATATCCAGCTCTGCTCGGGTTGATGTGGCTCCCTACAGGTCACAGGGGAAAGCAGGGGAGCTGTGTGCAGTGACCTCAGAGCAGGAAGATTTTCCAAGATGGATATCACAACCAAGGAGAAAAGGCACACAGTGACTCCTAAACAGCAGGACCTAAGTCAGGAGCAAACATGAGGCACCACATGTCTACATGGGTTGTGTGCCTACAGATAGAAGAAGAACGTTTGTCCCAAGAAATGGATTTTCTTGAATTGAAAGATAGTACGAAATCATTAAGAAAAGCGGGACCGCCCAAGAGAAAGGCAGTGGAAGGGCTTGAAGGAAGAGCACCCATAAAACAGGAACGAACCAAGGAAAGGCTCCCAGTCCCCTGGGAAGACCATGGAAAGGAAGAGTGTCATCAGGCCCAGGCGGTGACTAGAGTAGGACCTGCTGAGCGAATGAGAACGGCATGTGGTATACGGGTGAAATGCCAGGCAGTCATGATTTTTGTTTTTTTTGTTTTTGCATCAGGGCGTGAACCCAGGGCACTTAATCCCTGAGCACATCCCCGGCTCCTTTCTATATACATGTATTTTATTTTGAGACACTCTTGGTAAGTTGCTTAACCCCCCACTGAGTTGCTCAGGCTGGCCTCAAACTTGCAATCCTCCTGCCTCAGCCTCCCAAGCCACTGGGATTATAGGTGTGTGCCAATGTACCTGGCTGCAGTTTAACTTTTTAAAGAGCGCCATATTTATTGGAAGGGAAGTAATCTCCAGGAAGTTTCAATTGTATGTATTTGTATGTATACAAATAATAGAATGTATTTATGGGGTACAATGTGATATTTTGATATGTGTAAATTGTGTGATGATCAAATCAGAATAATCAGCATATCCATTGCTTTAAATATCAATTATCAATTTTGTGGTTCACGATTCTCTCTTCCAGCTCTTTTTTTTTAACTTTTTATTTGTTTTACTTTGTTACACATGACAGTACAATGACCTTGACATATCACACATTTGAATGAGATGGGGTATAATTTCTCATTTTTCTGAGTATACAGGTTGCAGAATCACATTGGTCCTGCAGTCATGCATATACACACAGTCATGATGATGTCGGTTTCATTCTATGTCCTTCCTATCCCCCCATCCGCTCCTCCAGCTCTGTGGACACATGCATCACATACAGTCCCTGGCTGTGGGGTGGACTTGGCAACCTCCTCCTCCTGCCCCAGGGGCTTTGCGCCCATTCCTGGGTTCTCTTCGCCCTTCTCCTGGACCTCCTTTGTGACCCACCGGCACCACTTCTGGGCACATGTATCCAAACAAACAGATTTGGGCCTCAGGGACCCCTGCACGCCCCCGTTCACTGCAGCACTGGTCACAACAGCCAGGTAGGGAATCCACCCAAGGGCCCATGGAAAGACGGCAGATCAAGGAAACGGGCATGTGGACACGGTGGAACCCTGCCTGCTGGGAACATGAAGCTGCTGTCACCTGCAGTCCCATGTGGAGACCACGGGATTGAGTGAAGTGGGACGGCAGGCACAGGAAGAGCTCGGCTTCCACAGGGTCCTCTGCCTGTGGGGGGCTTATGGGACCATGTCCTCTCTCCCCGCAGAGGCAGGCGGCCTCGGCTGCACCACGCTGGGGGGCCCCTTATCCACTGCCCACTCAGTCTCTCCAGGTCCCCTCTCTCCCTTCTTTTCTACGGATCCTGTGAACTGCTGTCCCCTGCCCAACCTCATCTGATGAGACAATGACACATTCTGAGAGCAATGACTGTCACCAGGCTCTCAAATGTGGTTTACTGCCACCATCCTCATCTCCCCTGAGGACAGGGTCCCCAGCCCACTGCACGCATAAGGCAAGGAAGCCCAAAGCCACTGGCCTGAACACAGGCTAACTGGTCCCAGCCAGGTCTTCCTGGGGCTCAGCATGGAGCCAGGCCACAGATATGGCCCCTCAGACTGGGGTCAGCAGCGCCTTGGGCCATGAGGGCCTTTCCACCTCCAGCCTGTGGGGCAGGTGGACACTGCCACATTTTTATAGTCAGTCCCCACCATGGTTCCAGGCCGGGAGGTGTCTCAGAGCTGACCCAAAAACAAACACCCGCAGCTGAAGGGGCTGAGCAGGGGGTGGCAAGTTCAAGGCCAGACAGGACAGGGGAGGGAGAGGCAACTCAGTGAGGTCCTGAGCAATCAGTGGGACTCTGTCTCAATAAAAAATAAAAAGGGCTGGGGACGTGGTCAGTGGTTAAACCCAAAACAAAAGACCACGTTGTAGTGTGAGGAGAACCCACAGCCCAGAGAAAAGCAAGGACCGGGCCAGGTGGCCAGGGTCTCTCATTTACCCAGCAAAGGGTGGACCTGGGCAGGGATGAACAGAACCTACCTCTCAGAGGGAAGAGGTTGGCGGGGAAGGCAAGGGTCAGGTGCTGACAGAGCAGGCCTGCATGGCTCACTGTCCCCTCTGCCCCACCTTTGGCCTTGCTGGCCATGGACTGGAGAGAGCGAGTGGGCAGTGGGGACAGCAGTCAAGGCTGCATGGCCACCCCAGGAGCTGCCCTTGGCTCTGGGTGTTTATCCATGAAGGTTCAGACCAGGGAAGCCATAGTGTCCAGTGACCAGGGCACACAACCCCAGAACAATCCATCTGGTTGTCCAAGGTTCCCACATGTGTCACACACACTCTTGTCCAGGTGTCCGCATTCCCTCCTGGCTATAGGGATGGGGAGGTCCATGGTGGGACATTGGCCAGTTGACCCTTCAATGGGTTTATGGCCCAAGATGGGGCTGAAGTGTCAAAGATGACGGGTTTCCCATGCTCAGGCAGCCATGCATCTCAGGAGACCTGACGTTCACCCTTAGTGGACAGAGGTAGGGGCTGGGCACATGGGACAGGACAGGGGAGGGAGACCAGACCTTTGGGCAGGGAGGGTCTCCTGGAGGCTGAGGCTGCAGCTGGGAAGAGCTCAGCTTAGGTGACTGGGGGAGGTGGGAGGAGGGGCTCTTCCTGCTCCTAAGCCCCTTGGACTTCTCCTGGTGGCAGGCCAGCTGCCCCACAGAGCCAGGCGCCTATGACCCAAGGCTCCCCCGGAGCCTGCGCACCAAGCTTCATGAGCGAGGCCCTCTCCACAGCTGTCTTGAGCCAGCTCCTGCCAACAGAGCCACAGCGGGGGCTCTGGGGGCCTTGGTCCCCAGTCAGCAGTGGACCTGGCCATCGGCAGAGGCCTGGCTTACAAGGGAGTTGTTTTCCCAACAGCCTCGCCAACCTGAACCAGCAGCCGGGAGAGCTCCTGAAAGGCAGTTGGGGCCTTGCACCAGCCTGAGGCAGGGGCGAGGTCTGGGCCTCCTCGGAGGCTGCATCTGAGCTTCAGCAGGGCTGATGGGCAGCTGAGGGGACCTGGGAATCCATTTCCCTGTTGTGCTCATAAGGCTTGATAAGGCTGTACCCAGAGCAGGGAGCCCACCTGCCCCTTGCCCCCAGCTCTCCTGGCACCAAGGCAGGCAGCAGCTGCGGGTGGGCGCTCAGGGCTCCCTGGCTGCCTTCTGGGAGAGGGCTCTAACTGGAGACCAGACTTCCTCCCCTGGACAGCAGCGGCCACCTGTAAAGTCAACGGCCTGAATTTTCAACCAAGCATCTTCCATCTGTCCCAGCACGCTGGCACGTCCAAGTTGGTCAGCTTTCAGAGTAAATGTGTGTCTGCCAGGATGGCTCCTCGTCATGCTGGCAGGACTAAACTGAGGATGCTTGTCCAACATGCTTTGAAGTCTGGGGTCTGCACAAAACCTTCCCTCAGGTCATCCTCCCCCAGGCCACTGGTGGAAGGTGGCTCCTGGCCAGTGTCTGGCTCTGTCCTTGGCGGTCTCCTTTCCAGGCAGGTGTACTCTGGAATTGTCATGGCGGCTGACAGAGCTGCCTGGGAGGACAGCCTGCTCCAGCTCGGGCCGCCTCTCGCCTCGCTGCGTTCACCTGAAACCCGTCCACACTGCGCTCAGGAATGGCAAAGGAAGGCCGAGGTTGGACCTTGCTCAAGCCCACTGCAGTGACAGGACTTACCCTGGCCCATGCGGGCCCAGGCTTGCCAGAGCCAGCAGCTGCTCCACATCATGATGGATGGCCTGCTCCCATGCACCCTGCGCCCACTGGCTGCACCCAGGAAAGCCCAGGAGTCACCGGCCAGCTACATGTACTCTGCCTCCGACCTCCTAGAGGAGACCCTTGGTGGCAAAGCTGTGGCCAGGTCTGGCATCAGGGGAGGGGCCTCACAGCTGCTCCCAGGTCCCCTCACCTCTGCTGAGCTGGGAGTTCTGGGAGCCACCAAGGACGGGGTGGGGACACAGGCGGGGGCTCATGCCTGCCCCAGGAGCCAGCTGCTCTCACACTGGTGTGAGGACCCTCTCTCAGGCGGTGAGCATAGCGTCATCAGGGAGGTCCTGCCTGCAGAGAGGGTGACAGTCTCGGTCACAACAGGGTGTTTCAGGGTCAGGCTCCAGGCCCTCCTGGCCCCTGGGACCCCTCTTGGTCATCTCATCCTCAGGAGCCACTCCTACAGGTGACACCTGAGGATGGGGACCACCCATCTGTTCAGGCACAAAGCCCAGGAGGAGGGAGGCCCTCAGTGTGCAGCAGATGGACAGAGAAGCAGCCCCAGTGTTTCCGCCAGTTTGTCACCACTGTGACCACCCAGCCTGGAGCTGGTGGCAGGATGGCCTCAGGCCGCCAGGATGCGGGCACGCCCCTGGCCTCTGCGGAGCTGCACAACATGCCTGTTCACCTAGCTGCTTCTTCTGGAAGAAGGTTCGTCCCATACTCTCCCATGTTTGCGGAGGCTGATCTGTCACAGCATCAGGTTGTGGGACACCACTGGATACTTTGTAGACAAGGCCCTTTCTGGACACTCGGCCTCCTTTCCCAGGCGCTGGCCCTGGGCACAACTTGGGCTCTCTCCATTGGGAGCTTAACACTGTCCTCCCCTGGGCAGCTTGGCATAGCTGGCATCGTGCCTCCGTTTGTCCCCACTCAGAGCCTGTCAGGTGACCAAGGGCGGACAGACATTGCTCACTTGGTCTCCGGCCAGCACAGCGGGCCTGGATTCCTCTGTGACTTTCCTGATGGTGCAGGATGGTCCTCCTGGGGCTCCCATAGCTGGAGAAGGACAGGCAGCGTGGAGGCCATGCTTGGCTATGTGCACAATGGAAGGGCCTGCAAAGCTCTGCCCCTGGAGCCCGCAGGTCTTTGTGACCCAACCACATGGCCCCTGGCTCAGCTCCAGATGCTGGGGATGGGCTTAGGGGTGGTAAGGGGGGAACCACAGCTGGTGGCTGCAAACCTCACCTAATGACCCCACATCTCCTGGGCGTCGTTTAACCTCCAACCTGCTAGGCAGGGCTTTCAGGCCAGCACCGGGGACCTTACCCTGCTCTCAACAAGGCTCTCTTGGGGCAGAGACAGGTGCAGAGAGACCCCTCACTCCAAATCACATTGAGGGTTGTGCTCAGCAAGCTTTCCCAGCCGCCCCCCTGCAGGAGAGGAGTGGGCTGTCCTTAGAAAGTGCTCTTTCCAGGCATGGTGGTGCCTGCCTGCAGTCCCAGTGTTTCAGCCAGTTTGTCACCACTGTGAACAAAAGGCCTGACAGGAATGATTTCAAGAAGAAAAGGTTTATTTGGATCTCAGGGATTCAGAGGTCCCAGCCCACCACTGCCTACCCCATTGTCTGGACCCTAGGTGAGGCCCAGCATCATGTGGAAGGGCATGGCTAAGGAAGGCCGCTCAGGACCCGGCAATGGGAAAGCAGAGAGAGACTAAGGTCAGCTCAGAAAATAAGACCCTAAGCCGCTGCCCATGACCAGTTCCTCCAGGCCACCCTGCCACGTCACCACCCAGTTAATCCCCAGCAGCGAGCAAAGCACTGATTGGTGAAGGCTCTCGTAGTAGCCAGTCCCTTCACCTCTGAGCCTGCGTGCCCTGCCCCACACAGGAGCTCTGGGTCACCTCACATCTCCACCTTAACACCCACTTACTCAGAAAGCTGAGGCGGGAGGATCCTTCCAGCTAGGAGTTCAAGGCCAGCCTGGGCAACACAGCAAGACCCCGTTTAGAAGGTGCTCCAGCCAAGGGTCAGCTTGAGCAGCAAGGCCTTGCCCTGCACACGGAGCCTCCTGAGTGAACACTGCAAGTTCAGAGGAGCAGACGCAGGACCAAAGACCCTGCTCCCTCAGATTTGCCCAGCATCTTCCTGGTTACTTGGTTATGAAAGGCCTCCACTCCCAGGCCCACCCAGACCATCATGCACTTAATCCTCTGAGCCCTTGTTACCCATTTTCCTTTGTTTATAGGCAAAAGAATCTTGGTTTTTTCTTCAGGGGAAATAATGTATCTAACAAAGAATGCACCCTTACAGGTAGGGGTGGCGAGCAACATAATTCTGTCCTAAGAGATGTCCATATATTTCTTCTGAGCTCTTGAAAGATTTGATTTCCTGATATTAATGCCAATGTTTCTTCTGTCATGCTGTTGGGCAAATGGGTGTGAACCCTGGAGCAACAGCAGCCATTTGTGGGCAAGGAAGGAAAGACTCAGAAAGCTAAAGACCTTGACTTTGGGCCATTGCACCAGTTAGCAAGTTGGATTTCTCCTTAAATAGTATTAAATAAACCTCTATATTGTTTAAGACATCATTTTATGAGAGCCTGTTATTGACAACTGAAAGCAATTCTTAACTAGTTCCCACAGAACACATCCCTGAGACCATCTAATGTGAGCCTCTCCTGTCTGTGTCTGACTTGAGAAGTGAGCATATTCTCCATTTCACAAATGAAGCAGTCATGGTCAGGAGGGTTGTCAGCGCGTCCCAGGGTCACACTGTTCATAAGCGGCAAAGCCAGGACTAAGCCAATCTCATCTGGCTGTGCATGCTGTGACTGGGACCTGAAGGGAGGAATTTGGAAATGCAGAAGAAAAACAGATTAGTGTTAATAGGTGGAAAACAAGCTGCCCAGAGCTCTGCTTGTTCTGGCCTGTGTTTGGCTGGCTGGTGGCAGGCACTGTCCATCCTGGAGTCGGGAGGGAGCCCTGTGGCTGCTAATGACATCATCCTGATTCCCTGGGAAGCCGCTCTGGCAGGTGCTCTTGTGGCCTGGCACCGTCTGGAGGAAGCGGACACTGATGTGCAGGGCAGGGCAGGGCAGGGCAGCTGGCTGGGGGAGCAGCCATGGCAGAGGAGGAAGAGCCCAGGCCTGTCGGGGCGGTGCAGCGAGGGCCCTGGCCCCCAGGGCTCTGAGTGACCTGCTATTACTTGACACTCTGCATCTGCTCAGCTGCCCCGTCTCTGCCAGGGCTGGTGGACACGGCTTCTGGGAGTGCCCCGTCCCTGACCAGAGGATGAGAATGGGATGGTTCTGCCTGCATGTGGTGCCAGGCGCCTGGCCCACTGCCCCGTGCTTCAGGGGTCCTGGTGTGTGGCAGATGGATGGGTTGGTGGCCAAGGCAGGATGAGGATGATGGCTTGGTCCCTGCTCTGTGACCATCCTGTGGCCTTGCTGTGAGTTCCACAGGTGACGCCCGTGCTCACTGGCCAGCTCTGGGTGTGGAAGGGAATGATGGTCCTGTTTCCAACAGAGACAAAAGGGGGGGTGCAGCTGACACTGGGCCCAGGGCTCCAGGTCCCCTGCAGTGGTCACAGCCCAAGTGGACAGGAGAGAAGGTGAGGGAGGGCCAGGGAGGGAGGAGACAGGGGCTGAGGGCTGGGTGAGGGGCAGGGGAGGAGATGGGACAGGAGGAGGCTGGACCAGGAGCTGGGTCAGTGGGGGAGAAGGGAGGGGAGAGGAAAAGGCGGGGAAGAGTGGCCCTGTGCGGAGGAATCGCAGGCCCGGGAGCCACGCACGGCCTCTCTGCTTGCTGGTGTCACAGGCCCCATGGGTAATGAAGAGGCTGTGGACACCATTGAGAGGGACAGGCCTGCTCAGAGCTTGGCACATAGATCATGTGCTGCAGCCCTGGGCACCAGGGCCGTGGTCGGCCATCAGGAAGGCTGAAGCTCTGTGGGGGTGCCTCCTTCAGGCACCTCCACCCCAAACAGCAACTGCCCCACCTGGCCCTGGGCTCTGCAGGGTGGTGGGCTTTCCTCAGAGAGGAGGGGCCCCCTCCAGGCCAAATTCAGCCCCAGCTGACACCCAGCCATGTGGCTTCCCAACTCCTCCCACCCCAGGTCTGACATCAGGGCTGAGCATTTGGTCCAACTTCCTCCCTTCCTCTTCGGACAACAGTGGGGCTTACCTGTACCAGGGCTTACCTGTGCTGGGGGTTTCCTGTGCTGAAACTTACCTGTGCCAGGGCTTACCTGTGCCAGGGCTTCCTGTGCCATGGCTTAACCTTTGCCACAGCTTACCTGTACCACAGCTTATCTGTATCAGGGTTTACCTGTGCCACGGCTTACCTCTGCCAGAGCTTACCTTTGCCACAGCTTACCTGTACCACAGCTTATCTGTATCAGGGTTTACCTGTGCCACGGCTTACCTCTGCCAGAGCTTACTTGTGCCACGGCTTACCTGTGCCACAGCTTACCTGTGCCATGGCTTACCTATGTCAGGGCTGACCTGTACCAGGGCTTACCTGTTTGGCTTGAGCACAATCTGACTCTGACAGCCTCCCGATGTGGCCTGAGGTACGTTCCAAGGGACGCATGGGTTTGACCCCACCCTTCCCTGTTTCCCTGTGACTTTCCACAGCTGGGTCAGGAGGAGACGCAGCTCCTCCATCTCCCATAAGGGGAAATTGAAGCCTCTGGTCTCATCAGAACTGACTTGGGATGTGGTCTGGGGAGGGTGTGGGGACCAAGCTCTTGTCAGACAGGCGGTGGGGATGCAGCCCCGCAGTGCCCGAGGCCCTGTCAGACATGGCCTCTCTTGGGGCCAGGTGTCCATCACAGTCACAGACGGTGCTGTGGAATTTATCCTGAGGGTCCTCAAATCTCTGCCTTCCAGATCAATCTCATGTGGGCCCTCAATGCTGGCCTGCACGCTCTGCTCCCTGGATCTGCAAGCTGACCCCTCCCAGTCCCTGGTCGGAGCTGGGGACCCCACAATTCCACCCAGCACTCTGCAGTCCCCAGTGCTCATCACAGGGCCCAGACCATTGCCTGGCCATGCTGGATCCCTCCACCTGTGCAGATGCCCCAGCTGGCCCTGGGGTGGGCTGGGCTAAGTGGACCACCTGCTCGGGGCTCCTCAGTTGACATCTGCCCACTGTCACTTGACAGTAGCGCAGGCTGCACGAGCGGCTGAAAACTGGGCCCAAGCCAGGCAACAGAATGAGATGGTGTCACCCAGTCACAGACCCAGGACCCAGCTCAAATGACCCCACAAAATCCACCTCCTGTCCAGGGCAGCCTCAGCCCATCCAGAGCTACAAGAGAGGGACTAAGTCAGTAGTAACAACTCCCCTGCCAAACTTGGAGCTGTAATTAAAGTGCCCAAAGACAGGCTGGCACCTGTTCAGAAAGTCTCCCGTGGACGTGTCTGTGACCACATCAGCCTAACACCCTGTGCCAGCAGGGTTTCCTGTCCATTACTGTGATCACCCCACTGTGGGCCAGGGGGCCCTGACCAGCCCCAACCTCAGGCTCTTTAGAATCCCAGTCAATACCCAGGGGAGGACAAACACCCCAGCAAGCAGCCCAAGAGAGGCACACACCCCCTCCCAGCCAGCCAGGGGCACACACCCCCTCCCAGCCAGCCAGGGGCACACACCCCCTCCCAGCCAGCCAGGGCCACCAGGGGCAGCAGCAGGGTGGCAGCCCTGTAGGGGAGGTGCAGCCAAGTGCTGGGCATCTGTTAGGTCTGGCCTCTGCCCTGTGGGCAAGGCTGACCTGAGCAGGTCACCCAGGGAGGCAGGACCCAGGGAGGTGGGACTGGGCCGTGTGTTCTCTGCAGGAAGAGGGTGAGGAGCTATCAGGACCGAACCCTATCCCAGGGCACCATCCGCCCTGGGCAGAGGCCCAAGGAGCCCCAGGTCTGACCTGCATTGCAGCACTTTTGTGCTGGGAGGATTAGGGTTAGGGTTAGGGTTGGTCCAAGGCACCCAGCCCTGTGACGACCTCAGAAATGTGACATGAGTGTGGAAAATCCCCTTCCTGCCACACGCCTGAGGATGGCACTGGGCAGGGGTGCAGCCTGGATAGTTGCCGGCCACCGTCAGCAATTGCTCCACTAATGTGGACCATAGAAGTGCCCTCTCCTGATCACTGCTCAGCCTTAAATCAGAGTCCTGCCTGTGGAAGTCTGGAAGGTTGTGAGCTTGTCCTAATTTTGAATACAGATGCCTTGGACTTGGATGTGGGAAGGACAACATGTGCTTCTGGGGCTCCTGGGGGACTAGAGTTACTGTGACCTCCCTCTGTCCCTTTCAGGTGGCCCCCAGAGCCGCCTCCTGGGCTGTCTCCTGACAATCAGGCTGCTCATGCTCAAGCGATCTTTCCAGGACACCTGCAGAGGATGTGACCCAGTGCTCCCAGGGTGACTGCTGCCGCTGACTGCACCTTCGCTCCTGAGGAAGGTTTGTGAGCACCTCCTCGGCTATCCCAGTGACACACAGCAGAGGTGTCACTTTTCTCTATCAGAGAGGCAAGCTAACCTCGAAAGCACGGGAGACGTGGGTCAGAGGGCGTGAAGCTTCTGTTAAGCGCATGAGTAAGTTCTGGGCTCCAACGCATGGGTGGGGACTGCAGTTCACCTGCATCCTGCACCCCAAAGTTGCCAAGGGAGTAGGTCGTTGGGTGTTCTCATAAACAAGGAAAAAGGCCGAGAGTGAGATGATGGATATGCTAATTAGCTTGATGGTGCAGTTCACTCCTCAACGTATACATGCACCCAAACACCCCGTGTGCAGCCTAAGTGTATATAATTTTTGTCAATCATAACTCCATAAAGCCGGGGGAGGAGGATGGGATCAGGTAATGCGTGCAAAGTGCTGACACATCCATGGTGACAATCAAGAAGTTGTCATCATCAAGATCACTGGCTTCGCCATGTCATCTCCATGACTGGGGCTCGGGGGCCCTGGGTGCCTGAACTTCCAAAGGAAGACCCTCACACACAAGCTGAGCACCTGAGGCCATCAGGTGGGATGGCACAGGGCAGCAGGTCCCTGGTGGGTGGTAGGCACTGGGGTGTCCCTGAGGGTCCGAGACAGCCCCTCCAGCTCTGTGGGGCTGTGCTGAGGCTGTGGGTCACATCTGTGCCTGACATCTCCATCCTCCTCACCTCACCTTTGCTGAGAAGTAGGTTTATTTTTATCTGTTATTTATTCTCCTGAGTCATGAAATTGCACCCTTCAGGATGCCAGAACAAAATGTTTTGTTTTTAAAAAAAATTAGCAAAAATGCTGAAAGTGGATGAAAGATGTTAAGCTTCTTTTATCTCCTAAAATATGAATTTATATACTTTCACTTTATGATCCAGAGAAAGAATTAAATAAAAAAATAATCACAGAAAAACATCAAACTCTCACTCCTTCAAACTTCAATTTAAAAAGCAAAACACAAGAATCACTAAGTCACTGAGCACCATCTCGACCTTCAGGGTGCTCCTGCCTCTGGCCAGCAGTGGCTAGGCCAACAGTCCCCCAGCTGTGGCTGCTTCTAAGGACTGACAGGCCCTGGGCTTGTGGCAGCAGAAGTGGCTGTGTCCCTAGTCCAGACACTGACACTGGGCTATGTCCAGTGAGGACCTGTTGGCTGATGGTTGCTCCAGCTGCAGCAGGAAGAGCCACAGGGGGATCGTGCCCCTCACCAGCATCTGTGGGGAGACAAGAGCTAGCACACCCAAGGACACAGGGAAGCCGACGTATGGGAGTCAACTCAGGTAGGGGCTCCTGGCGGCCAGAGCCTCCACCTCGACACAGGCCCTGAGGGCCCAAAGCCACTGCTGGGGCCCAGCACCTGGGTTCCTTTCCAGCCTCATGGCCAGTACTTCAGAGGGGCCAGGCCACTGCACTGGGTTCTATTCCTAGGGTCACAGGAGTCACAGGGGTACAATAGTACAGAGGGGGAGAGCCCGGGCCCCTTCAGGACAGAGGTGACAGTGAAGGGGTTGGTCAGGGCAGCTGCATCCAGGCTTCCCTCCTTCCCAGGAACACGGCTCCAGTGGTCAGGAGGAGGGGAGACAGCTGTTGTGGGAGGGGTGGCCTGTCACAGAGAACCCAGAGCCACCTGCACATGGTGGCAACAGACCACAGTCCATTTTGCTGAGGAGGAGGCTGAGGTAGGCCCAGCCTCCTGTAGTTCATGTTGGGGAGGTCCAGCACTCCCGTGAGCACTGATGGCAGAAAGGCCAGTGGGAGGGTCCTGGGATGTCAGGACTGGAGGAAGCCCTGGGACCTCCTGTCCACACCACCCTCCGCTGGACAGAGAACCTCAGAGCCAGAGATCGAGCTAGCTTGTCCAGGGACAGAGGGGGACAGGTAGCGAGCTGTGTGGCCATCAAGCCCTGGAGAAGGCAGGTCTTTCGTCTTCCTAGTTGGCCAGGACATGAGTCCCCCTGCACAAGGACTGAGGAAAAGAAAAGTGACATGGCAGCTCAGAGTCACAGAAAATGAGTGACTATGTAGGTGCCTCTCTGGCCCTCCCACGTCCCCTCTTCTGCAACTGCCAGGAGCGTGCAGGGTGGCTCCCCCCACGGGTCGTCCCCTCTCTTCACAAGGTTTCAAAATGGCCCTCCCCTAAGTCCATCTGCCTGGAGAACCTGCCATCTGCAGTCCTGGGAAGGGAGCCAGGGACCCTTCTTGGGTAAGAGGGAAACCTCCTGTCTCCCATAACTGCCCCTCGCCACCCCGGAGTGACCCCTCATCTTTGCTACTGTCCTGGGAGCCACTTCTGACTTCACTGCCAAATAGACCAGCCTTGGTCCCTGAATTCTTCAGACACCACCATCTCAAGCCCCGTGCTCCCTGGGAGACCAGCTGTCCTGAGAGTCCCCTGATTCCCACCACAGTGGCAGGAATCCTGGCCCCTCCCAGGCCTGAGAGGCTGGACTCCTCCTCCATTTTATAGGTGCTGCCCCTGGGCAGAGAGGAGGGTGTTTGGAAGGCACAGGGGAGGGTTGGCTGTGCAGGAGGGCAGTAGGCAGTGGTCGGCAGCCACCCAGGGCCAGGGGGTGGGGGCATTGTAAGCTGAGGGGCTCAGGGGGGATTCAGTAGGTGCCTGACCTGGGCTGCCCTGGCCTGGTGGCAGACACCAGCTGGACTGGCTTCTGAGCTCTGAGTATGAGGGAGGACACTGCACGTTGGGAAAGAGGGCCTGAAGGCCCCGGGCACGCCACCCGAGTCTCCCAGACAGACTGGCTCAGCAAGGAGAGGGAAGAGTGGGGCCAGTGGACACGTGGCTCAGACCCAGACAGTGATGGAGTGGAACAGGCCATGGGAACCTTGTCCCCTCTCCACCCCACCTGCTTATTGGGATGAGGCGCTGGAAGGGGACACTGGGGACCCAGCTCCTTTCTCAATGCCCGTGGTCTCTCCTAACTGGGAACAGACACATGCAGGAGGGGCCAGGCTGAGGCCACCACACACCCTTACTCTATGGGCTCCGAGCCACCCAGGCAGGAGCTGTAAGATGGCAGGCCAGACCAGGGCTCCCTGGACGCCTGGTAGGAGCCAGAGTTTCCCGGTGACCTTTACCTCATCAGTACGAGGCAGTGCCAGCCAGGGATGCTGGAGTCTGACAGTTCAAGTGGCTACTGGTCACGCAACCGGGGCACAGCAGAGCCAGAATGCAGACTCGGGCCATCTGAGCCCCAGGTGGGACACTGAGCAGTCTCCTTGGGAAGGTGCCACATGAATTTCCGAGATTAACAGCATTAATTAGAAGCCCTGCATTATTCAGAGTGGATGTTGTTGCTGGGCTCCGAGTTTCAAAGACACTGAGTCAGATGAACCCTCTGCATTCTTCTTCTCTCACAGGACAACCAAAGCCCCTATCTCAGACTGAAGGTGGCATGTCCTCCCAGGGAGCATGTCATTCAGAAGCCACCTCCCCACCAAGGTCACAGAAGGACAGGGGTAGAAAGCCAGCCTAAAATGCCTCCCACCCCCAGAAAGGCAGGAGGGGAGGGCGCATGAGCTGGCACCAGAGCAGAGCTTCAGGCAGCATCCATGGGCTCTACCTGAGGCCTTGGTGGCCCTCCTGCCATTGCTCCTGGTCACTGGGCTGCAGTGAAAGGCTCTCAGGCCATTGTAGTCTTGAAAACCCAACCCCGCCTCCCTACACCACTTCCTAGATTTTAAATGAATGGAAGCCAATGTAGGAAAGCCCATGTGTCCAGGAGAGAGGGAGCCGCAGGTGCATTAGGGGTTCCAGTGGGGGGATCAAGCGGGGCTGGAGTGAAGACCTCTTCCATTGCAGACACACAGACGTGTGCTTCAGCCACAGCGAGTCCCCTCACAGCACGCAGTGCAGTGGCCCTGCTGGAAGTGGACAGACCAGGCCCCAGCAGCCACCCCTAGCCGTGGTCTTTGCATCTGTGAACTTGAGTTTCTGTGTCCTGACAGGAGTTGCCATGAGGGACAGTGTGTCCTCCAAGAGGGCATGGGCAGGCAGCTTGACTGTGCCCCCTGCCCAGGCCAGGATGCCCTTCAGTCACAGGAACTTCCCTACTGGATGTTTAGGTTTCTCCCCAAGGATGCTGGTGTCACTGGGGCTGATGGTGGTGCAGGGCTGGCCTGAGCACCCTGTGCTGTGGCCACCATGGGGCGTGCTCAGGCACCCTGATGACAGGGGCAAAGGGCTTCTCCCCAGGAGAAGGGCACAGGGCTGGGGCTGGAGTCACACAGGCTGCCTACAACTGCCAGCCTGGGTTGTCCTCACTTGGATGTGAGAGTCACCAGGTCCAAGTGGGGACATGAATGGACTATGTGCCCCCTTCCCTGTCACAGCTCAAGATGTTGCTGCTCACTACAGACCTCAGAATGAGTGGTGGGCCTTCGTATGCCACCATCTGTGGCTAAGGTTACAGTAGACAACAGAGGAAGAGGGGAGGGCTGTGAGCTATGTCAGCAGGACGGGGCTGCAGATTCAGAACAGAAAAGTCCTGGGAGGGTGGCATCTGTCCCCAGGGGCCACCGGGTGCCCAGGGTGCTGTAGACTTTCATCTGTGTCCTTTCATGTCCTTTGCAGGAGCCCTGGCCCCCCATGTTGAGCTCCTAGGAGATAGGCTTCTGGAGGAGATGGGGGTTAGCCGAGGCCATGGGGGTGAGGCCCATGTGACGAGATCAGCCTTCCTAGGAAGACTCCAGCAGCTCGCTCCCTCCCCTTCCTGTGGGACACAGCAGAAAGGTACCCTCTGAAAGCCAGGACGGAGCCTTGCCGGGGCCACCCTGCTGGCCTGACCCTAGACTTCAGCCTCCAGAGCATGAGACAGGAGGCCCCAAGGCGGTGGCCAGTCTCATGGATGTGAGTATTGACAGCTTTCTGGAAAGGGACCTGCAAGCTGATCAGGAAGGGTGAAGGAAGAGGACCCTGGAGGCAGAGCTGTGGACCACAGCCCCTCAGGGGCAGTGTGGGCATCCCAGAGGCCACCCATGCTAAGAGGCCAGCTCTCCTGGGGGCTCTGGGGGCACCAGCTGGGTCTGGATGTTCACTAGCAGGTGCCCAGGTGCAGGGCTGGGGGGCTTGGGGGAGGAGTGGTGGGGTCTGCAAGCCATGGCCACGGGGAGGGAGGGGCATGCTACAGGAGGCAGCAGGGAGAGGCCACGGAGGTAACAGGGAGAGGCCATGGAGCCAGCCAGGCTGGCTGCAGTGGAGTTTGTGGCCAGAGAGGACTTCAGTTCCACCATCACCCCTGGACTCCCTGAGGAGACCAGAGGGACCAGGCACATCCCTGAGCACAGAGAGGCCTCTCCAGAGCACCAGCCTGGAATGTGCACTCGGTGCCTGGTGCCTGCCCCGGGAGCTGGTGTCTCCAGACAGGAGGAGGGCTCCGGAGTCTTCACTGTGCAGAAGGAATCTTCCATGAAGCACCTGGACACAGGACACAGCCATGACAATTTCTGGGCCACCATCCATGTACTCTGATGAGGATCCCTACCCCTGTGTGCAGGAGAAACGATTTGGACCTTACTTTTTCACTCCAGATGGGGGCTTACTTGGAAAAGGGTAGATTGTGATATAGAATGTGACTTGAGGTTCTGGAGGGACTGGCTACCTAGTCCCCTGAGTTACAGGGACAGTCGAATGTCACTCCCTCCCTGCCTCCTTTCCCAGGTTGCTTCGCTCTGGGAGCAGGGGACAGTGACTGGAGCCACTGTGGTCTTAATCATCGCTGCCACATTAATCGACTCGCCTGAGTGAAGGGGGCTGGCAGGCCATGCCTTAATCAGGAGCAGGTGCATCTGTCCTAATGGGGCACAGCAGCCACCGCAGAGCCTGGGGCTGGGGAACTTCATTAATGAGAGCAGAACAACCCAACTCTGAACTTGAAAATCACCACAGAACCTGGGCTTCAAATACCTACCAGATACGTCCCCCACCGCCATTCTACTGTAAGGGAATGGAACATGCTTCCAAAGTTGTTTCTATATATTTAAAAATCCTCCTGGAATGCGAGTTCCTTTCCTCTGCAAGTTACAAAAAAAGTCAATTTCTCAATTATGTGTGGTCACTGAGAGGACCACACAGGATGTCTTCATGAGAACTCCTAATGCGGGTGACGGGCCAAATCAGCCAAGGGTACATTTCTTGAAGCCAGAAAAAGGGTTTGACACAGGGACTTGGGAACATAGTTCTTCAGTCCATAGCAACCCAGACAGGCAGAGGGAAAAGGTGGGCAGGGAGGCTTCCCTGAGGACCCAGCTTCATGGGGCAACAAACTCCCGTAAGGTCTGGGTGGCAGGGAGAGGTCGTGACAGAGGACACCGGACTGCAGTAGCACGTGGTGCATGTGGATGTGGAGTGTGCAGGTGTGGGCATGCGTGTGCTCAGGCACAGGTAGGGAGGGGCTCTCAGCTGGGGACCAACCCTACAAGCTGAAGTTGGGGTTGGAATGAGGAGGCAGGAATAGAAGAGCCACCGACAGGCCAGACAGAGGAGCTGGGGGTTGGCCTTGAAGGTGGCAGTCCTTGCTGCAGGTGATCTTAGGAGACTGTGGTGAGATGTGGAGGTGTACAGGCAGGAAGCCAGGAGGGCGGTCCCTGGGTGCGCTGGAGAGCCGACTGGGGCTAGGTGAGGGCTGGGGTCATGTGCACAGAGGCTGCGAGGGCTGCATCGCTGCAGCCATCTGTGGCCTGGTCCTCCAGAGAAGGGGCTGGTATCTCTCACCTTCCAAAGCCCTGTGCCTGGCCCAAGGTTGTCCTCACCACCTGCTCTCACCAGAAACAGCTGCCTGGAATTGTCCTTTCATTCTTAACACCTGTGTGGTGATTAATTAAGAGCATTGTAGATGTCTGAGCTCTGGAACTAAATGTTCCTTGCTACTTTGTGTGGACAGCACTTTGCTGAGGGTCACTGGCCAGCCCAGGATGTCTCTGTCCTGTGGTTCCCCTCCCTCCTGGAACAGGTACCTATATCTGGGGCGGGGGGTGCATCTTTCTCAGGAGGTAAGTCCTGCCAGGTTTGACCCTCTGATCTGGAGGATGTGCCACAGTTGGAGTCACCATGTGTGTCTCTTTGAAAACAGAACCACTTTCCTCTGGTTTCCGTTCTCACCATGTTCACACGCTACTGCTGTGAGACATTTTCTCCTAAGTAATCTGGATGCGTTTACAATCTTCTCTTCCCATGAATTTTAGGGCTGTTCCCTGAGGCACCTTGATACTTGTTTTTATTTATCTTGATTTGGATTCATGGCCTCGGTGTCTGGTAACCCCTTGCGGTCCTGAGATCCAAGACGCCCTCCTCGGCCATCCTGCCTGTGTTCTGTCTCCACTCTCCCTCCTCCCCTCCTCCATGCTCTCCTAGAAGTCACCACAGCGACTCTTCATGTCACTCCCCTGCTCCTCTGAATCTTCTCTTCCTATTTCCCATGTCTGAGTCACACTGCGTACTGTGGACCATTAACTGGGACCTCTCGTCCACTCTTGCTGGCCCCAATCTTCATTGACGACCTCCACTCAAGGCACCCATTGACAGCGAGGTCTGGTCGGCGAGCGGCTCCACCCTGGGTGCTGAGTGAGGGCCGCCTGTCTTCTGCTGGAGTCACCTCCTTCCTGCTCTACACAGGCAGCGGCTTCCGCAGACGGGAACACAGGCCGTGTCCCTTCACAGGCAGGGTCTGGGCCTGGGCTGCTTCTATCTGCTGGTTGTTTGCTGGCTCCTCTCCCCCTTGCTGTATTTTATTTGACTTCACTACTTCCAGGATTCCTTGGGTTTCTTAGAACCTGTGGGGGTCACAGGGGGGGGGGCTGGGGAGGACTGAGTCCCCGGGGGATGTGTGTTTGCCCCACAGTGTGCCTGGCGGTGACCCCGACTTGGCGAGGGGCTTCCCATTCTCCATGGCTCCTGTCATTTTATTCCCAGGAACTGGGAGGACAACTTCCTGGTTCCCTGAGGTTGGAGGTGGGTGGGATTTTCTCTCCTAGCTCACTGTTCCCTGAGGGGTGCCAATTTCACAAGGGTTCAAGTGACAGGTCACCTGCATCCCTTATGGTCCAGTCTCCAGAGCTCCTGGGACATAGCACACCTTGGAGACCAGAGGGTCCTCCACTTCTGCTCACTGGCCTTGTGCTGTGAAGCTCTCCTGTCCTCTTCTTAAGGCTTCATGGGACTCTGGGAAGGCGGATGTGAAGTCCAGCCCCACCTGTTGGCATGCAGGAGGCTTCCAGTGGGGTTACCCACCACTTTCCAAGCCGGAAGTCTCTCTTGGCATCACTCACTCCTTTGCTGGGATCCTCTCACATGCTTCTGAAGTGCAGAGACCACAGCTTTCCCAGCCCAGAGCCTCCTGCTTGGGGGCCTGATTTCAGAGTATGAGCCTGTCCTCTTCCTTTGCCCGTAGCTGCTCTGCAGGCAGAACATAGCTGAAGAGGTTCTCTATCATGCTGAGATCCTGAGACTCTGGCATTCTAAGTGACTGCTGTGATCACACAGCTCCTAGGCAGATTGTGGACACCTTGACTTTCTTCCTGAGACCCGGGCTTCCGCACGCTACACTTTGGTGCACAGAGCTTCGTCTGTGTGCAGGCAACAGGGCGTATTTATGTCCCTACCTGAGCTGGTGCATAATAAATTGCAAGGTTTACAGCCCGATCTGCTCATTCCTTACTGCTTTTAACACAGAGAGGCTATTGCGTTCTCTTTTGAAGGAAAAGTTCTTGGAAATTTCCTGAAAAGTTTCTGCAAGGATAAAATTTGATGAGCAGTGCAGGGGTTTAAAATGAACCATCATATCCAACGACTTTGACCAGAGGGCTGGCAACTGCACTCCTCATCACCTCAGGTCTCTTCTCAATTTCACCTCCTCAGTCAGACCTTCCCTGATGGTCCTGTTTAAAGCCGCAATCCAGCCTCACCATGCCTCAGCTTTATTTTTATCTGTAATTTTACCAGCCTCTAACATGCTGTATATTTTGCATGTCAATGTCAATGTCATACCATTGGAGGATGTGGCTGGGTGCTGGGGACTGGTGCATGAAGCTGAGGCCAATGCCTGGAACAGAGGGACCCTGATTTAATAAATGAGTGGGGAGGACAAGTGTGGCCTGTTCTTCTCAATATTCCAACTGGGACTCACAGCCACCTTTTGAGGAAAGGAGATGTCAGTGGTGGGCACACTTGGCCAGCCAGCAACTGACCCAGGGGCTCCACACTGCTGTAGTTCACCTCTCTGACCCTCAGCCTCGGGGGGATGACACTCATGGCCTCTGTGGTTCTCGCAGGCTGCTTGTCCAGTCCTCAGTCAGAGGCCATTGAGGACCTGGAATGTCCCCCCAGGCCCCCGTGGGCAGGTGTGGCCCCCAGCTGCTGGTGCTTCGGGGGCAGTGGAGGCTTAGGACCTCATTAGGGAAGCAGAGCCTGGGGTGTGCCCTGGAAGGGGATATTTTTCCCAGCCCCTTTCCCTTCTCTTTGGCTTGCTGGCCACCATGAGGGGAGCAGCTCTGCTCCAACACACCCTCCCTGCCATGGCTGTCTGCCGCACCACAGCCCAGAAGCAATGGGCACAGCCACCATGATCAGAACCTCTGAAATCTGAAATCCAAGCCCAGGTAAACCTTTCCCCCTAAGTATTTTCTCTCTGGTCTTTTTTTTTTTTACAGTGATGGACAGCTGACCAACACAGATGCCCAGGGGACTCTGGGAGTTACAGCATCAGACTTCATGGGCAAAATGGTGGCCAGCTGAAAAGGCAGCAGGCACTGCCCCTGGGTGTGCCTGCTGAGGCAGTGTGGGGTCAGGTGGGGTCAAGGGACACTGTCCCATCCAGGAGGGATCCGTGTTTGGTTCTTTCCCTTTGTTGCTGTGGCTGTGGGTGATGAACGGAGCCCTGCCTGACCTAAATTTTCCAACCAGTAATCCGTCAGGCAGTTCTGAGACCTGAGACACTGAGTGATTTGGGGACTTCTTGCCTCATGACACATTTTTATCAACTGGTGGACAGATTTCCTCCATTTTCCTCCTGTGTGTGCACATGATGATTCTCTGTCCCTATCACTCTCTCCCAGCCATGATTTACAGCCACAATGTCATCCTTTGTCCTTCCTTCTCACTGACACGTGTACAGAAGCAAATGGACATGGCAGTTCGTGAAGCCCCTCGTAAAGATCCCAGACTTTCTCTACCACCCCTTGATAAGGGTTAAAATGACCACAGCACCTGTCAAGGGCTGCCTAGTGCCAGGGTAGCACAACAACCAGGGTCCATTTGTCACCTGGGCTTTCACAAAACATTAATTGTTCAATATTATGCTCATACCTGCTCAAATGATGAGAAAATCCAGCTCATCACAACGTTATGGGAGAACAAACCCCTCTTCAGTGTTCAGAGGCTCTGTCCCGTACACCCCAAATAACCTCCAGGTACTAAGGACAGCCAGGCACAGAATGGCTCAGGACAGCTCTTGGTGGCCCAAGAGTCTGAGCAGAGGAATACAGAATGTACAAGGCAAAAGCGCTTCTCAGGCTTGTGTTCATTCCGGCCAATACAATAGAAGAAACACTTTTGCAAGATTTGGCTTTAAGGGTGCTATGGGAATTTGAAACTGTCAAAATAATAAACCAAAATATATCAGTATTCATTATTTGTTCTCACCCTACAAAATCCACATGTTCCACTGTATAGGTTTTCTCAAGCACAAGTCATTTGAAATTCCCAGCCAGAGAAAGAGCCAAAAAAGGAAAGGTCGAAAAATGAGCTGCAAACCACGGACACACATCTCCATACACAAACGTGCATGCAGGCACACACATGCAGGCACACGTAGGGTTGGGATTGGGTCTGGGGCCATTGGTTTGTGAGCAAGTGACCCGTGAAGGGGGAGGACCACTGCCCGGTGAATCTGGCATCTGTTGCAAGGGCTTCATGATGGAGATTTTGCAGTATATCCAGCTGGGCCTCCCGTCCTCAATATTCAGATCTCGTTCTCAAGTTTGAGGCACTGTCTGGAAATGTTCGTCTCCCTGTTGGTTTCAAGGATTCATTCCTGCTGGGAGTTTCTGTCATGTAGCTAAGTCCTGGAACCCCCTGTTCTCTCTGGAGTATTGAGAATGTCTGTATTGTATTTCTGGGTGGCAGGACCTGCTAAATCAAGTGGGAGGTGTCCGTGGAGCTCTCCAGGGTGCTGACGTGCCTGCCACAGCGGGAGACCAGAGTTCCAAAAAAAGTCACACCAAGTCTAGCCCTTGTCATCTCTTCCTATTAACCCGGTGTTCTAAGACAGAGCAGTTCTGACAGAGGCAGGATTTATCAAGCCCTGTATATTAAGTCCTCGATATTTTCTTGGTCAAAGTTATAATCCTCTGGCCCAGCCTTATCTCTCCAACATTCATTAAGTTCATCCTTCTCTGGTTTGATTTTGGGAAGATGCTGACTTCCCTAACTCTCTGTGAGGCATATTTCATTCTGGCATCTTAGATCTCGACTAGCACAGTGCCTGGCTTCTCTGTGTACTCAAAACACCCTGGAACTGGAGTCCCACTCATGAGATTTCCAGGGTGGTGGTCCAGGTGCAGGGACTATCACAGAACTGTGCAGAGAAGATGCTGTTATTTCCCAGGGAAGATGCCCACTATCAGCCACCTAAAGTCCTTCAACAACACTGCTTGGCTCTCTGCTCCCTGGGGGCACCTTGGTGGGCCAGTGGGGACCAGTGTGATGTCTACACCTCAGTGCTGGGGCTTCAGATGGCTCCCTGGCTCCCTGTCAACCTCCTCTGTCAGTCTTCCTGCCCCAGCAGCCCTTAGAGAGTGACTTACATGCACTGGTTTAAGTGGGTTGAGGGAAAGCCCTGCTCCCACTATTTTCTGAATATTTGAAAAGAAAATCAAGAGGCTTTTTGAGTCAGCTTTTGCATTGCTGTAACCAAAAGCCCTGACGAGCAATTTTAGAGGAGAAAAGTTGTCTCACAGTTTCAGAGGTCTCAGTTCGTGGTTGGCCAACTTCATTGCTGCAGGTCCAAGGTGAGGTAGAACATCAGGCAGAAGATTGTGGAGGAGGAAAGCAGCTCAGGACTTGGCACCCAGGAAGCAGAGAGAGAGCTCTGTCACCAATGACAAACTGTAATCCCCAAAGGCAGGCCCTCAGGAACCTACTTCCTCCAGCCACACCCCACTGACACCCAGAGAATCACATCAGGGGACTGATGCACTAATTAGGTTAAGACACTCATAACCAGGGAAGGCTTGTCTCTTCCTCCAGTTTGCACATGTGGGCTTCTGGGGACACCACATATTTAACCGTGGCAGAGCATACATTAGTGTTTTCTTTAGCTGAGTCTGAGGAACCAGTGAGGATTTCCAGCCCAGGAGAGCCACCCGAGCCAAGGAGCTGGGCTGTGAATCCAGACCAGCCATCCCCTCCCTGAGCACATGATCGTTGGAATGCCAGGAGGATGCTGTCATTTGTTAGTTTGTCTCAGGGAAAATGTTTCCTGTTCCCCAAAATCTCTCATTCCTCATGGCATGGCCTCAGGTATTAAAGTGAAATGCTCTGCCCCTTCCCTAGCCTTCCTGAGGAGCCGTTTTATAGCAAATCCCAGTCGTTATGCATCTGGGGGACACAGGACAGCTGGGGGACACAGTCTCTGCTGGGGGCAGAGACAGAGGTACCTGGAGGTCTCTGGGGCAGTCCTGAGGCTGACCCTTGACCCTAGCTTGATGGCTCCACAGTGACAGCTCTGCAGGCCAAGTTTGTGAATGGGAAGGTGGCCTGAGGGACACACCAGGGAGAAAGGCACCAAGTGGCAGAAGAGAGTGGCTCTGTGCTCACCATGCACACACTGCACCCATTCCCCGGGCTGCGGCCACCTGCAGAAACAGCACGGATGCTGCGCTTCATGGTCTGCATCAGGGTGGATTGTAAGGCTGTATGGCCTGTGTGAGCCCTCACGTGCTGGTACACTTGCACACCATGTTGCCCTCAGGCACACACACGCACACACTCGCTGAGCAGAGACTGTGGGTCAGACGATCTGTGCTGTTTACGATCCTTTTTACAATGCCCCGGAATTCTGCCCGAGGTCTGTTTGCTGTGCTGCCGAGGGGTCCCTGGGGCTGCTGGAGAATGAGCTCACTGGAGGAAACAGAGACAGAGCAAGAGGCAGGAGGGGATGGCAGTGGGGGGAGGGAGGGCGTGGTTCCATCGCCTCTGCACTCAGGCCCTATGCCAGAGACCTGAAGCTGTGCCCCTCCTTGTCTCCTGGGGACTGTCCTTCTTCAAATTACTAAAGAGTAAATGCCATCAGGTTGGCTCACGTAGGGCTGAGCAGGGAATGAGCTGGGGTCAGTGGGAGAGAAGTTCCTGAGGTATCGAGTGTCCCCACCTCCTGTTTATATGATGCCATGATTTTCTGTCCTCTCCATGATCCTGGAGTATTTGAAAAATGGGGTGGACTCAGCAATGCAGCCCACGTGGTTACCCAAGGGGCATGTTGTGAGGGACAGGTCAGCTTGGCAGGAGCGTCGATCATGGTCAGGGTTGCATAGCTGCAGGCATTGCATCAGAGGACATAGTGCTTGTTAGGATCACTCAGACAGGTAAAGAAAGCCCCCAGGCAAACATCCCTGGAGCTGGGTCTTCTGGGAGATGGGTGGGTCTCCAGCCATGGGGTCAGGCTGGCCCTGCTGTGGTGGACAGCCAGTTGCTCTGCTCTGCTCTGAAATCCACTCTGGCATAGAATTCACATGCAATTTGATCTAAGTGAGAGGGAATATTTATTACTAACTTATAAAATGGAAAGTGAGAACCAACACGCCCTTGAAGCCTCTTCCACGTCTAAGATCCAGTGACGCCTCTACAACCCCTCTGCTCTGTGCTCTGCTCTTGGGTTTATTCCTTCTCACTGCCACTACTGGAGAGTAACAAGTGTGGCCTTTGGCTACTCTAGTCCACCCATCTCCAGCCTATCTATCCATCTGTTCATCCATCCATTGGGCCATCGATCCATCCAGCCAGTGTACCTTCCCTGCCTCCAGCCACCACCTACTCTTACCTTCGTCCTTACTCCCACCCATCCATCCATCCATCCATCCATCCATACCTCCACCCACACACTCATCCATCCATCCATCCATTCATCCACCCATCTACTCATTCACTCACCCACACACTCATCCATCCATCCACCCATCAATCCATACCTCCACCCACCCACCCTATACCCATCCATCCATCCATCCATCCATTCCTCCACCCACCCACTCATCCATCCATCCATACATACATCCACCCATCTACTCATCCACTCACCCACACACTCATCCATCCATCCACTCAACCACCCATACCTCCACCCACCCATCCTACACCCATCCATCCAGCCATACTTCCACCCACCCACACACTCATCCACCTACTCATCCATTTGTCCACCCATCTACTCATTCACCTACCCATTCATCTATCCAACCATCCATCCATCCATTCATCTACTCATCCATCAATTGATTCATCCATCCATCTCTTCAGGCAGCTGCTGACCCCTCCCTGCCTCCACCCACTCACCTATTCTTCCCTCCCTCCATACTCTCACCCACACACTCATTCATCCATTAATCAATCTGTCCATCTACACACCCATTCATCCACCCACAGATCAATCCATCTGTCCTCATCCACTCATCCATCAGGACCCATTCCCCCATCCATCCATTCTCCATCTACCCACTCATCCATCTTCTACCCACCCTCCGTCCACCCTCTGTCCACCCCTCTGTCCACCCCTCAAGTCACCCATGAATACTTCTTCCACCTGTCCCTCCTCTCCCTTCTTTTATTTATCAGAATACAGGCACACTTCCACCCTGCCTGGGAATGTGCAGGGGTGAAATGGGAAGCATGTGTCCCTGGGCTCTCTCCTCTACCAATAGTTTATTCCGTGGCTAGCACTTGAAGTTGGGCCTGATGCATGGCTGCTCCTGAGCCAAGTCTCATGAGGTTTGGGCACAGGCCTGGGGCCCTGGTCAAGGCATATAGCAGAGTCAACACAGGTGATCAGATCAGCCATGTGGCCTGAGGCCGCCCCAAACAGCCTCCATATCCTAGAGGAGGTCAGTGTGTGTCCCAGAAGCCCACGGCAGGCCTTTGTGAGGCTGTGGGCAGTGGCAGCGCTGGGCTCTCTGGGGGCACTCACACGTGATCAGCTGCCTGAAGAGGCCGAGGGCCTGCACTGCCCACCCCGTGTGCCTGTAGGAACCCCAGCACCCTACTCTGTCCTCTTCATTAGGAGGCCTCCCGTTCAGCGAGGCCTCTTTCCTCACCACAGCAACCTTCAGTTAATCTCACTCACCTTAATTACTGCAGCACTAAATCAATACTCAGTGATTGAGTCAATAATCTAATCTTCCTGGGCTTTAAGGATCGTTTAGAGTTGATCCCCGGCCTTTACAGTGAAAAGATGGCACTCGGCTTCCTGCTAAGCGGCTGTAATAACCGTCTGGCGGTCCCCTAGAGATGGCTCACCCAAGGTCAGTCTCCATTCAGCTTGAGTGATGTCTTTTATTTCTCTATTCTCTATCCCCCAAACCCTAGCACAGCTTCTGGCCAAGAGTGGGGGCTCAGGGGGTTGGTTCCATTAGTTTGTGCTCTTGGCCTTGATGCCAGTGTCTGCCACAGCCAGCCACGCCCCTGCCTGGACACGTGTCTCCTGTGCCCTTGGGCTTTGCCCTGTGACTTGAGCAAGCCTTACCTGTCTCCACACTGAGTCCCTCAAAGCACAAGCAGGTCTTGGTGCTCTTCAAAACAGAGCTGAGGCCAATCTCTGCCTTCACATCTTCTCTCCCCAAGCCCTCAAAAGCCACTGATCCCAACCCACCAGAAATCGCCCCTTGTACATAGATAACATTTCTTCTCCAAATGTTCTCAAAGTTTAATCTCTGTCTGCAGATAGAGTTCCTGTATTAAATGACAAAATCAAAAATACGACCTTTCAGAATGTGGCAGCAGATCGTAAATCAGTGCACGGGAAAATGTGGGTGGGGTCAGGGCCAGGATGCCTGTGTGGCCTGGCCGGAGGGTCAGGAAAGGGAGCTACACAGGAAGTGGGGCAGGAGGGTCAGGTGCCTGGGCTGTGAGGGGCAGGCCACTCAGTTGCCCACCTCCAGATCTCAGGTCAAGGACTGGAAATGCCTACAATGTCCCTGTTGTACATCCTTCCCCTCGATGCATATGTGGGTCCTAAACCCCACACATGATTAAACCACCGGGCATAGTTGGCAACGCCCCTGGGTGCAACACACAGACATCTACTATGAGCCAGGGATTGGCCAGGGGCTGGGCCACCTCTTACCTCTGTCCAGTGAAATCCCACAAGATGGGCAAAGCCAACCTCTGGACACAGCAGAGGGCCTGGGGGACGTTGTGTGGGGCCCAGACAGTCCTGGACTTGCAGAGCCCCGGGTGCTGGCCTCAGCGGTGGACAGTGGACCCTGGAGCCTCACGTGACGCAGCACAAGCCCTCTACTCCCCTGTGTGACACAGGAGTTGTGTGCTGAGGCTGCCTTGTCTGGAGGTTCCCGGCTTCTCTCAGTGAGTGTGTTTGTTGTTTCCTTCAGAAGCAACGCTGTCATTTTAAATTAAATTGCTGCCACTGTGGTTTCCTCACCGTGTGCCTTAATTCACGGGAATCCAATTGCGCTCTCCCCGGGAGGCTGTTTAATGTAGTGTCAGAGCTGAATAAATAATCACAGACACATCGGGTTCCCATGTCCACTGCTTCAGGGAGGCCACTGTCCAGCCTGCCTGCTCCCTGACTCCCCAGCCTGCTGTGCCCGGGGAAGCCAGGCCCTGAGGCTGGTCTTCTCCCTTGTGCTTCGATGGCTGTGGAAGCCCCTTGCTGCTGTTGGCCTGTGCTGTCCCTGATTTAGACTTGGAGAGTCTCCACAGTTACAGCAGGTGGGGTTTGGTGGTCCATCCCTCCGTCCAAGGATGCTGAACCTAAAGCCAGAAGAGCCAGGCTGCCTGCCTGCCTGGAGAACACTGGGGCGAGGGTCCCCAGAGCCTGGGCTGAGGTGGCCAAAACAGGGAGAGCTCCTGACTCTTTTGAGGGGGTGGGGTGCAACCATGGGCCATAGAAGGTTATGGGGGACAGGGACTCCGCCTCCTAACTCTAGGTATGCAGCAAAACAAGGATAAGGGGCAGCCAGGAAACACTTCCATGGGGATGTCCCTGTAGCAAATGTGGGCTGGGGTGACAGGAAGGTCCTGACTCAGGAAACAGGAGCAAAGCTTCCAAGTCTGCTCCACTGAGGCCAAGGTTAGCAAACTATTTCTGATTTTTAATAATGGTGATTAAAAATAACCCAGAGATAGAATCACTCTGCAGCTGTGCACAGTTGCCCAGCAGATCGGCCTCAGGTTCCCGCTGCATACTCCACGATATCCCCAGATGTTAACCCTTTGCTGGGTAGGGTGTGATTGCTGCCCCCAAGCAGGAGCAATGACCCTGAGAAAACACCCAGATTTGTGTACTGCTTTAGCTCCCAGGGACAAGTTCCTAACCCAGGACCCTGCATGAGCATCAGCAGCAGAGGGCACTTCGAGAGCTCAGAATGGCAAGCAAAACATTGGGAAAAGAAGAAGCTAGTAGTGACCACTGAGGCCTCCTCTGGATGTGCCTGCAGGACACACGCTTAAAGTCTACACAGCTTCTGGGTTTCATGCCTCTCTTTTTCCATCCCAAGATAAGCAATTACACAACATCAAAAAATAGTTTTTTCAATTACTTTAAAAAAGAAAAACAACTTTAGGCAGCATCAGGTTTGGGCCTTGAATGACCTGAAGACCCTCGTTTTGAAGGTTTGGTCCCCACCTGAGGTGCTATCAGGATGTGATGGAGCCTTTGGGATGTGGGGTCTTGTGGGAGGAAGTGGGTCCTGCAGGAGTGTCCCTGAGGGGTTTCGGGAACTCCAGCCCCTTCTCCTCTTTGCTTCCTGGTGGCACACCCCTCCCACTGTGAAGTCCTGCCCCACCACAGGCTGAAAGCAATGGGTGGTGACACAGGACTGAGACAATGAGACCAAGAGCCAAAATAAAGCCTTTCTCCTGTAAGTGGATTATCTGGGGACTTTGTCACGGCAAAGCTACTAGCACGACCACCTGCACATGCACGTCCTCCTCAGGAGACAACCCATCAATGTCTCCGACGCTGAGAGGCCCTGAATCGCCCCCATGGAGCCCAGGCTGCCCTGCTCCTTTCATGGTCCACACCAGGCACGCTGGGCAGGGCGCCCCTGCAGACGAGATCCCAAGTAGCGTCATATCCCACTGGTGTTCCTAGAACGCACCGAGGGATGGATTACCCTGTAACAACAAGAGTCGGAGACGATCACCATCGGCTTCTCTAGGTGTGGCCTGATGACTCCAAAGACGGGACGTGACAGTGATAAAGACACACTACGGGGTGTTAAACCACATGGCACGGGATGTCCTCAGCATGAGGCTGCCCCCACAGGGCAGCTGCTCCTCCTGCATCACCCTGAGGTCTGTAGGCAGGACCGTTGCCAAACGTGTGGCCACATGTGGGCTGCATCCAGGGTGCTTTGTGCTCTTTGTCCTCCCTGTTTAGCTCTAAGCTCTGCAGACCAGGGGCCCCTCTGGGCTGACTGAGGCACATCAGCACCAAACCTGATGGCCCAGGGTCACAGGGGCTCTGAGTCCTGCTGGGTCCTATGAAACTGCGGACAGAACAAGAGGACAGAAAGGAGGAGGGGAGACCAGAAAGGACAGGAAGCCAGAGGCTACGCTTTAAGAATGAAAGGCGCAGGTCAGCCCAGAGGATGGGCAGGCTGAGGAGGGAGCCTGAAGTGGTCGGAGAGGCTGCCAGGAGCCGCCAAGCAGCAGGACCAGGAGCGTTCAAGCAGGGAGTGCTAGGAGGATGACCGTCGCCCAGGAAACAGGACCTTAGCAAAACTGACCAAAGGGTGATGAGGCAAAACGCAAGAGGCGGCTAGCCACCAAGAAGGTCACATGGGGCCTGGATCCTCCCTGAGGTTCCCCCTGGACCTCAGACCCACGTGTCCACCTGAACGTTTTCCCTGGGGCTTCTCAAAGAAATGTGAGCTGACCCTGGAACTCTGTCCTCACCCAGCCTGACCCTAGGGCCATTCAGTGAGCACCACCACCTGGCCACTTCCCAGGCTGAGGAAGCCACCTCTGAGAGCTCCCTCCCTGTCCTCGGCTGTCACATGCAGCCTCCTTCTACTTCTTCGTGGGTGTGGGATTGTCACCGTCTCTCTCCCACCGTCTCCCACACGGGCGGAAGTATGCATGGGCTCCCCTGTGTGGTGGGATGGGCTGCCCAGCCGCCCTTGCAGTTAGCCGAGGTCACACACCACTCTGGCCAATGCTCTGAGAGCACGGTGGTGTGTTTGCTCCGAGCAGAGGTGACCAGTGCGTCCCAGCAGCTCCTTCCTGCAGGGCGTGGGGTGCTGAGCTGGGCTGCAGGTGGAGCAAGAGCACAGGGCACCAGGCAGGCCTAGGGCTCAGCGAGGACCAGACTGGCCCTGGGTCTGCAGAGACTCCAAGGTCAAGCTTCCGACCTGGCTCTGCTGCCTGGGTTAGAGGACTGCCTGCCTCCTGGTTTCCCTGCAGCCCCCTCACTGCAGTCCAGCCCAGCTCCAGACGCAGATCTGGTCTGTGTTCATGCACACAGTGCCCACGTGCAGGGACTCCCTCTCTCTGTCTCCTTGCTTTTCTTCGAAAAATGCCAGCGTTTATCCATATTATGCCAGGATATCACCCTCCTCCCTTGTCACCTTTGACACCCTCCATCCCCTCTCCTCAATGCCCAGGTGCCAGTCTCCTATCCCAGAACCCTCACACACCCACCCAGGCCTGCAACAGCTTCAGACCTCCAGTCCCCACGCCCCTCTGCCATCGTCTGGGTGTCATCCCTAGGGTCCTCACCATGGAAGGCCCTCCCTGGGGCTCTCCGCAGTGATTCCGACATCCCTCACTGAACCACACTTCTGCTTTATGAGCTTGTATTTCTGTGCATAAGTCATGATTAATTGACATAATTATTTCTTCGATATTGATTCCACCTGATGCTGTGAGCTGTCCAGGTGCAGGAGCATGGCTACGCCCTGGCCTTCCCACCCCAGCGGAGATCTCTGCCCATGCAGGGACACAGATGCTGTCTGTAGAGTGGACGAATACGCGGGAAACAAAGAGTGCCGTGGGGCGGGTCTCCGGGAGCACGGTGAGACTGGGCTCTCAGCTCTGCTCCACACCACTACCAGGCCCCATGTGGTCCAGATCAAGATTCAGGTGTGTCCTCTCATCCTGTATTAAGGCAGCCACACCTGGCAGCTACCGGCCAGCCCCCTCCTAACACAACACACTGGTTCCCAAATCAGGCTCCCTCTATTCTAATCAATCTGTTCACTGGTATCTGCATCACTGATTCTTCCCCTAGTGTGTACCATGTCAGGGTGGAGCATAAAATCTGAAAGTCATTCGGACCAATGCACCATGTCAGGCAGGGGTGGAATACTTCACCTGTCTATCCCCAGCTCTTTGCCTAAGATATCCCTCGGAGGCGCACAGGTCAGCAGCAGTTACCAGGAAGGTGCATTGGCCAAACCAGGCCTGATCTGGATTCTGAACTCTCCACTTGTGGGACCTTAGATGAGTTGCAGAAGTTTTCTGAGCCCCTGTGCCTGCAACAACAGCAACATCTGCCTCCGGAGGCTTCCTAAAGACGGGGACTTGCGCTGCACATTATGTAGACCAGTGCCTGGCACCGCGGTCTGGCTCAACAAATGTTAGGTATGCTCTGATAATTTGTCCTATTTCTGGATGTCCATCTGTTCCCTGCAACCTCCACCCATATGCCCTGTAGTCCCTGTGGCCATGTGGAATCGACCTGCTCTGCACCACACATGGCAGCCCATCAGGCTCGGACAGGAGCTGGCATCCTCCGAATCCTTCCCCCTCCCATGGACACCCACTTTCATGGCAGCCTCACCCTGTGGAGCACAACCAGCCTTGAACCATGCTCTGGGTGCCCCTGCATCCACCTGCCCTGAGACGCTTTCACTGGGACTGTCTATGCCCCCAAGGGCCGTATATGCATTTTCTGATTTGCTGGATGCCAGAGTCTCTCCTGAGCTGCAGCATGTCTAGTGCTTTCTTCCTGGAATAACTTTTTACTCAGAAATCAGAACGGGAGGATCTCAGTGGTGCTGTGTGGGGTGCAGGGGAAGAGCTGCTGTGCTGAGGCCGGTGAGTCACTCCGTGGCCAGCACTGAGGAAAAGGCGCCTGGTCAGGGACCCCACCAAGGCTCCCAGGGAGCGCGGCAGCAGGCCAGACTCCTGGTCCTGAAAGGACGCCTGCCCTTGGGGACCCTGGCCCACACTCACCATTTCTCTGCCTGCACCCCCAGGACTTTCCACTCGGTGGTGGTCTCCTGGCCAGGCCTGGTCTCCTGCCCCACCACAGGGAGAACAATGCCCTGGGCCCCTCTGCCACACCAGACCCCCGTGCTTCCTCCATCCCTGGCTTCCAGGTGAGAGCTGTTGGCCCTGTCCCCCACACCTGGGCCAGCTCCTCACACAGGGCCAGCCTCCCCAAGGCCAGGCACACTCTTCTAGGTAGGACCCAGGTCGCTGTGTGGGAATACGCGTGTCTCTCTGTTGACATTTAAATAACGCCATCTTTTCTCCAGACCTGATGGCTCATATCCTCTTCTTCCAGGGTTCTGCGTGGCTGCGGGGACTCCCTCCACCAGTGGCCTCTGCACATCCCTGTGACTTACAGAGAGGAGTGTTCCTCCTCCTCGGTTCGGACTCTGAGGCTCTGTGAGTTGGTGGCCTTGTCTAGGCCCACAACAAATCTGTGGCCAACTTTAACACAAATCCAGTGGCCTGAACTCGAGGAGGAGATGCCACCCTAACACCTGAGGGCACATGGTATTCAGAAGCAGTGTCATTGTCCCTCTCCCTGGTAGGTATGATGCAACATGTCCATCAGTGTGGAGACCCAGTTTCCACTTGTACTGCTCTGAGCAGAGAGTTCTAACCTAGAGTTGGGTTTCCAGAGAACCAGCCTCCGCAATCCACCAGTTCCAACACACTGAATACAACTGCTGCCCGGCGGCCTGTCCACAGAAGCCCTGGTCCCATTGAATCCCAGGACTCCATGCAAATCACAATGAGAAGACTTAAGAGGACACAGCAGAAGATTCAAGACTTCAATAACAGACCTGCTAATATTAATTTTAGTAAAATGTCTTTTACTATCCAAGGTAAATGATTTACCTAGCCTTTTACAAGACTTGTTCATTTCTTGTCTCATACATGATACAAGGCAAACTGAAAACTTGGGACTTGGAGATTTTAGATCTCTTTTCTCTTCTTCCAATACACTGAAGTAAACAAAACTTAGTTTTACCCAAAACACTTCATCCTTAAACATGATCTCTCTCCATCAGTCCTATTTTGCCATACATTAGAAAAGTTATTTTCCCTGAAAAAGGTATCAAAACAGTTTTTTTTTTTCCTTTCCAAGGTCTGGTTTGAGTTTCTTCCTGTAATTATGAACCTACCATGACTAATTTTTCCTGGTATCTGGACCACTATGTGTAATTCTAAAACCTTTGATGTTATTTATTTAACAATAATAACTAGTTTTGTTTTGGTTTAGATTTAATATAATACTAAGTATTAGTCAAATTATAAAACAAGAGATAAATTTGTTGGAAAAAAATCAATTGTTCTAATCTCATTTAATCAAAGAGCTTCACAAAAGTAATAGCTACCCATCAAGTAGTAAATGTAGTTATATATGAATCACTACATTTTATAGTTCAGATAAGTAAGTATTATTAAAGTAAATTTTTAGCTTGAAGAAGTAACTAATACTTAGTTATTCTGCAATAAATTGTATGTAAGTCTCCAAACACATAATTAAACTTTCAAAATGATGTTATTGAGTTTATTTTAAAATTTAGGAAAGATTAGTGACTTACTTGAGGAGATACATATCAGTGGCATTAAATAGAAAAATATTCAAAAGAAAGTTCTTCTGAGTCAAATCATTTGTAAAATAATCTTTCCTCTGTTTTTAGAATTTATATGTGGTTATTTTCAATTGTTTCAAATCTAATTCATAATTATTTATTTACACTAATAAGAACAAAATTTTTTATTTCATTTAACCCTACAAACTATTTAATGTAGCATTTCAAAATGTTCATCATTAGCTGAAAAAAAAAAACACTCACTACATAAATATTTGCAGTGAATTAGTTTTGGGGAAGGCTGTGGTAATATATGTGGATTTCTAATTATCAAAAGAAATATTAATTTTAAGATTGAGGGAAAATTCCTTCAGCTTATTTCTTTTCAATACATTGACACAGGTTTTCTTGAAATTCAATACCTTCTAGAAAAGAAACTGATGCTGTATTAACACAGCAAATTTAATTCTACATATTAAAAAGCTTTGCCCTTAGATGATAATGCTCAGTATAAATAACTAATAATATTAAAATATAAGTTTAAAGCATGCATTTGTGCTATAACTAGTGGGATCAAACAAGTACTATCAGTCATAAAATATGGTTATCAGTTCTCAATAATGTTCTCCTTTAAAACTATTTTTCTCCACAAATGATTAAAATAATGTTAGATTTATCAGTCATCTTTGACAAATTTTAAGCAAATTTTAGTAGATTGGTAATGATAAATAATATGAATTTTCAGATATAATGAATTACCTCTGGAAATATCATGCACACTAAATTAATGCAGCATTGGTGGGTACTTATTATTAGGAGTTAGAGTTATCATTCACCTCTTTTCCTTTATGACTTAAGGAAATGTAATGCAAATTCCATCTGTCAAATGAGAAATGGAATGCTTTTTCACCGCTAGCGAAAACTGAAATCATTGTACTGGAAATTTGCAATTAAGGTAAAGTGTGGAAAGAAATAGACTATTGAAACCCAGTTGCAAAAGAAGGACAGCAGAGAGTTCATAGAACTTTTCTGTGCATTTGTGAAACATTTAGTTCAGCTAGTTCTCTAAGAATAAAGCTCATGACAACTTGTCCATGTGGTTCCAGCACTCTCTCTTGAGCTGACTGTAAATGAGGCAGCCCTTGGTGCTCATTGTGCTGGAAGCCATCCAATTCCATCCAGAAAGCTCATTTTAGTGTAAAGCTGCCCCCGCCTCATGTTAGTGTACAGAGAAACTATGTCACTAGTGACCTTATTAAGCAACTGGATCTACCAAACTTTTATAGACTTTGCCTATCATTGGTTATTCTATTTTATTGAACCAATAAATACTCTTAAATATGTATGTAATTTTTTCTTTAAGAGAAGCCAATCTGTTATACACATAAAATTGAGGACAAAACAACTGCAGGATTGAAGAAATTTTAAAAATCTGAGTCATAGATGTTATCGAGTCGCTGACCGATTCCATACAGAAACCCACATATCAACCTTGGGAGCACACTCCATACCTACTGTATGGTAGTAAGGAATCAAGGAAGGCAAATTTGGGAAATTGTGCTTTCACAGCTTATTGCCTTTCCTAAGATCCCTGGTAGTGAATTATAAGGTAATACACTATCTATTAAATTAATACAAATCAAGTTTGAATTTCTGTTTGCCTGAAACTCCAAATATGTTAAATAAAAATAAATATGGCTGGAAATACAAACCATGTCTCAATAATGATCCTAAATGTTAATGGCTTAAATTCACCAATTAAAAGACATAGGCTAGCAGACTGGATTAAAAAACAAAGATCCAACAATATTCTCCCTACAGGAGACTCATCTCATAAGAAAAGATATACACAGGCTGAAGGTTAAAGGATAGAAAAAAACATTAATATGCACATTGACTGTGGAAGCAAGCAGGGGTTTCCATCCTTGTATCAAATAAAGTAGACTTCAAACAAAAGTCAATCAAAAGGAATAAAGATGGACATTACATACTGCTCAAGGGAACCATATACCAATAAGACATAGCAATCATAAATGTATATTATTATGCCCCAAACAATGGTGCAGCTATGTTTATCAAACAAATTCTTCTCAAGTTCAAGAGTCAAATTGACCAGAGCACAATAATCTTGGGTGATTTTAACAGACCTCTCTCAACACTGGACACATCTTCAAAACAAAAGTTGAATAAAAAAACTATAGAACTCAATAATAAAATCAATAACTTAGACTTAACTGACATATATAGAATATTTCAACCTGCATCAAGCGGATACACTTTTTTTTCTCAGCAGCACATAGATCTTTCTCTAAAATAGACCATATAATATCCCACAAAGCAACTCTTAGCAAATACAAAAAAAAGTAAAGATACTACCATGCATTTTATCAGATCATAATGGAGTGAAATTGGAAATTCATTACAAAATAAAAAATAAAATTTTCACCATCCCTTGGAGACTAAACAATATGCTACTGAAAGAACAATGGGTTACAGAAGACATCAAGAAGGAGATTAAAAAATTCTTAGGGGTAAATGAGAACATAGACAAAACATATAGAAATCTCTTGGACACTATGAAAGCAATACTAAGAGGAAAATTAATTGCATGAAGTTAATTCCTTAAAAATAAAGTCAACAAATAAATGACCTCACACTATATCTAAATCCCTATGAAAAGAAGAACAAATCAGCAGCAAAAGCAGTATAAGGCAAGAAATAATTAAAATTAGAGCTGAAATCAAAACAAAAGGAGAAATTGAAAAATTGACAAAAAGTTAGTTTTTAAAAAACAAAATAAATAATATTGAAAATCCCTTAGCTATGCTAATACAGAGAAGAAGAGAGAAAACTCAAATTACTAGCACACATGATGAAAAAGCTAATATCACAAATGACACTACAGAAATACAGAGGATAATTAGAAATTATTTTGAAAACTTATACTCCAATAAAATAGAAGACACTGAAGGTATAGACAAATTTCTTCAGTCATACAATTTGCCCAGATTGAATCAGGAAGACATACACAACTTAAACAGACCAATATCAAGTGATGAAACAGAACACACTATCAGAAGCTTACCAATCAAGAAAAGCCTAGGATCGGATGTATACTCAACCAAGTTCTACAAGACCTTTAAAGAAGAACTCCTAAATACTATTTCAGGAAATAGAAAAAGAGGCAGCAACTTCCAAACTCATTCTATGAAGCCAATATGACTCTGATACCAAAACCAGAAAAAGACACATTAAAGAAAGAAAACTTCAGACCAATATCTCTAATGAACATAGATGCAAAAATTCTCAATAAAATTTAGCAAATCATATACAAAAACATATCGAAAAGATTGTGCACCATGATCAAATGGGATGCAGCCCATGGATGAAAGGTTGATTCAACATACAAAAATCAATAAATGTAATTCATCACATCAATAGACTCAAAGAAAAAAATCATATGATCACCTCAATAGATGCAGAAAAAGCACCTGACAAAATACAGCACCTTTACATGTTCAAAACACTAGGAAACCTAGGAATAACAGGAACATATCTCGACATTGTAAAAGCTATCTATCTATGGTAAGCCTCAGGCCAACTTCATTTTAAATAGAGAAAAATTCAAGGCATTTTCTCTAAAAACTGGAATAAGACAAAGATGCCCTTTTTCACTACTTCTATTCAACATAGTTCTTGAAATACTGGCCAGAGCAATTACACAGATGAGAGAATTAAAAGGATACACACAGGAAAAGAACAACTCAAACTGTCACTATTTATTCATGATATAATTCTATACATAGAAGACCCAAAAAGCTCCACCAGAAAACTTCTAGAAATATTAAATAAATTCAGCTAAGTAGCAGGATACAAAATCAACACTCATAAATCAAAGGCATTTCTGTATAACAGTAAAAAATCCTCTAAGGAAAAAAATGAGGAAACTACCCCATTTACAATAACTTCAAAAAATAAGATACTTGGGAATCAACAACCAAAGAGATGAAAGATCTATACAATGCAAACTATAGGTCCCTAAAGAAGGAAATAAAAGAAGACCTTAGAAGATGGAAAGACCCACCTTGCTCTTGGATAAGAAGAATTAATATTATCAAATGACTATACTACCAAAAGCACTATACAGATTCAATGCAATTCCAATCAAAATCCCAATGGTATTCCTCATAGAAACAGAAAAAGTAATCGTGAAATTAATCTGGAAAAATAAGGGACCCAAAAAAGCTAAAGCAATCCTTAGCAAGAAAAGTGAAACATCACTATACCAGATGTTAAACTATACTACAGAGCAATAGTAACAAAAAAGCATGGTATCAGCACCAAAACAGACTGGAAGACCAATGATACAGAATAGCGGACACAGAGACTAACCCCCCAAATTACAATTATTTTACATTAGACAAAGGTGCCAAAAACATGCACTGGAGAAAAGACAGCAACAAATGGTGCTAGGAAAACTGGAAATCCATATGCAACAAAATGAAATTAAATCCCTCTTGCCTTGCATAAAAGTCAACTCAAAATGAATAAAGGACCTAGAAATTAATCCAGAGACTCTGTGTCTAATAGAAGAAATAGAAGGCCTAATCTTCATCATGTGGTTTTAAGCCCCAACTTACTTAATAAGATTCCTATAGCGCAATAATTAAAATCAGGAATCAATAAATTGGATAGAATCAAACTAAAAAGTTTCTTCTCAGCAAAAGAAACAATCTGTGAGGTGAACAGAGAACCTACATACTGAGAGCAAATTTTTACCCCCTCACACATCAGATAGAGCACTAATCTCTAGGGTATATAAAGAACTCAAAAAGCATAAAAAAACCCAATCAACAAATGGACCAAGGACCTGAAAAGACACTTCTAGAAAAGGATATAGAGTCAATCAACAAATATTTGAAAAATTCTAATCATCTCTAGCAATTAGAGAAATGCAAATCAAAACTACTCTTAGATATCATCTCACTCCAGTCCGAATGGTAGCTATTATGAAGACAAACAACAGTGTTGGTGAGGATGTAGGGGAAAAGGGCACACTCATACATTACTGGTGGGACTAAAAATTGGTGCAGCCAATATGGAAAGCAGTATGGAGATTCCTTGGAAATCTGGGAATGGAGCCAGCATTTGACCCAGCTATCCCTCTTCTCGGTGTATACTCAAAGGACTTAAAAACAGCATCCTACAATGACACAGCCACAACAATGTTTATAGCAGCACAATTCACAATAGCTGAACTATGGAGCCAATCTAGATGCTCTTCAGTGGATAAATGGATAAAAGAAATGTGTCATGTATACACAATGGAATTTACTCTTCAATAAAAGAGAATAAAATCATGGCATTTTCAGGTAAATGGATGGCGTTGGAGAACATAATGCTAAGTGAAGTTAGCAAATCCCAAAACAACAGATGCTGAATGTTCTCTCTGATATAAGAAGGCTAACTGATAGAGGGGTAGAGATGGGAAACATGGGAGGAATAGATGAAATCTAGATAGGGCAGGGGGATGGGAGGGAAAAGAAGGGTCAGGGGACTAGCAAGGATGTTGGAATGTGATAGACATCATTATCCAAAGTAAATATATGAAGACACGAATTGGTGTCAACATACTTTATATACAACCAGAGATATGAAAATATGTGCTGTATATGTGTCATAAGAATTGTAATGCATTCTGCTGTCATTTATTTTTTTAAATCAATTTAAAAAACACTGGCAAAAAAGAAAAAGAAAATGCAAAATATAAAAAAGAAAGAAAAAAAGAAATGAGAGAGTATATGCTAAAAACCAAAACCAAAACTAACAATAAAACCCCAGAATGCTTCCAGTAATCATACTGTGGAAGTATTGCAATTTTGACTGATGTGTATTATGGGACAAAAGAAATGAGCATTTATGAGACATGAAAATTAAATTATTCCCTCTATGCTTCCAAACCAGAGTTATCAATATGGAAGAAACAGTATTCAAAAAAAAAAAAATAAAGATGATAAATAGAAGCTCTACTCTCAATTAAGTATCAATATACACATGGAAGTATAAAGTTCATAAGCATGTATGTATATACACACATAAAATATATACACACATATTAAGACACGATAAACATGTAAAATATATACATATATACACACATATAAAGATACAATAAGTAAATACTTACATATACACATATTAAAGTATATCCTCAAATCCTCCCATCCCCCTCCTGTCTCTCCCAGGTCCAGTGGAACTGAGGGGTCCCTGAGTGCTGACAGAAGGATGCAGTAGTCACTGTGAGCCAGCATGCCTGGTGCAGTCAGCCAATGACTGCAACTCCAAGCAACCCTGGTGAGTGGAGCTGGTAGGTGGGTGAGAGGCCATAGGTCAGATTGGCCACTCCCCCCTGTAGACCCATGCTCCACTTCCAGTGGCTGAGAAAGTGAATGTTGCATTTGTTAAAAATAATGTGTCTCTGGGCATTGGTCCCTAGATCCTCCCTCATACCATGGCAGGTGAACTGGTGCTTGTCTTGTATCTTCCTCTGATGTGGCTGGGACAGGAAGCTCCTTGCTTGCCTGCACAGGGTGAGTCAGAGTGCTGTCCGTCTACCCGTCTGTGACATGGGCAGATTTCTGGAGAGTGACCAGGATGCAATATTTCTATTTGTGTATTTATATAATCTAATATAGAAGAGTATTTAAAGCCACAATTAAATATCAAAGTTTTTTCACTAATATATATTTCTTCTTATACACATCAAATTTTGTCTCTTGTTATTATCCCATAGATTTCTTGTGTGCTAGATAAGCATTATGAACTTTCGTAGATTATTTTCACTTATATATCTTTTGCTAGTATACACAAACAATCCATGGTAAGGTTTTATTTACATTGAAGCTAATTATATCTGATCAATATATTAGTTTTTTGGGGGGATGCACTCAAGTAATTTTAAATGATACAGAAAATTAAACTCACACTGCCCTTAACATAACACTTTCTCTTCTGGTATTTAGTAAAAATGGATCACAAAACTGTTAAATTTGTGCTGTTCTGCTGACAGTAAAACTTAATGAATGCCTGTATGCTATCAAGTGCAAGTTAAAAGAGTTGAGCTAAAGAATTTTTTTTTATTGTATGTGAAATGTGAGTAGTTTAGAAAGTAAATTGGCTAAAAGCAATTTAATGAGGTACCTTCTAAATTGAGGTGATAAGAAGGCTTTGTAGTGCTGCAGTCCGGCTGGGTAAAATAACCGGGAGGTGATAAGCAACTTGAAGGTTGAAGCGGGAACTGCTTTATTGAGGAGAAACTCAGAGGGAACTGAGCAGGAACTCAAGGTATTGGGTACCCAAGGTAGCAGGCACCACTTTATTGCGGAACAGCAGAGGTATATATACCTAACTGATTACACACAGCTTGACTCAATTAGCATTATCTAGATACAGCAGTCAGCCAACAAGGAATCTTTATCATCTTAATGGCTCCGTGGCGTTGACTCACAAACCACTCCTCCTGGCAAACTGCCAGATGCCATCTTTACTTGATTTATGGTCCCCAACATTTTAGACATTGTGAGAAAGCAATTTAAATGTTCCTGATGATGTCTAAGAGGGCTTGGTGCCTAGAATCAATCTAAATCTAAAACTAATTCAAGGATATTGAATAGGAACACTGTGTCCCCTACCATTTTTGTATTTATCTTTGCTTGTTGATCTGCAATCACTCTTAAGACATTAATTATTTATTGTACTGTTCCATTTAAAGAGTCAGAGAATGAAGACATAAATCTCCAAAGACCAAAGTGATATTCCTGAACAGGAAGTTTCTCTATGTGTCCTGTATCCATGACTCCTTTTTAATTTTTCAACTATAATTCAAAAAACTCTCATATTACTTTCAGGTCTATATTCATGTAAGTTTTGACTTATCTCTTTAACGTCCCAACTTCAAGAGATAATTCAAAACTAATAAAAATAATTTATTATTTACCAAAGACATATTTAGCCTAAACTTCTATGATAAATATGTCTTTGGTAAATAATAAATTAAAACACCTCATGATGTATAAAGCCATAAATAACTTTCCACATCATTTATTATTTACTACCAGCAAGACATCTGTTAAGAGTTTACACACATTATCTAATTTAACCCCTATGGTTCCTAATAGGCTCCATTTAAAGATGCTCAAAGATCACTGACTTTTCCAAGTTTTGAAATATTAATGGAGAAAATAGGCATTATAACCCAGTTCTTCTCAGGCTGAAAATCAAGTATATTATTGTTTAAAATATTAAATACAAAATCATAACTGTGAAAAATTTAATGGCCAATTTTTAATATTACATTGAACTGGCTTTATGTAGAAAAGGCTAATGTAAGAAAAGGTAATGAGAGATTTGACTGCAAAATTATTTTAAATGATTTCACAAAAAAAGAATCCATAAATTGCAGATAAAATTAGTATTATATCTATCAAATAGTAAAAATTTACATGAAAAAGTGATATTATCAATTGAAAAAAAAATAATGCTTGTACAATTAGGAAGAGACAGGGCACATACCTTACTACATAAGAAATACAGAAGCAGCATTAACTTATAAGAAATGCTGAAATACGTAATAACTAATATGTAAAAATTTTTAAGGGGAAAAATCTTTTTAGAATTTGGAGATGGGCAATATATTTTTTTAAAAAAAATCTAAAAATATTTGTAAAAGAAAAAATTGCTTTGAAGGAAAGAAAAGAGAATTCTAGGTTTTAAATATGTTGGAAGGGAGAGAGAACAAAAAGAAAAAGGAAGAGTAACCAATATGAAAATCACTCAAATCAGTCAATGTAATGAAAAACCAAAATAAATAAATAAATAAATAAATAAATAAATAAATAAATAAATAAATAAATAAACACCAATGCGCAACAGAATGATCAAACTTACTGGATTTAAAGTCCACTACTTATGGTGAAAAAAGATAAATTTATTACCATCATATATTACAAACGTAATATAATATTACCTTAGACTAGAAAAATGAAGAATAGTGTTACTTTATTAGATAGTTAACAACTTATGCAAATGCCTGGAATTTTATTGAGTTTGGATCTGAGAATTAAACCAAGTGTAGTTATTTATTCATTAGTAGCACCATATGAAAGTATTATATTAAAAACTTTTATTATAATACTTACTATAATCAAACTGTGTTCAATTAGTCAAAAAAATTGTTCAGTTTTCCTACAGGTATTCTCATTATTAAAGCATGCATATTACCAGTAAATAGTTTAGAAAACATTGACTAATTGTTGGGTTTTCAGTACCCTCCTTTTTGTGAACCATAAATGTTGACTGACTTTAACTTTGCTTTCTTTTCTGTGCTTACAATATCACTGCAAAATATCAAGACCTATTTCATAGCCACTGAATTTTGTGGAATTGCCTAACCCTACAACTGGTAAAATTGGAAAAAAAACATATTATCCTTACAAATTAGTGGTGTGGTAAACTTGACAAAAAAGCACACAATATAGACTATGAAATCCTGACTTGGCACTAGTAGAGCAGAAAATAAGTAATTATAACAAGCCATAAACTGAATGTAAGCTAGGAATCTATCATTATTTTTAGTTCATTTGGTCTCTAATAATGACACTTTGTTCTATGTGATATTTGTGGGACCTAGGGCAAGTGGTTTAATCTCCCTGAGCTATAATTAATTCATTTCTGAAGTGGAAATCTGAGTTGCTGCTTACTCAGGCTGAAGTTGGAAGGATCAAATATGATCGGGCACGTGCAATCATTGTGATCCAAATCCAGCCTCCTACATCCAGGAGCAGATTAGAAGAAGTGCAGAGAGGATACATCCACACAAATGGTGCTGATTAGCCAGTGCTGGACCCCAAACATCGGGCACCCATGCCTTGCCTGTCTCAGTCCTCCTTGATGTGCCAGGATCCTCAGGTGTCAGAAATGTGGATTCATGTAAGAGACCAGGGAATTTAGGTTATAGGATTTCTAGTAAATAGCTTTCCATGTCTGTGGAAAGGGAAGAAATGATGGGACACTGCATGACATTAGACCCACTCTGGAAGGATACAAGGTCGAAAGTCTAAAGGAAGACTCACAGAGTCCACTGTTGTGTGTTCAACTCCAGATATGGAGTGTGGATCATTCAATTATTATTGATACATCCAAAGGTGTTTCAGCTCACAAGAAATTGCCATGTCTTCATAAGAGTTACAAATGTTGAAAAGTATTTTGCATTCAGTAGGTGCTCAAATGCTGGGATAGCAATAATTTACACTAGCATTAAAAATTTTAGTTTTGTGGGAATTGCCTAACCCTATGACTGGTAAGTTTGGGAGAAAAAAATATTATCCTTACAAATTAGTGGTGAGGTAAACTTGACCAAATGGTTATAGCACATTAGAATACCAGGCAGAGAGATGGAACAAATCATCAATGGCTTGGGAGGAAAAAAACTAATAAACTCAGTAAAGACAAAAAGCAAATCAAAGGCTGACATAAGTATACTTTTTATACTTTTTGAAGAGAAGTCTGCATATAAGATGGCTATCAGATGTTTTCTGTCAGACAACTAAACAAAATAATTTCAGCAGGAAAATGTTACATTAGACATGACTTTCTCTCTGAGAGATTTTACCTCCTTCATGGGACTTCAACTACACAAATAATTTGTGCATCTGTTCTATATTCTGACTGCTAAAAGTGCCTGCAGAGAAAGGTCTATGTGATCATTAATGAGTCCTCTCTACCTAGCTTCATGTCAAGCATTCAGAATATACACATTTCACATGTATTTTACTACTAATTAAATCAGCAGTTTTGAAAAGCAATCCTTCATACAACTATCCCCCCACACACATCAAATTTAACCTAATTCTGTTTATCTTTCCACCAATAAACTAGACTCTAAATATCCGAATCCTTTTTGAATGCATTGCTTACCTTTTATAACCATTCTGCTTGCCCGTAACTAGTTAATGATTCTGCTCTATTCTTTCTTCACTACCTCTTTGTGTATGTTTTCTTCTTTATAGAAATTCTGTTCCTATGAATCTCACTCAGATGTTTCATTCATGTTCAAACACTAACTAACCTCTTTGATGTGTTATGAGTCTCCATATTTTCATTCAAAATTTCAAACCATATTTTAACTTAGGTCATCATTCCAAGACACTGTTTTCATTTTTTCTGTCCAAAAACATTTCCACACTTGTCTCCAAGTTTTTGCAAGTTGCCCTAAGATTTAGCATTGCCCGAAATATTTCTGAAGCTTTCTCAGTGCTTCCCACAGTATTCCTAGGCTGTTCTAAACAACTTAACCTATGGTCTGAGCCAGAAAATTGACTGGTGGAAGCGGGATACAAGCTATCCTGCAGGCCATTGTTACAAGTAGTTCTACTTCCAGATGAACAGCCCCATCCTATAACTCAGTAAAGTTTCAGTGTGTTAATGTCAGTAAAAAAAAAAAAAGGCACTCTTTAAAAATATTGTACATACCCATTTACAAAATTATGTTGGGGGGGAGTGAGATATAAGTCTTGCATTTGGAGTATCTTCCATTTTACAAAGAGTACATTTTTTAACCATGAAATTTTGTATTTCACATGTAGTGAATACAACTCCTTTTACATTAATCTTGGATTTATTTCCCCACTTAGGGTATAAAACCAATGACTCCTTACCAATTTTAATTATCTCATAAGCACTTGGAGTGCTGATGGATACACAAAATACATCTATTATTGACTTTTCACCCAAATTGTTTCTTTAGAGAAATCTAAGAGAACTATAAATGTTCTTACTTCCATAACTCAATGACAAATGAGAGATAGTTACTAAAGAAACTAGATGTAACAGGTGGGTAAGATAATCAAAAGGGAGAGATTTGTCCAAACATAAATGCTATTTCATACTCCCCCAAAAAAGTTTATTTTTACATTGTATTTTGTTTTGCAAACTGACAAAAGAACTGGCAGGTCTCAGGAAGGTTTTGTGTTGTGCCCAAGGTTGGGGGCAAGAATTTTAAAAGGATCAGTGAATCAGATGTAATATAGGCTCTGTTGGAGCCACCCAATCCATTTTGCTGACAGTCAGTATTTCCACTTTTAAAAAAGCTGCATTGGCATTTCCATCAGCTCAAAAGAACTTTATTCCTGTTTTCATTCTGACATACTTATTATGACTTTGTTCACTAAGCAGAAGGAATTATGGGAAATGGAAACTTGATGTCATGTTTTTATTAAGGAGCCATGAGCATATCTTCAGTGAGAAACTAAAGAAACAAGCAGAGTTGTATGTTTTCCTTTCAGGTGGGAAAGAAAAAAAAATTTTAAAAAGGCCTCATTCATTCCATCTAATACTGTGATTTAGTTAACTTGGAAAACAAAGTAGCATAAAATGAGAAGGCTTATGTCTGAAATAGATTTTTATATTTTAAACAAGTAATGGAATGATTTTATGAATTTAACAACAACAACAGGAAAAAAATAAAATAAAAAATCCTCTGCAGATTTATTCTCTGAAGGCATGAGAAGAGGAACGGCCAGTTAAGAAAAGAATGTTAAAAATCTGGATTTTTTTTTGCCTTCTTTAGAGTTGTAAGTTGAGAGAATGGAATGTTTGCATTTCAAAACAAGGTACCCATCTTCAAATCTAAGTGGAAATACTTAGTCATAAACTATATTGTCTCTTTCTTTATAATAGATATTTTCTTGCAACCTGCTGGTAAATTAAACATTTTATAAACCAAATGTTTTCATGGTAAATTTTATGCTATTAGTGATACTCTATTTAATTATGTTGTGAAATGTCAACTTCACCTTTTAAATATCTTGGCTTAATATCTCCATTAAGCAGATCTTCACCTTCATTCACATAATTTGCTAGAGAAATGCTTAAATAATATCATGAGGTCCTTGATGTGTAAGATGCTTGTTAAATGCACATTTATACCCAGTTCTCACAGCTCCTAGCATATATGTGCATGGGAGGAAGTGGAAAGCCAGGCTGCCCACAAATAAGAAGTACTATTAATATCTCTTTACGTTTTAGTTCAGAGGTCTTAATTTTTATAAATCTAATTTATTCTAAATGGGATTGACCTATATTTAGTTGGCTAATGTGTTTAAAATTAAGATAGTGTTACTCATGTCTCTTCTTTTTGAGTTTCTACTTTGAGCTTAGTAAAATTTTCTTCAGAGAAAGTCATAAGCCCTTGAGTATGAGTGAGTCATCGTGAACTGAGAGATCTGCCATAGCATGAAGTTACTTTGAAAGTGTTAAAAAAAAGGTTGACCTCATTATTTTTTGTAAAAATTCACCAAATATCAAGGAAGTCAAAACCGCCTAGAAAAACAATAAGGTATTCTGCAAAGTTGCTTGTTTTAAAATCTAAAATCTAGTACATGGAAGAATTATCAAAAGGTAGTGGGTGCATATAAAATAGGCTGTTAAGAAAAATGGCTTTGAACCTGAAAAAAGAATGTCATTCATTAGAAACCAAAACTTACGACAGAATGTCTACATATGGCCATTATGATAGGAAAATTAAATATAGAATGGCTCTTTTATAAAAAAAAAATATTGAGTTTATGACTACAATCTTAAAATAAGATGGCTATGTGACATAAATTTAAAGGAGCATCTTTTCCCTTGTAGCCTAAACTTAAAATAGCCTCATACTGGTTTTCTAACCAGGTATCTCCCAAGGAACTTGGTAGGTTTTCAGCTTATCTTCCCTATAGTGGATGTGTCCTCACAGGTCAATGTCTGGGAAAACATAAACCGTATCCTTAGTTGTCTAGAAGCACAATTTTATTTTCCAGAGTTATGTCTGCTTTTGTCTTCCTTTTAAAACAATTCTTAAGAACTCTTAGATAAGTGTGTTCCAAAGGAGTTTGAATTTTACCTTTCTATTTGACATTTACTATGTTTAAAGGCTTTGAGACAGAGAATTTGGACCTGGAAATATGGGTAGTATCATTTGATCTTCAGGGATGTGAATCTATCATGGTACATTAGTGCTGACATGACTGAAATCTACTTCATGCAAAAAAAATCTGATTGGTCTATAGTGTGGTTCAAACAGAATAACTGGGGTTGCTTTTGCATTTTGTAATGGCATGTGTATTTTATCAAAAGAAAAGCACCTAGATTATAAATTGCAGTTAATTAATGCCTGTGTAATTTTTTAACCTACTGAAAGGAAGAGTGACAATTGAATAATTACTATTGAATAATTACTGTTGCCCTTTGGTGTACAATTACCTGGGATGTGAAATATACTTAAAACAACTTTATTCCTAAAGGTTTTCTCATGTGCTTTTTGTCCCAGAACAAGCATTGCATTCTTTATAAGGCCTGCTCTGAAACCACAGAGCAAACAAAAATCCAGCTTTAAATGGAGCTATTTTCTCAGGGACTTGCTAGGATATGGAATTTTGGATTATGGGGTATGCAGATTTTCAGTGCTGAAAAAAAGATATTAACAGAATAGGCTTCTTGCAAGGTTTCCTTCTTCTACAGCTAAAGAAATGAAGATCCAAAGCATTTCAGATATTATTCCGTATCATTGGAACCAGAAACAGAACTAAGTATACTGGTTTGTTCTTCACTCAGCTTGTTCACTTTTTTCCCACTACACAAGAATGAAATGATAAAATCTCTATCAATACAACTTCTTCCTATTTATTAAAAAAAACTAAAACAGCATGAGGAAAAGACTAACAGTAAACAAAGACAAATGGTGGGAGAAAAAGGGAGAGAGAAGGGAAAGCATATGGAAATGGTAGGAGACCTTCCATGATACACAAAATTATAAGAGGTTATGAGGGGCAAGGAGGAGGGAAAAAAAGGTGATAGAATTGAACAACAGCAGAGGAGGTAGAGAGGGAAGATAGGAGGGGAGGGGAGGGGAGGGGAGATAGCAGGGTATAGGAAAAGTAGCAGAATACAACAGTCACTAAAATGCCATTAAGTAAAAATGTGAGTATGTAACAGATGTGATTCTGCGATCTGTAATTGGGGTAAAAATGGGAGTTCAAAACCCAATTGAGTCAAATCTATGAAAGATGATATATCATGAGCTCTGTAATGTTTTGAACAATCAATCATAAAAAAACTAAAACAGACTAGTTGAAGATGTGGTTCAACTGAGTATAAAATGAGAGTGGCTTATTTAAGATTATTTGTAAAATACATGAGATTAGAGTTGGCCTTTATATGGGCACCTTTTTTAGTAACTTTTAGCATTTATAAATGATTCATCTCATGAGATAGTGAGGTTACTTTTGTATTGTACTCCAAATTAAAGTGCATATTTAGTGCCCTTGGTGGCTGGACTATAATTTACCCAAGGCGTGACTGTTACATAATGATTCTGATTTTTCTGTGTGATTTGTGAAATCAGTCTCATTCCTTTATAATCACATTAATCATATTATTTGTGTATTTAAAAATAATTCCTGTGTTTAAAATGTGCCCCTAATAGTTTTTTCTTATATTAATAGGACAAACCCATGGGAAGAGGAAAAATAGAAATGCCAACCTATAAAAACTATAATGGAACTTAATTTTTTGCTCTTATTCCTGCTGTCTGATATGTATGTCTCTCTCTCACACACACACACAGACACACACACACACAGCCCTTAAATTCTGTGAACCACTTTGGGTGCATCTATTTTTAGACCTAAATTTTGTGTATATGTTGCCATTTTTTTATTTAGTCTAATGGATTTTAGTCTACCTGGAGATTTTCTTTATCCATAATATCCTGTAGTTCATAAAAATTCCCCCACAAATATAATGTGTCCTAAAAACTCTGTGCCAAACAAATCTTCCTAGAACTAAATACTTCCTAGGTACTCACCATTAAGGAAAGCATGAAGTGAGGAACAGTTGTGCTGACTCAGCATCTCCTTTTCCCTAAGTTCTTATACCTCTTTAAATGGACTGTCACTGCCTAACTTATGTGCTCCTGTTCATGCTGAAGCTGCTACCTTTCACCTGTTCACTGCTGGGACATGTCAAAAGCCATTTCTGTTGCATCTTGTTAGTCTCTTCTTCCCTTTAAGCTTAATTGTCAACTACCTTGGTTTTGCCCATTTGTTATATTTTGTTTAATTTACTCTTACCTATGGAAGTTATTTCACCCTAAATATAAACCCTTTGGAGATTAGGCTATATCCATCTCCACATTCACCTTAAAAATAGTTTAGGAATCATTTGGGTAATTTTCATTGAGTGTGGGCAGTTCAACAAATATGGAATACATTCTTGGTCTTGAAATTTAGTGGGTAATCCCCCCAGAATTCACCTCAAAATTTGGACAACAGTTCCACCCACTACTTCTGGTGTGCTTGGGTAACTCACATTCTACACATTTTTTCTTCTTACATGGAAAGGTGGAGAAACATTATATGAACACACACAAAAGGTTTGTATACTTGGATCATTGCAGATGATGTCCAAATGAGAGACTTTATTCCTCACATTCTCAACTCTGAACTCCTGACTTAGAAACAGTTGTCATGAGAGTAATTGTTAATTACTTATTCTGTTCAGGGTGTGGGGCTAATTACTTCACTTTTATTAGACGAACTCATATATGTATACTGATGTTAATAGAATGCCATTCACAACTGCTGTTTCCTCATGTTATGTGTTGGCAAGTACACGTTCTCATTGAAGCAGGGCTGTGATTGATGCTTGAGTCTCTGAGCCCATGAGTTTCTTTTAAAGCCTGTTTTTATTAAACCCAATTCATGGAATGTTTAATGCATATATCAGTAAACAATGGCACAACACTAGACCATTGTTTTTTGCCTGTTTATTACTACTGAGGAGCTGGTTGGAATTTGTTCACATTCCAGTATTGCATGAGAGGTAGTGTGGCACACAGTCATAGCCCAGATTCTGGGTGCTCTGTGACAACTCAGCCATGGCTAGATGTTATGGTTGCTGGCCCAGTGACTAGATCACAGGCATAACAACATTTTATTTGCTGCCTCTTACTTAATTTTTAGAAAAGGACACACTTTGCTACACACCCCTGTATGCATTTAGTGATTTATATCACTCATTTCTAGTCAAACTAGCTGATAAATACAAAGAAGGCCGAGTTTCTTTTATTCATTCTCTGGGCTAAGAATGTAAACTATGATCATCCATTGAATATCCCTGCCATGTAAAGTACAGAAAGAAATAACATAGAGAGAATTAAGGAAAGGTAACTTTAGCCATAAATTCTTTAAAAGATAATAAACTTAAAGATCCTTCTCCGGACAGCTGATTTCATCTTCTGCATAGATTTTTTTTAGGTTTTCTTGAGTCCTCTCCTTTTCTCTTCCCTCTCATTTACTGTGTAATACTTCAGATCCACAGACAATGATCTGAAGCAGGAACCTTATGGCTTGTTGGAAGAACCACTAGAAAATGAGCTAGAAGAAGAAAGGAGGATGAGGCTTTAGGACAGGGGCTTATCTAAGGGTTCTGTTCTGTGTGTTATGGGATCCAACTTATAATTTTTAAAGGCTACCACACCTTTCCTGAAGAGTAGAAACAAGGGACTAGGTAGAGGCTCTCCTGTGACTTAGCGGGATCATGACAGAGAGTAAGATGAGATGGTAGCTGTGCAGGTGTTGAGAAGTGGCCTTGTTGTAGTTATATTTGAAACTGGATCTGCAGAACTTGCAAATAGAATGAATATATTTGGAATAAGAAAAGTATCAAACCCCATTTTTAGATTCAGATTCTGAACATTTGTGTGAAAAGTGAAACTATCCACCATACCTGCGTAGTTGGTTTTGTTGGGGGGTGTGGAACCTGAATCAAGAATTGGCCTTGCCATCTAGTCAGTTTGAGTTGCCTATTCTATATATCCAGTTGGAGATGTCAAGGAGGTAGTTGAAAGTAGGAATCTGTATCTCAGTTGGAGGATCAAAATTTAAACACACATGTTCAAGATTCTTATTGATAGCAGCTGATTAAAAAAAAACTTAGGGCTAGTTGCAGTTACTCAGGGTGAGAATATGAAGTGAGATCTAGGGTTAAATTCTGATACACTGAAGGTAATTAGGTAATTGGAGAAGGAACGCCATAGGAACAGGTGTTTAAGTCAGCTTTTTTGCTGCTGTGACTAAAAGACGTGCCAAGAACAATTTTAGAGAAAAAAAAAAGGTTTATTTGTGGGCTACAGTTTCAGAAGTCTCAGTCCAGAGACAGCTGGCTCCATTTCATGGGGCTAGAGATGAGGCAGAACAACATGGTGGAAGAGTGTGGTGGAGGGAAGCAGCTCACAGGATAAAAAGGAAGGAGAGAGAGAGAGAGAGAGAGAGAGATTTCACTGCCCAGATATAAATATACTCTAAAGGCATACTCCCAGTGACCCACCTCTTCTAGCCACACCCTACCTGCCTTCATTTACCAATCAGTTAATCCCATCAGGAGGCTAATTCATTGATTGTGTTAAGGCTCTTATAACCCAAACATTTTTTCTCTGAACCTTCTTGCTTTGTCTCACAGGTGAGATTGCAGAAGGGTACACCTAGGAATTAATTTTATTTAGATTGTAGCTGATTGTTGATTTTGTTGGCTCTCCTTAGTACTCGTTTTTTTTTAATGTATAATGATTTAAGAATTTCAGGCTCATTGTGAATGAGATTTTAGTTTCCAACTCTCCGTTGTTACCTTGCGCAAACCCCACCTCTTCCACAGCCCCAGCCTTATTCCTTGGAGTCCAGTGGCATCCAGGCTGCTGTATCCTCCTTCTCGTATCTTTCATGGTCTGCAGAGGCAGAACTCTCAGGTGCCCCTGCTTGTTTCCTATCAAGTTGACAGTTTATGCTGGTTCATCTCTGATCTTCAGAGGTGTTTATTTTGCCCTCAAGTATAGCTAGTTAGTTTCTTTCTTTCTTTTTATGCCCCTTTAAATTTATTATTATTGCTGTGCATTGGGACCCACTCTGCCATGTCTTCCTATCAGAAACTCTTAATACCTTGAATTTATAGACAATAAAAATCACACTTAATATTTCTTTCATCATTCCTATTTAGGTGTGACTTTTATTGTCTATAACTTCAAGGTATTAAGAGTTTCTGATAGGAAGGCATGGTAGAGTGTGTCCCAATGCACAGCAATAATAATTAGGGTTTTTTTAGTCACTGTACTAATTAATAAATTATTATTATTATTGTTTTTCTTCACCTATATATTTCTGCAAGTTAAATGTCTTCTGTAAGTTAGTTTAATATTTCAACCAGAAAAGATTTTTAGTTTATTATCCTAAATTAGTGTTGTAGGACTTTTAGGCAAAAAAGGTGCAATTCAGACCAGTCAGCTTATTTTATCTACTCATCAAGACAAGATAAGGATATTTTAGTTTTACTCAATTTATTGTAGCTAATACATAAAGATTGGGTAATGGTAAATTGGAAGCATGTGCCCAGAATACTTGTCTTAAAGTCCTTTTAGTTAACACCATGAAAATTCCTTTAGTAAGTGATTGTATATTTACACAGGGTAAATGAAATGTGAGAAATCCTTATCTCTGAAACATGTAAAGATACCTTGACCCCACCTAAGTACTCCTAAAAGATGAGCTAAGTACCACAGGGGTGTCTGGGGAGAGTTGGGGAAGGATTAATTTTCCTAGGCAGAGCACTCATGCTCCTCAGATGTTTTCCAGATAAATCACATGGTGTGGAGCTGCAGCATACTTAAGATGGCTGTAAAGTTACTGTGTGACAATTAATCCCATTCACTTTTATATAATTAATGAGAATGGTGAAATAGAAGTGCAATTTCATCTGCAGGAGGAAATGTTGCCCCATTAATGAGGGTAAGGCTTATTACTATCAGTTGAAGCAGCAGATTTTTGAAACAGCAGCTATTGAAACTGCTGAGTTGGTGTATTCTAAGAGGTAGATGTTTCTTTCTGGCAGTGACAGAAGGAGGGAATTTTGAAGGGGATTTTTTGCTGCTTGCCTCCTCCACACACACCTTTTCCCCCCTTAAGCCATTTATAACCCATGTGAAGCATTTATGGGTGTGTGTGTGTAAAATCCTTAAATTTTCCTTTATTGCTCTTATGGTAATGCACTAAAAATATTATCTATTTTTTAAAATGTACTGTGGGGATTACTGCCCTTGTTTTTAGACCCATTCTGTCATGCCATGCTATCAGAACATCTTTAGATCTTTAGTTTTAGATTTTTTTAAAAAAATCACTTTAATAGTTCTTTTATCATTACTGCTTAGGTGTTCGTGTGCAGTTTTCTTTCAGTCATTGTCCTGTTGTATATTAAACTGAAATGAGTTGAACTGGAGCTCAGAAATGCTATCTCTTTAAGTTACTGGAACACTATCTTTTGCTATTAGAACTGCTTTTTAGGGTTCATGCAGTAATTCTTCAAAAAATTGGAAAACATCTGGAAGTGGTGGCACAAACCTGTAATCCCAGCACTGCGGAGGCTAAGGCAGGAGGATCACAAGTTCAAAGCCAGCTTCAGCAAAAGCAAGGTGCCAAACAACTCATTGAGACCCTGTCTCTGAATAAAACATAAAACAGGGCTGGAGATGTGGCTCAGTGGTCGAATGCCTCTGAATTTAATTACCAAAAACAAAAAAAAAAGTTGGAATATTGGTAAGGTGCCCTGCATTGAATTGTTAGTACAAAAAAAAAAAAAAGAAAAAGAAAAAAAGTTTGGAAAGTAGTGAATTTAGAGACAATCACAAAATGATATATTGAGTTTTTCAAGTTATATAATGATGTTTCCAAGTTATATAATGATGTTTCCTAAATACTAATCTATTATTAGTATTCTTGCATTAATGAATGTACATGAGAATGTATTAATTTTTATTCGTACGTTAGGGATTTTATGAAATTGTTTCAAATAACTTCATTGCCTTTATAAAAGAAATTGTAACATTGCTGAATTTTTAATGGAATTCTTCATATATGAATACTTAATACACATCATGTTGCTAATGTTAAAAAGTGTAGGCAGCCTTTAGAAATAACAGAGTTTGTGTTACTTTGATTAAATGTTTATAGTTTGTTTTCTGTTAAAAGTCCAACTTGGCTGCTTAGGAAGTACTTCCCAGCACTTAGTGATGCAACCATTTGGTAAATGGGCAGTTAAAAAATGGAAGTCAGCTTTGAAACTGTGAGTTATATATTATTATGACAGTTTTTTAGGAATTATATATACATTGCTATTCATATTTGATCATAATCTTTTTCTGCTACTAGCAAGTAAAGGAATAAACATTTATTAAATTGTTGGGTTTAGAATAAAGTCTTATACTTTTAAAACTATTACCAGGAAATGACTTTGTATAAAATAGTTTAATAATTTATTGGACTTTAATTTCAGTTAATGCAATATCACATAATCCCAGTAGGGCCAATTTGTTTAATGAGCAATATGTTCCTTGTACCTCTTTCTTTTTTTTCAAGAAACAGGTAACATCCCTTTTTTACCTTTAATGTATCTGTAGTGCATTTTGAGCATTTTGAGGCCACATTTTTAAACTCAGTTGAGACAGGTTTATTTTACTTGCCCCCTCCACTTTCTTACTGGCATTTTGGGAAACTTTGATTATTTAAAATTTGTTTTCAGTAAAATGTATATTGAAAAGTCTCTCTTCTTTAAAAGACAAGGAAAACCCATAGTTAATTAGAATTCTATATTGATGTAAGTGGACTGAAATATGGAGCTAGCTAAATTTGCCTCAAATTTCAGTGACTAATAGCCATTCAGTTGAGACAAGGGAAAGTTAGCCACCTGTATTCTGTGATCATAATTTAATGAGAGGTAGTGCCCTTAAAATTTTCAGTGTAATTTGATAATGGCACATTCTACCCAAAAAAGGGGTGGGGGAGAAAAAGAAGAAGTGAAGAAAGGGAGAGAAAATAATTCTGCCTGAACACTGATAATTTTATATATTTGTAGCTGGATTGTATCAAAAGATAGAGTTTTCATTGCATTGTATGGCATAAAAATGCCTAAAGGAAAAATATCAATGAAGTGAAGAACTTCGTAAATTTTGAGTTATAAGGATACTAATAATTAATCCTGATCCTAATCCTAATTCTACTAATTCAAAGATATTTTTGGATCATATTGTCATATGTCATATGATCATACTGATCATATGTTGTTGGATCATAGTGTCACTTCTAAGGCTGTATTTTAATTTAATTGCAATCTAAGATAGGTTTGTCAGTTCCCCCATATTTAAAAAAAATGATAAAATTTTTGTGTTTGGAAAAAAGAAAGTGAAAAATATTGTTCAAGGTTTTTCCATCATATCTATAAACAAGGTACTTTTTTTATGAGAGAGAGAGAGAGAGAGAGAGAGAGAGAGAGAGAGAGAGAGAGAGAGAGAATTTGAATACTTACTTTTTAGTTTTTTTCGTGGAAACAACATCGTTGTTTGTATGTGGTGCTGAGGATCGAACTCGGGCTGCATGCATGCCAGGCGAACACGCTACCACTTGAGCCACATCCCCAGGCCCAAAACAAGGTACTTTTAATAACAGAAACAAGTTGACTCCAGCAAATTATATATTTCTTTCTAGAAGAGCCAAAGATTGATGATATTTGCCTTACTTTTTTCATCTTCAAATTTCAACTTTGAATTTAATTTTAATTATTAAACATGTCTCTTGCTTTAATCTATTTTCACTTAATGTTTTTATCACAAAAACATCTTTGAAAGCACAGATGGTGGAGACACTGATCTTGGATGAGACCCCTTGTTAGCAGGACATTATGCTAGGTCACCCCACAGCTTCCTGAGTACTGCTCTTTGGGAGATGCCTCCTGTGGATTTTCTGTCCTTCATTTGGCTATCATCAGGGCCTCTCCCACTAGCTTGGATCCCCATAATCTGAATGCCCATTAATGATCCCTAATGAGTCCGAGGCTCAATATTCATTGATGAAAACATCATTGTACCCAAGAAGAAGTAAAGTGGCTGCCTTGTCAGATGACTGTTCTGTACTGGGGGGAGGGCCCTGAGGATATACAATCCAGGGATGGTACACGTAGCAGACACAGCTGGTCTCTCCTGTCCCGAATCCAGATGGCACTTCTTTCCTAACAGAATCTTAGTTTTTCTGAGGTTTAGAAACGGAACCAACTAAAATTCTTCTTTCTTCAAACTCCCATTCAATGAGGTGCTTCCATGTCAGACAATTTTAGCCAATGAAGTGTAGAAGTCTGTTAGAAATTCTTGGAAAACGTTTTGTTTCTAGACACAAGTATTCTTCTCTTCTTTCTTCTTCTTTCTTAATTCTCATTCTTCAAAATGGAGGCAGGAGGCTGAGTGGGACAAGTGTGGTCATAAGCAACAAGGACAACAATGACACTGATGGCCCCTTAGTGAGCCCTCCTACCACCATAGATACACCAGAGGCAGACATCACAAGTCAATCCCAGCACTCTTTCCTAAGGAGCCTAGACATTACTGCAGACTCTCCTTCAACCCAGAACTCCAAGAAGTCACTACCAATTGATCAAGATTGGCCTTTGGATAAAATCCATTAGCCATATCTTGTTTTTTTTGTTTTGTTTTGTTGTTGTTGTTGTTGTTGTTGTTAGAGCTTTATAGTTATACATAATACTTGGGTTCACCCTAAAAAACTCATATATACATGAAAATTGATCTCATTTCATGATCCCCCATTTCCCCCTTCCCTTCCTCCTCTCTCCCCTACTTCTTCCATTCAATCCTCTATTAATTTATATTTGATTGGTTCTTTATGTTTCCCTATCCTTCTCTCCCCTTTCCTTTATTTTACTCTAGCTTCCATATATGAGGGAAAAACATTCAACCTTTGAGTTTCTGAGTTTGTCTAATTTTACTTAACATGAATATTCTCTATTTCCATCCATTTACCAGCAAATACCATAATTGTGTTCAGTTTTTATGAACTTCATTATGTGTGTATATACATATATATACATTAAATATATATATTAATACATTATAGTTTTTATATATACATATATATCAAAGTTTATTAATCCATTCATCTATTGAGAGGCATCTAGGTTGATCCCATAATTGAGCTCCTGTGAATTGCACTGCTATAAACATTGATGTAGCTGCATCACTGTGTTGTGCCAATTTTAGACCTTTTGGGAAAATGCCAAGGAGTGGGATAGTTGGGTCCATTAGCCAAACTTTGCCTTGGCCAAACTCAAACTTTGCCTTTACCCATATTTTGAATAAAAATGAGGCCTGGGGAATTAAAAAAAAAAAGTGATCCTGAAATAATGAATTAATGTTGTAAGCCAGAGTTGAAAATGGGCTCCTAACTCCTAGCTGCCTGATGCAGTGTGGGGGGGTCTGAGTCTGGGAGACGGAGGGCCCCAGTTCTTATCTTGACTGTGCTGCTTCCTCTCTGAGTGACGTTGAAAATGCCATTTCACCTCCCCGAGCTTTAGTTTCCTTAACTGTGAGATGGAGATAATGCCGCAGACCTTGCAGACTAATCCTATGGAAGAGGAATTAAATTGTAAGACATTCAGTAGATCTAAGTGAGTCTTTTTATCCCCTTCTCTTTCCCAATCTGGTGCAATTCCAGAGAGAAAATGGCCAAAGTTAGAGAAGCTTAACGAGAAAGCGAGGGAAGAGATTGGTCTGATTTGCCCAAAATGAATTATGCCATCCTCCTGTATGAATTTGTGACTTTGCCAAAAGAATGAAGAAGCTCACTCCCTGATCAACTTGGCAGCAGGCTCCCTGCCTTTGGAGGTTTTAATGAAAATCTTGGTATGAAAAATTGTTAGTAGGAAAGAAACAGCTCACCTCTGTTGCTCTTGCTTTCGTTCCATCCACCCCACCTCTAGGATGTAGTTGACCACAAAAGCAGTTAGTTAGCCATACACTGAAGAAAAAAAAAACAGCCACCAAAAAAATAGTTAAACTCTGTCTCATTTTCTGATATATTTTCAACTCTTATGCAGTTTCAACTTATTAGGTACAATTTTTTTAGAGTTCCTTAGCAAAACAGATCATCCAGCAAAACCTTAGGAATTAGAAGCATCTTTCTGCCTATAAACTAAATGGCACTAAGTATGTGACTTACATGTACCCCTCTTCAACGTTCTCATCTGCAGTAGGGAGAGATGGCAGCAGCTTCCATTTATTAAGCACTGACTGTGTACAAGGCACTATACTCAACACATTTTATTATTCTTAATTCTATCAAGCCATCTTTACCTCCTGCCAACAATCTCATTAGTTAGTAATTATTATTACATATCTTTCGAACAAAGAGGTTAAATAACTTCAGCAAGACCATACAGCTGAGATTTGAACCGTCATTTTTTCCAAAGGCAAGTCTTCCCATTGAGTGTGATACAGTAACATGCCTAGCTGATCCTTAACTCCACATTCGTTCTTTTTCCTCTTCCTCTTCTACAGCTCAGGTAGTAGATGCACAAATGTGTAAAAGTGGTTTCTAATGTGGATCTCACCAACTGCTCCCCAATAACCTTTGCTGGGTGTGTGCAGGCAAGCGCCCTCTGCAGGCCTGGGCCAGGAACTCCTGCAAGTTCAACCCTCAGCCAAAGCAGATCCTTGGCACCCCAAGAGATGCTCATGGAAGCTCAATGGGGCCTCATCTTGGGACAAATTTGTACACACAGACATGAGCTCAAAGAACAGGAACACAAAAGGAGAGTGAGAGACAGGGAAACAAGATATGTCATCTGGACATAGAGTCAAAGAGATGATACCCAGAATTCCAGAAGGCCCTGGAAAGGGCCCCTGAGCAGCATCCCTTATGAAATAACTCACACCATAACTGCCAACCTAAGTTATTAAGGATTTTAACTCTTGTCCTATCCCCAGAGTTGTGTGGAATCAAAGATCTTAGTTCATTGCATAATGAGCAATAAATGTGATTCCTGTCCCATCCCCACTGGTCCCTTGATCAGGACAAGTCCCTGCTATCCCTCATGCTGATGTCCTTCAACCCTGGGTGCACAAATCCAACCAAGGCCACAGATGCTCCTCTGTGTCAGAAGGCACTATTCCCTCTAGCCTGCAAGTGCAGAGCCCTGTCAGAGACCTCTCAATTAGTTTCTCTTCTGGAAGACAAGTTCTGCTACCGTCCCAGGGGGCAAATTGAAAAACCAACCCTGCAGGTTTCAATCTGAAAAACATTAATGCTATGAAGTATTTCAATCCTAACCAAGGAAAGTGATAAAGCTGTGAGCACCCAGCAGATGCAGGATGGGGAATTGCCATCTCCACGGGCCTTGATTACATAGAATTGGTTCCTGTTCAAGAAGCAGCTGGCGACAGAGGTGAGAGGCAGATTTACAACCTGGAAAATGTGGTGGGGTGCCTGGGAAAGAAATAAGCATCATCAAACAGCAGTCAGAATTGGCAAAGAGTGAACTTCTCCATGCCCAGAATTGTGGTGGGTGCTCTGTTGTCAAAGAATCATAGTAGTGGTAACAACTACAACAACATCAACAGCAATGAGCTTATATTGAGCCTGGCCCTTGCTGTTGGTGGGATCAGCACTAGAAATCACTTTTACACATTTGTGCATCTACTGCCTGACTTTAGAAGAGGAAGTCCAGTGTCTTCCATTTGACCGAGGGAGATGTCAGGGTTCAAGGAAATGAACAGCAATCTGCAGGGATGGAGCTGGGACTCGGGTCTACCTCAGCTCAAAGGGTGGCTTTTAATTAACCCAGCAAATAAAGTCTCCATCACACGTACTTGGGGACAGAGAAAGCAGTCAACTTTGAGGACTCTGCTTCCTGCAGCCCATCACAGAGCTGAGTGAGATGATAGAAGGGGCTGGCGACATGTGGAATCCCTTGAAAAATCCCAGAGAACCAGCTATTCCATTTCTTAAACTCCTACCTAGAGCCTCATGTCGGAGAGCCCTCAGCAATGCCCAGTCTGCTATGGACAGAATATTTTTCTTCCCCACAGAATTCACACGTGGAAGCCCCAATCCCCAATGGGGTGTGTCAAAAGATAAAATGACAACAAACTTAGCTATAGATCCAATTGGCTTTTATTCACTTTCATGAATCAGGGGAAGCCCTCACTCTACAAAAATAGAATAAGAGCTCACATAAAGCAATGGCAGGATACTGCGTTTTGAAAGGAAACAGAGTAATAGTGGGAAGACGTCGGTTGGTCAATGTGAGGTTGCTTCATGTTGCTTTTCTGTAAGGGCTGATGTGACACTGACTCAGACTGGAATCTTCTGTTTGGGGGGAAAACTGGCCTGTTTGGGGATCTGTCTGCTTCCTTCAGTATTTAATGTGGCATTTAGCATGGGTGAGTCCTTTCTGGTATGTTGAGACCCAGGGCAGGTGCTCAGTTAAGAACAATGGCTCCCCTAACTTTGGTATTCGAAGGTGGGCCTTTGAGAGGTAATTAGGGCATAAGTGTGGTGCCCTCAGAAGTGGGATTAGTGCCTAGGAAGAGAAGACGTGGAATCTCCTCCTCTGCTCCCCACCATGTGAGGGCCCAAGAAGGCCATCTGCACACCCAGAAGATGCCTCTCCAGACCAGGTCTGCCCAGCACCTTGATCCTGGACTTCCAGCCTCCACAACGGTGAGAACTAATCAAGGTTTGTTGGTGAAACCCTCTAGTTTGGGCTAAATTGTTAGAGAAGCCCAGACTATAAACAGAGTCCAAACCCATTATTTGACAGATGAGAAAACTGAGGTCCAGAAGAGAAAGTGAGTTGTCAGAGGCCATCAAGCAAATCAACCACAGGTGTTGGGTGGCAGCGCAGGCCTTCTGTCCTCTAGATGTCACTCTTACTACTGCAACTCATTCTACCCTGTCCTGATCCACCATTTCCCACATTTCATTGCGAGAATTTCACCATTTCCAACAAAGAAAACAGAAACACCTCTCTAATCTGAATTCTCTGCTTTTATAGGGAATCACTTCTTTCCACACTTAAGGCTTTTCACCCAGGAAGGAGCCACAAATTCTTCATTTCTCTGTGGACAGGCGAAGATGGTACATGCATTGCTGACACCATCTGCAGATGCCTGCGTCTGAACTAAGGGTTCATAAATACAAGAGTCCCAGCCTGAGGAAGAAAGAATACCGACCAGGCGTAGGTGTTCATCTCTGGGTCTCCTGTGCCCGTGGTGAGACCTGGGACAGTAAGCTTTCAATCCATATTGCCAAGGGAAGTGAACGTCAAATAGGCAGGCACTGCTGGCCTCTCTCTACGCAGTTTCATCTCCTTGGTCGGAGTGCCATTTCTGGGCTTGTTGTGGATTACCAGGAAAAGAGGTGAAAGTAAATTTGTGGTGTAATGGTTCTCTCTTTAAGCATCTTGCTATTGGAGTTCTGAGATTCTAGATCTCTTAGATAATGGAAACAAGAGTTGTGCATTGTGTTTTACATTAAACTGTTAGAGTCACTTTGTTAAAATGTATATGTAACTTTTTTTTTTGCAATAAGGAATGCCTTTAGCATGTTCCCACTTCTAAGAGAATCTATGCAGATGTTGCACGCTTTGAGTTATTTGGAACTAAATCAATGAAGCCACAATCCAATGGGTTAATTATCTCCAGACTGGAAAATTAAAATTCACACCTATGGCAAACAAAGTTTACAGACCTAACTAACACATTTTTTGAAACAAATATTCTAATAAATGCAGTGTCTTAAAAAATAAATATTCATGGCCTTAGAACTTTTTAAGTCTTTCAATAGGTCTCACACTCTTTTCTTTTCCTGGTAGTGTATAGAATGAATGGAATCTTTAGGTTAGGAACTAAGTAGAGATTTAAGGAACTAAGTAAAGATTTAAGTTGAATTTTATGAAAATTGGTATGCAGATATACTTTAATCTCTGTCATTATATGTGAGCTGTTTGTCAGTTAATTGATTCAAGGGTGACTTGAATTCTTAAAATTTTGTCAATAACATCTTTAAAGTTTTTCATAGTTCTGGCTCAAAAATAAATTGTGTCCTCTGATTTCAACTTTTAATAATCTCTTTTTTTAAAATGTGTGTGTGTGTGTGTGTGTGTGTGTGTGTGTGTGTGTTGCTAAGGATCCAACCCAGAGCCTTGCCCATGCTGGGCAAATATTCTACCACTTACCTACATCCTCAGCCCTGAACTTTTTCTTTTTATGATACAAACTAATTTTGATAGCTTTGAGGCTTTTTTTATTCCTACACTTATTAGCTGATATTTAAACATATTTGTATGAAATCTGTCACTATATCACACCCACACACAAAGCTGAGAAGGTTTTCTCCAAAAATCATAAGGCATGTTTCCAATGGTCTGATTTAAGATAAAGGTCCCAGCAAAGTTCAGGAAATATACTTTTGAAAGCCTTGGCACCTATATAGGTACTAATTGAACTCATACTATGTTCCAGGCACCATGCTACTGCCTGAAGAGAGACCCATCACCAAGACATGTGATCTTTGACTTCTAAAACATCAGTCAGGAGACTCCTAACCCAAGGTCTCCTCTTGAAGTACGGAAATCAGGTACAGCATGACTGAGGGGAAAAAAGCCCTGGATTTGGAGACAGAAGACCTGATTCTTGCTCTAACTTAATGACATAACATGGGTCAAATTTATTCTCCTCTGTAGGCTTCATTTTCCCATCTTATGCCAGAAACTTGCCATTGCAAAGGATGGTGCCCGGTCTGCCAGCTTAACTAAAACAGAGCACTAAGGAAGAACAGAAAACCCCACAAGAGACCGGAAATCATGAATGAGGTTCCTCTCTGTTGTTCCAGGCATGCACTGGAACAATGAGTTGCTGTTGCTCCACCCATCTGCAAACATCTCTCCTCCCCAAGTTTGTATCCAACCATGGCTGTTCCAGTGCAGACCCCTGGACATAGACATCCTCTTCAAGTCCAGTGCTAGCAAATTTCAGAGAGTATGTGTGTCCTGGACTGTCTCATATATCCACTGCTAGTGCCATCAGCTACCAGAGGTGGAGCTTTTTGTCAACTCAGTAAGGACTTTCAGAAAAGTAGATGCAGAATGGGTCTCTAAAATGTGGGGCTGAGGGGGAAGCAACGGGCATCATTTCTTCATGGAGCGACTGCAAAATGATGACAGTCCCATTCTGGTCGTCACAACCCTGCATTCAATGATACTTCGTTTCCGAATTCTGTGTTAGTCAGCTTTTCATCACTATAGAGAAATACCTGAGAAAATCAATTTATAAAGAGAAAATGTTTATTTTGGCTCACAGTTTGGAGCTTCCAGTTCATGATTGGTTGGCACTGTTGAGCATGTTCTAAACAGTTGATAACTTTTCTGCCCTACTGTTGCTTTGGTCCTGTGGCCAGGCAGCACGTGATAGCAAGAGCATATGACACCATCTAGGGAGCAATCAGAGCAGAGGAAGGGACCAAGATCCCACAATCCCTTTTGAGTACACACCCCCATTGACCTAAAGACCTCTCCTTAGGCCCCACCTTTTAAAGGTTCCACCACCTCCCCAGAGCACAGCACTGGGGATGAAGCCTTTGTTCCTTAAGGAGACATTCAAAATGCAAATTGTAGCAGACCCCAAACTACAACTCATTGTAAAAGTGACTTACGTGCAGACCATATCAGTCTGTTCTCTAGAATAGCAGCTCCCATGACCCATCCCTTCACCCTTACCCCAATCCTTCCCCATCCAAGGGCCTGGACAAGGGGGTGTAGGCTGCAATACCGGAGCATGTTCTAAATGGTTGATAACTTTTCCATCCTGTGTGGTCTCCTGGGTCCCCAGGCCCAAGCTGGGGTCAAACCCTCCCAATAAGTCTGTACCTTGGTGGTCCAACATCACCATTCTTCTCTGGCTGGGCCCCCACACAGCCCTCCAGCAGCAGACATGCCATGCTCAGCATCTGCTGTCCCTTGGTCTGAGTCCTGCTGTGGGCACTTAGGACCTAAGGAGCCACTCATCTCTCCCTGCAGTTTAAGAAGGTTTGTGGTGCTGATGTTGGTAGTGAACCAGAATTCCATGCCCACCCCAGGGAATGCTGACTGTCCTCACTCGGCTCCTTCCCATCACCTGACTCACAGGAAGTTCAGGCCTCAGTGGAACTGACTGCTGGGCCTTGAAATTAGGCTCTGGAAAGGGAGCTGCAGGAAATGGCCCTTGGGCTGGGGAGGTCGCAGGGTTTAGGGAAACCATGCTGTCAGCTGTAGGGTGGAACCGCAAGGGAAGGCAAAGAACAGTGAGCGTGAGGACAGTTAGGGTCGACTGGGCCCACCTTCCGTCATGTGTAAGTGACCCCATGAGATCACGAGTCATTTTGAAACCATAAGTTTTTCCCTTGACCATGGCGTCTTTTGAGCCATGGATCAGGTGTGCCACGAATTCTGCAAGCTCGTGTCTTCTACCCCCGGCTGAATGCTCTCTGACAGCTGATTGATCTGTTAGGTGGGCACCAGGCCATGCCATATCAGCAGCACGACCCTAGAGCTCATTGATTCAGCCCCAATGCCCAGTCAGAGCGGGCATGGGTTCAGGCTGGGGCCCTGGGGTCCCTGCAGAGCCTCTTCCTTCAGCCAGCACCTGCTCCAAGGTGGCCAGTTCCCCACAGTTGCACCAGCAGATTCAACCCAAGTGTAGCTCAGTTGCTTTGGAGTTTTTACCACCTGGATACGGGTACTAAATCCATGCTACAAAATCCCCTCAGCTGTGCCATCTTAGGAGATTCTATCCAAGGGAGAGGGTATGGGTCAGCAAGTGGGTGGCCGGAACCATGTGCAGAGAGGGAAAATGGAGGGAAAGAGGAGATGGAAAGTGAGAATGGACGTGTCCTAAACTACTAACCCAGGATTTAGATCAGACAATGCTAGGTGCACCCTGGCCTCGGGGCACCGGCCTCCCTAGGCTGCGATCTAACAGAGTGTGGGTGGATACCTCAGTGGGCCAAACCACTGCCCTGGAACAAAGACCAATAGTCGAGAAGAAACCTGCATCTTGTTCAGGCTCAATGCATAGATGGGTTTGTTACAAAGTAGAGTCCTAGGGATGGGTCCACTTCTAAGTGTGAGGGACACAAGCAAGAGAATGAATGACCACCCACAGACCACAGGTCTAACTAGCCAAGAGGAGAAAGTGGAGCCATCCTCCCAATAAATAAAATATGTCCTCTTCTTTTGATTTAGAAATATATTGTCATAATTACCTATTATTTATCTATATTGATAGATGAAGCAAAATTATATATATGTGTATATACATATATATGAATATTTACATTATATATATACAAATGTATGCATATCTCTCTTGCTTTATATATAGACAACATAAAATCTTGCTATGTTTACATACAAATATGTGGTGTATGTGTATATATACGGACAATTCATATATATTATATATAAACACATAACTTGCTTTATATACACATATATAAATAATCTGGCTTTGGTTTTTATCTGACTGAAAATCAACGAAACATCAAAGATGACTAAGTTCAATGTTTACTGCACATATCTGGGGTTTCTGTTGACAACCCACTGCTGTTCCGATGAGTAATATAGTGAAAACATACATTATTTACAAGTATTACATATTTATCCCGTAAAATTTATGTTTTCCTGTCTTCATGAGAGCACAATCACTAATTGTGTGGTGATAGGCAATATTTTTTTTGTATTATATGTGTTTTATTGAAAGCCCTGTCAGATTAGACAGCTTTGCTTGACTCATTGGGATTATTTTTTAATTCATCGCCATTTGGACAAACAGCTCTGCCGAGACAAGTTGGGACTGGGATTGTCAACGGAGGTATTAAAGCAAGGCCTAGGTTCAAAACAAGACTATAAATTTTATATAAGGGTTCAAACACTGCAACGGGGCTTTGTATGGTAATCACGTCTCTGAAAATATTAAAAATGTGAATTTCATGGAAGATCCCTCTCTCACATCCTGCTTTTCATTAGTTTTTAGAGCAAAGTCGGTAACGAATCTGTACCACACTCCACAGATGCTCCACCTACATGTGTACACACACGTGCAAACACGCACCTCCACACACACACTTGAGGGCAAGATAAACTCTGAGTTTTTATTGCAAGAAAAGGCGCTTGGGCTGGGGAGGTCACAAGATTTGGGAGAAAGGTCATGCAACATGGCCTTGGCCTCCACCTGCAATGTCCTGGTTTTGTGACTACCGCCCTCCGTCCTGAGCTCTACCAGAGCCACTCATGTAACCAAAGAGCAAGTGGGCAGATCTGCTCTTTACACAGAATCCACCATTTTCATGGTGTCTGGAAGGAAGGATTTGACGAGGTAATTAATTTCTCTTTCCGCTGGCTGAAGGCCTCTGCAGCTCATCCCCTCCTCTCCCTCGGAGACCGGCAGCCCTGTAGCCCTCATGGCCTGGAATTCTACACAGCTCAGTCTGGGGGGACGCAGGGCTCAAGATGGGTGGGAAAGGCCTTTTTCCTGAGAGTGACAGCATTAGCCACCAATGGTCAGTAAGGTTCCACGTTGTTCTGTATCAATGCTGAGCCGCGCATCCGGAGGGCAGAGTACAGAACAGTGTTTCTAGACATTTATTTTTTTGTGCACCATTATCTGTGGGGCCCTGTGAAGTCATGGGGTTCAACACAGGCAGCCTAGGAGCTGTGTGGCCCACCCCCTGTAAGAAGTAAGGAGCAGCCCCGAGTCTCTCTGCTATCACCAAGGCCACAGAGGGCAGCATGCACAGGGAGGAGGGCGAGACAGAGCAAGACTAATGACCAGCCATGGGCGGGGTGTCCATCTGTCCTTCAGCAGGAGGGGCTGGGGGACACCAGGAGGAACTAGCAAGCCAGAAGATACCTTTACTTCATTCTCATTAGCACAGGGACAGCGGTTCAGCCACAGAGGAGGATCTGCCAGCGGCTCACTGCTTATACCTTTGCTGGGGCTGCGGAAAGGGGAGGGAAAGGCAGGTGGGTTCCAGCCACTGTAGGAACCTCATGGCAGCTTCCTGGAGCTCCTCTTCTGGACTCAGCACGGGAGTCCGCTCCAGGCTCCTTCATGAAGGGCAAGACCTGGAGGCTTGCGATACACAAACACCTGGATTTAGAGAAGGAGAACGCCTCCGTATGGCTGTGGTTGGGGACTGAGTGCTTTAATGGATCATCCAGTGCCTTTGGGGGGTGGTAAGATCTGCCAAGCAATGTGCTGGGCTTGGAGCGTACTGGAAGGTGAACCACGTTGGCCCTCCGAGAGCTTGCTGGAGAGCGGGGGTCAACCACGGGAGGAAGAATAATGATGCAAATAAGGATGTAGAGAGGACGGAAGGAACCAGTGACGCATCAGGGGACGAAGTGTCCGTGGACATTCACAGAGCGCTGAGCCTTGACTCAGGTATCCCAGGAGAGCTCCCAGGGCCCCGTGTGGTGCAAGGTGGCTCCTTCAGTCTGGTGATGGCTGGTGGGCAGGGCAGGGGGCAGGGCAGCACGTGACCTGAAATATCTGCTCCTGTCTCGCTGAGCACACATGTGAATGGCCAGTCCACCCAGTGGGCAGCTCTGCTTCCCATTCCCCATGTAGTTGAAAATTATCCCCAATCCTCTGCCTGTCGGCATGAACAAGCTTGATCAATGATTAAGATGTAACTTTCCAATGGACCATAGATTTAAGGGGCAGGGCCTATGGAGGGCCTGACCATGGCTCATCAGTGACTCTCCGGAGCCTTTTGTCTGGTGACTGCTTATGTGCTTGATGCCAGCCTTCCTGCCTAGGGTGGCACAGCCAGCCCTGGCTCTGAGACAGCTGCTGGCAGAGTCATCTGTGGGCCTTCCAGACACCAGCCCCTCATATGCTGAGTGTGTCCCAAGCTGACTTGATGGGACTGTCAGATCAAGGGGCTGTGGCATTAGGATTATGAGCTTGAATATAAGACCCCACATGTGGACCAGGGAGGGACCTCTGTCCGACATCAGAGCTCAAAACCACTCTCCATTGTCCTGCCAGGTGCACACATGGGAGCCCCCATAGGAGGGCAGGGCTCACCTTCCTGCAGTGGGATCCAAGAGAGATTTGGGCTCCCTGGACTGGGGAAGCACCCCCTAGCCCTGACCCTGGCCTAGCCAGCAGGGATTCTGCAAGCTGGGAAAGCTGGCAGACTATCTGAGAACCTCTTTGGGAATCCACAAACTACACTTAGGTAGCAGCCCAGAGGGACCCCAGGAGAGGGACAACAGAATCAGGAAGACGCCATCTCCAGTGGAGCATGCAGTACTCATTTCCTGTGGTGGCAATAATAAATCATCCCAAACCAGGTGGCCTGATGCAACACAGATGCATTCTTTTGCAATTCTGAGGCCAGAATTCTTCCACAGGCCCCACGGGGCTAAAACCAAGATGTGAGCAGCACCCTGCTCCCTGCAGAGGTTTGCCACCCTGGCCCAGGTTTCGGTGGCTGCCACATTCCTTGGCTTGTGGCCACATCACTCCATGTGTTCTTCATGTTGCCTTCTTTCCTCTGAAGCCTAATCTCCCCTGCCTTCCTCTGCCTCTCTCCTGATCTGTTGATGATAATCTCCTTATTGCAAAATCATAGACTTCATCCCATTGGCAAAGTCTGTGTTGTCACACAAGTAACTGTCACAGGTGTAAACCCTGCTAAGCTAGAACTACGTGTCTTCAGGGGGCATCCTTCAGCCTACTGCAGGTGCTGAAATGTTATTTGATAAATTTGGTAATTCCAGTTTGAGCACAGACCCTGCCTTAGACGGGGGGCTCCTTCTGATAAAGAACACCAACATGGTGGACATGGGCCTCCACTTGCGGCACTTTCAGGGTAGCTGGGGAGGCAGATGCATCATCAACTAGCTGCTCCCAGGAGCAGGAACCTCTCAGAGACCCAGGACTGAGGACTCTGGACTAATTCAGGGACCAGGCTGCCGGGCTTTTGTTCAAGAGGTCTTAGGGACACTCTGTGTAAGAGTGTCCATGTGACATCTGAAGCCAGTTGCTAGGGACCTTCACACAATGAATTGATCCCTGAAGCTCTGGAAGCAGAATCTGAAAACAGCTGATGCCGAAGGGTAAGAGAAGGAGGAAAAGATAGACAAGGAAGAGATTCACACCCTTTAACTGATGGAGAGCAGGGATGGATGGGGTGGAGGGGGAGGAAAAGAGGGAGGGAAGAAGGGAGTCTATTCCACCTTCCCACCATGCTTTTTATTTTATTTGTTTATTCAATTAATAATTTTTTTGAGAAATTAGTGTATGGAAAAATTAAGCAGAAAGTTTAAACTGTTCTCTCCTCCAATCTACTTTCCCCTACTGTGAACATCTTATATCTCTGTGGTACATCTGGTACAACTGATGCACCAATTTTGCTACATTATTACTAACTAAAGTCCATAGTTTGCATTAGGGTTCACTCTCGGTGACAAATATTTAATGACATGAATCCACCATTGCAATATCATACAGAGTAGTTTCACCATCCCCCAAATCCCTTTTCCACCCCAAATCCTGGCAACCCCTGATCTTTTTTAACTATCTATATAATTTTCCCAAATGTCATATACAGTTGTTTAAATCACACAATATGTAGTCTTTTCAGACTGACTTCATTCATGTATCAATGTATTTGGGATTCCTCCATGTCTTTTTGTGGATTGGTAGCTCCTTTTTTATCACTGAATAATATTCCAGTTATGGATATACCACAGTTAGTTTAAGCATTCACCTATTAAAAGACATTTTGGTTGTTTCCTATTTAGGATAATTGTGGATAACGTTGCTGTAAATACTTTGTATGTGTGTAAATGTAAGTTTTCAACTCATTTGGGGATATGTCTAGGAGCTTGATTACTTGTACATACGGGTAAAAATACATTTGAGTCAGGTACGTTGGCACCAGCAGCTAGGAAGGGAGGCTGAAGCAAGAGTATCACAAATTCAAAGCCATCCTGAGCAACTTAGTGAGGCCCTAAGCAATTTAGAAAGAACCTGTCTCAAACTAAAAAAATAAATAAAAAGGGCTAAGGATGTGACTCAGTTGTTAAGCCCCCCTGGGTTCAATTCCCTAATTCCCTAATGTATATTTGGTTTTATAAGAAACTGCCAAGTTGACTTCCAAAGTGGCTGTATCATTTTGTATTTCTACCAGCGATAAAGGAGAGATCTCTGTTCCTAAACATCCTTGCCAGCATTTGATATTGTCAATGTTTTGGATTTTGGCCATTTTAGTAAGTGTATAGCATTAGCTCATTGTTTTAATTTATAATTCTCTAAGAACATAAGAGGTACAACATCTTCTCATTTGCTTTATCTGCCATCCATCCAGATCCAGACTATGAAATCAGCGATTAAAAACAAATGGACCATCAAGCCAAGAAAAGACATCGATAAGCCTTAATTGCATCAATACTTGCTATTTTTTTCTTGGGTGACCTGTCTGTTAAGACCATTTTCCCATTGTTTTAACTGGGTTATCTGTTTGCTACTGCTTAATTTCAAAACTTCCTCATCTATTTGTGGATACGAGTCCTTTACCAGATACCTGATGCACACATTTTTCTCCCATCTGTGTCTTGTATCTTCCTTCTCCAAACTATCCCGCCTGTTATTTTTTTTTGGCTTGATGAAAGTTCTAGGAGTGTGCAGTATGCAAATACTTGAGGAGGAGAGAAAAGATGTTAGGTGAAGTGGTGCTGAGATTCACTTTAATTTCCTTCCAGAGATAAGAGGGCAAAACGCAATCCATGTTCAATCTTAATTTTAATATGCTTGCTCTTTGAAAGGGCTGTCCCTCAAAGGGGCCACCAGCCCGGGCTGCAGCCTCCACAGGGCGGCATGTCTCTGCAAAAGTGATCCCACTTTGTGAATCCATCCATATGCCCATCTCTTTGCCAAACTGTGACCATGTAGGGAAAAGGACTCAGCTCCTCCCTCACCGTCCCCAGTGCCTGCTCTGCAGCAGGCAAGTGTGGAATGTTGAAAGGACAACTTTAACAAGAATAAAATCAAAAGCATCATCATCCCTCTGTGCCTGTTCCTTCCTCTGGCTTCTCTGGACCAGCTGAGAAAAGTTCAATGTCCAGCATTCCCACCAGCCATTTGGCCTCCCTCTCAGCATGCCTAGAACGTCCCCTGAGTCTTATCATTCTATAGGTCAGTCCATTCTCTGCAGAGGCAGCCCCTCTGCCCCTCCCTCAGCCGGTGTAATTGTGTCTCCTGTGGACTCACCTGAAAACATTCTGCACCGGAACCAGGGGAAAGGAGACTCAAATAACGTCAGGCTCCAAGTCGAGAAGAACTCAAGAAACACGGAATTGAAACATCATGCAAAAGAGTTGGAAAAAACGCAAAGGATGAAAACTTAAGGGATGGAGAAGGGTTCGTGTTTAAATATTCCAGCACTTTAATATTTCAGGAAAAAAAAATCAATGGGTTCAGAATTTTTAAAATTCAATCTTAAAAGCTATGCCCTTGAGCTAGTTCCTCTCTTAGATCTCAAATTCAGCATCAGTACAAAGGGCAGACTGGCCATCTGGTTTCCAAGCACCTTTCCATATCTTATCTTTTCAGAACGCAAGCAATTTCTGTTCTTTCTGGAAGGTGTTTTTATCATTTAAAAAAAAAAAAAGAACCCCAAAATATTTCTTTTCCTTCAGCAATTCATGGATTGGCCACTAGATGGCAGAATGAGACCACAATGGGGCTGGCTGGAGATCTGTATGCAGCCTCGGTGGCAGCAAGCTAGTAAGCCTTTCTCCTGCAGGCATCTGATTAATAATAGAGCTGTAATTATCTTTACACAATCCTGATTGCAGCTCTGTTGTAGCCTAGCTGTTAAATTAAACTGCTCAAATAAATATGCTGGGCAACTCTGCCTCCCTGCAGTCCCCACTCTTGGTGGCTTTCAGGCTTATTAACATATCAAAACACAAACTCAACCCTCCCAGCTCCTTTCATTTTCATAACAAAAGGGACCCCCTTTCATCTCCCCAGCAACCCATTCTGTATTTAAATAGCTCTGTGAAGACTGATAACATTATTACTTTATTTCCCCAGTCTAGCCCAGGGGATACCTCCAATCTGTTACCTCTGGAAACTGGATGGATGTGTTTTATTAGGAAAATGAATCACCCTCCACCCCAGCTTCCTTAAGCTCAGGGATGGATGTAGGTGGGAAGGAGAGCAGGCGGGACACCTCTCTTGGAAACTCTAGAAATCACTGATCAACCCTGCTGTTTCCCTCCCAGGCCGATCAGTGTTGTCTGATCTTTCAAAATGATCAAAGTGGAAATGAATGAAAAAGTAAAGACAAAAAGCAAACACAATATAACATCCAGATGCATTCTGCACCGGTTTGGAGTCACAGGCATGGGTTAGAGTTACAAGAGTAGGGTCCTGGCACTTGGTCATCTTGGAGTGATTAACCACAGGACTCTGGGGAATTAAGACGTCTTAGGAGCTGAGAGTTTACTTTAAAAAAAAAAAAACAACACTTCCCCCCAGGCTCTTAGGGGGCTGCTGAGTACACTTAATTTATTTTGCCACATAGCCTCTGATGGAGCACATCTGCAAAGAGCATCCATTTTTTTCCACTGAGGGGTTAAGCTTTAAGAACTCATCTTCCTTGCCTTGCAATCTGTTCATTGAAGGATGAGGAACCAAAGTCCAGGAAAGAGAAGAGTGTGACCCAGGGTCTCAGGCTGAATCCTTTGCAGAGTGGGACAAGGCTTCTCTGGGTCCTCTAACTCTACCACTTCTAATCGCCTCAAACTTGATCTCTACAAGTCTGTGTCCCCCTCAGGAATTCTGAAGACCTGTGCAAAACAACCCTGTTCCCTGGATCTAGACAGACCAGGTCAGTAATAAAAAAGAGTTAGGAGAATAAGTGAAGGATTGCATGAAAAGCCCAGAAAGGAGCCGCCTTAGATCCGAGAGAGGCTGCTACCCAGAGCTGGTCCCCCAACTGGAGCACCCACAGCCCACAGAGAAAGTAATCCAACCCAGAGAGTCACCTGCAGTAAGACTTCAGGGACAGCTTAGCTGATCCCCCCAATCCTGTGTCTTTCTTCAACTTGGCTCAGGGTGGGGACAGGTCTGAGCATAAAGGCAGTAGGTGAGGGAATGGAGAAAGCAGGGCAGATATTACAGCCCACTCTCAAGAATACTTCTGGGTAATTTTATAAGGAAAGGTTTATTTATTTGACTCAGGGTTCCAGAGGTGGGGAAGCCCCAGGGCATGGCTGGGTTGGATTCCTGGTGAGGGCTTGAAAAGCCAAACTAACTTAAAGGGGAGCAAACCTGGGGTCTGCAGCAGTCTGTAGGCAGCGGTGGAATGGCACCTTTTCAGAGGGGTCTGTGTTCATAGGCCTTAATGAGAGTTAACCATACCAGGATGTGTAGTGTGGCAGTCAGGAAGCTAGTTGTGCAAGTTAAAAATCCAACTCAGGGAAACAGTTGCAAAAGCTTGAAACTCATTGCTCCTGGGTTGAAAAATCCAGAGCCCAGAACCCATTTGTTTGTTTTCTCCTCTGGGACTCAGTGTTACTGGGAAAGGATGAAAGCCCAGAGCCCAGGCCTATGTTCAGCTTCTCTCTCCTCAGGGGACCCATTGTTCTCCCTCCTCCCTGGGGGCTGTCCTTCCCCTTTTGGGGGTTAGGGTTAGGGTTAGGGTTAGATGAGAGAGTCAGGGGTCATGCACCAGAGTCCTCAGCCAGGCCCTGGGGTACAGCTCTGGCTTTGAGGGTTTTTCTGGCATCTGAATGGCACCGCAGGGCGGGGGGCAGGGCCAGCCTCTTTTCAGTTTCTCAGCTTGTCTTGATTGCCTGTAGGAGGCTGGGATGGAGAAATGATTTAAAAGGACAGCTTCCAGGAACAAAGTGGAGTCATTCTGGACCACGGATCGGCTTTCTTAAAATCCTCCAATTTTAAAGGAGGTGTTGTTACAGCATAGAGTAACGATTCCAGTCTTTGGAAGAGAGAACTCACTTACTCCCTTGAGAGTTCACCCCTCTCAACCACCTATCACCTCCTAAAGGCCCCACCCCCAACCTGCCAAGGGCGACCAAGCTCCTCTTGAGTCCGGGAACTAGCCATGGTCCTAGCAGCAGGGCATCTGGCACTGTGATAGGTCATGGCAGGCCATACAAAGATGTCACCCTTTCCTCCCTCAGGAAAACAGGTCCATCCAGGGACAACTCCGTGAGGTGTGGGAAGGAACCATGGAGATGGGGGGAGCCCTGAGTAAGAGCCCTGCGCAAGGGCCGGACGGTCCAGTTCCCGCATGGATGCTTGGGACCTGGAGCTTCTGTTAGGTCCCCAGGCTGAAGAGGAGAAACGGGGATAGCCCTCCTCCCTTTGACCTGGTGACCCTCCTTCCACTTCCACTCCTCTCCTGCTCACCTCTGCTCCACTGAGTGGGAGTCTTCCTCTAGTGGAGGGAGCCCGTTGGACTAAGCAAAGGTGAGGTTCTTGGGGGAAGGTTGATAATGTACCATAACAGAGAAAGGTTCTCCCTCCTGGCAGGTGACAGGGCCTGGAGCATGACAGAGGGGCCTCCCGGGGCGGGAGGATCACCCCGCTCCCCGTGGGGTCACAGTTTCCCAGGAGGCTTTGCTCTTGCAGCTCATGCCCGGCTCTCTCAGGTCAGGGTCATGCCACTTCCATTCCCGCTCACCTCCCCAGGAGGCAAAGGAAGTTGGACCCCTAAATGCCAGTTTGTTCTCTCCTCACCCCTGGGGAGGACATCCAAAGGCACAGGGCCCCCCTCAGCCCAGGGCCTGGAGGAGCGCTGTTGCCCCTTGGCCTATTTTTCCTGGAAGAGAGGTGGAAAGACATCTGGAGGGGCTCTGGAGGCTTAGGTTCCCTCTCGCTGAACTCCCGGGGGGTGAAGGGGGCTCATGCATTTATGCATTGCACAAATATTAATTAAAAGTCTGTTGTGTACAGAGTATTACACTAATTACTGAAGAGGCCCAGGAAGGAAGACAAGGACATAATGAAGCCTTGTATTTGTCGTCCCAGAGCCCTAAGGCAGCTTTCTCACATGGCGCAGAAGCTGGGAGGTGGAAGGGACCCACGGAACCCCCCCCTACCTCACTGTCTCATTTTGTAGATGAGAACAGAGATCAGGAGGGGCAGAATCCTGGCCCCCACCCCACACCAGGAGCTGAGTTGGTGAAGTGCGGTCCTGGCTTCTGTCGGAAAGCTCTACTTGGAAGAAAATGAAATGTCTTTTATTTCTCAGGATCTTTATTCTCTGGAGAGTCCCGTGGGGGTAGGACTGTTCTGTGTCCCCTCTCACAGAGCTTCAGCTGGAGCCGGGAGCTTCCTGGGATTGCTCAGGATGCAGGCCAGGGCTCCTGCCCTGAAGGACGGGAGAGTGAGAGGACCCGAGTATGCGGCCGGAGGTTCCAGAGTCCAGACCTGGGAGGTTTGTAGTTAGAAAGAGAGAAAGCCAAGCTGCAGGGAAGCAGGCAGAAGTCCTGGGAGGCAGCTCAGGAAGCAGATAGGGAGCAGGAGCCCCCACGCAGCTTGGCTGTCAGAAGAGGGGCTTTGCAGTTAGACGGAGTGGGTGCAAAGTCCAAGTGCATTACATGGAGGGTGTGTGTGCTCTGGAGAGTCACTTTCCTGAGCCTTGCTTGCCTTTCTCATCTCTGAAATGGGAATAATGGGGTACCTGCCTCTTAAGGTGGTCGAGGGCCACGTGAGAACAGCAGAATGCCCGGCTCATGCTGAACATTCCATTAACATTGGCTTCACTCGTTCAAAACCAAAGTGCCTGGAAGTCATGAAGAGGACGTCAGAGGACAAGGTTGAGGCTAGGCACATGTCAGAGCTGGCCTCAAGGATCATGGGAGAGTGTCCTGAAGACCCTGCAATCATGGCACAAGGGAGCCTCTGCCACTCTCAGACCCTTGGCCTTAGGGAAATCATCGTCCTCCCTGGGCTTGACTTTCTTCATCTTAAAGTGAGGCGTTGGCCCAGATGTTACCTTGGAACACTTTCAAATCTAAGGTCTATGGGGCCCATGGGGAGAGAATTGGGAGAAGCTGGGGGTGTTGGGGTGATATGTCCTGATCAGGAGCAGCAAAAGCCTCGACCCACAGAGCCAGTGTGGACAAGGGATGCCCAGGACCCGGCCAGGGGCAGCGAGGACCTGCAGACCCCCCCTTGGTGCCCCATGGCCACAGGAGAGCAGAGTTGTACTCTCTGTCTCTCCGTTACAGAGCACATTCACCTCCAAGATTCATGGGACCTATACAAGGACACTAGAAGGCTGAGTAGAGATGGTCTTCACAGCAGAGGACCATGGTCAAGTTGGCATGGGTCTATTTTCAGTCCTCTCAAAGTATGTTCCTAATTCTCAGTGACTTTTTTCCTCCACTCATTGATTATTCAGTAGCGGATTATTTACTTTCTGTATACTTGTGAATTTTCCAACTTCCTTTCTGTTCTTAATTTCTAATTTCACTTCCTTGTAATCAGTGAACACATTTTGAATAATGTCAATCCTTTCACATTTATCAAGGTGTGCTTTGTGGCCTAGCATATGGTCCATCATGGAGAATGTTCCATGATAAAACAGAGAGAAAAAAAACAATCATGACGGCCCTGGAAGGTTAGGCCTGATTTCTGTAGAGTGTCCTTCAAGTCTTCTATTTGTTTGTTAATCTTCTATGTTCTCACCATTATTAGAGGTGTAGTATCAAAGTCTGCAGCTCAGTTGTGAAACTGTCTCTTTCTTTCCTCAGCTGGGTCAGATTCAGCTTTACATATCTTCATAATTGTTACAGCTATCTGATAGGGTAATCATTTTGTCATTTTAAAATGATGTTTTGCAATGATAACTTTTTCTTGTTTTAAAATCGATTTCATCAGATATTCATAAGCCACTGTAGTTGTTTTGTGCCTTTTTTTGCATAATATCTCTTTTTCTATTCTTTTACTTTCAACATTTTTCTATCTCCAAATCTGAACTGTATCTCTAGTAAATAGCATATTGATTTATGACAGTGTCTGAAGTAGGAGGAAGTTGGGTCTGCCTTGATGAACCCCAAGAGTCCTGGGGTTGCTCTAGGTCTTCCTTAGGTAGCATATTGCAGCAGATATGGATGCCAATATTTCTCCCCACCAGGGTTAAGCCTCTGGTGCTTCTGCATAGCAGGCATAGTCACCCCTGGGTGGCAGTGGTTTTAGCAGAGTTCTTTAAATGCCTCTTACCCATCGTCTCTGCTAAGCTGTACACCTTATTGGGTCTCAAACCTAGAAGATGTGGGAGGATGGTGACCTGGGCACCATCTGGTCAAAAGTGATCTGCTGTTTCTACATTTAAGACCAACCAGACCCCTCATGCCTGGGGACAGCTGTGTTCTGGGCCACTCTGCCCATTTCCTAGTTGCTAATCTCTAAGAAACACCCTGTATGAATCCACAGTCCCCATCCTGAAGTTGTTTCTTGTATTGTTCCAGTCATTTAATCTATTCACCTTTGTGCTTTATTGATATTTCCTTCATGTAGCCATCTTATAGAAGATACTAAGTTAAGTATGGCTCTGTCAATTTCGCCCCCTCTAGAGGAGATCAACTTGTCCACCAGCCAATTTTCCAGCATATACTCTCATTAATGCTAACAGGAGAGACCACAGGGCAGAGGTGGGCTCAGTAGGTGGAGTGAAGGGTCAAAAAATCCTGCTTCAACCAGGCACAATGGGCCCACCTGTAATCCCAGCAGCTTGTGAGGCTGAGTCAGGAGGATTGAGAGTCCAAAGCCAGCCTCAGCAAAAGTGAATTCTGAGCAACTCAATGAGACCCTGTCTCTAAATAAAATACAAAATAGGGCTGGGGACATGGCTCAGTGGTTGAGTGCCCCCAAGTTCAATTCCCAGTACGCTAAATAAAATCCTGCTTCAGCTGCTGGTGAAGATAAGTAGGAATCAGCCCCAGCTTACAAAACGTCAGGGGGCAGGGCGGAGACATTCTGGGTAGTGCAAATAGACTGTCATTAGAGAAGCCTAAGCATCCATGTGGAGAGCTGCAAGTGGGTCCCTATGGCAGGAGCATGAGGGACAAACTGGAGTGGACAGGGGTATGACCAAGATGGATCCGGTCCCATTCTTACTTTCTTATGTCTAGGATGATCTGAATGCTTAAAAGACCCTGGTCCACAACTGACCTTTACACTCTCTCTGTTCATGCTCAAGTGAGATCCAATTCCAGGCCCGCTTCTCCCAGAGTCCCTGGTGCTCAGAAAGCACCCGGATGTCCTCAGGGTCTTGTAAGTTCCAGTCTCAATCACTGGCCCTTCCTCAAGGCAGGGAAGTCAAGCCTGATATGCTCACTCATTCCATGGGCTCCATCCAGCTACCCCTCCCCACCACTGGGCCACCCATCAAAGATTCATGGGTCAACTCATTTCTCTCCATCAGCCCACACAGATCCCCTGTCCGAAACCCTGGAAGGGCATCCAGCATCGGGCTTCAGGGGCTGTCTGAAAATCAGCAAGAATCAGTGCTACATTAGGCCTCAGCCTGGGCAGGCTGCTCGGGGGCTGGGTTTGCAGCGGTTATGTCTGAGTAGAGCAGGAAAAAATTGCATTGTCTGTCACTGTCAGTGTTATCACCAGCAAACACAAACATTTTAGAAGCCAAGATGGATAACTCTGGCTACAGGCAATGCCCAGAGATGTTGCTCAGTGCCTGCCCAGGCTCTCAGGGACTATTTCATCCCCCTGCATCAGTACCCCCAAATCTTTATGACCCATCAGAAATCTCCAGGGTGCTGAATTTCGAATCTTCCCTCCACTGAATTCTGTAGCCCAGCCAGGAAGAGGCCCCCAAACATGCTCATGGCCCCTACCTCCTGGATCTGATTTGGCCCTCCTCTTAGCCTGTGTGGCAGACACAATGACTGTTAACATCCCCACTTCACGGATGAGGAACATAGTGTGTCAGTTGGTGATCTGAGGCTATCAGATGGAGGAACTGTATAGCAAAGCAGATGTATTGGTTCCAAGGAGAAAGTACTTCCCAGCTTACCAGTCCTTCTTGGCCTAACAAGGGAACCAAGAAATTTAGTATCTGGAAGCACAAGGAGTGTCTTTCTTACCCCTCATGTCTTGGCCTTCCTGGATACCCCTTAGAGAGCTCTGTGCACTCCCAAGGCTTCCTGCCTCCACCTGAGCAAGCACCCACTCTGGAAGCTAACACAGGGATGAGTAGATGTCAGGTAATAGGTGAGAGGGAGTCCCTGGGGTGCCAAGGGGATCTTAATGCAGATAGCAAGGTGTGTGTCTTCTCACTTCTTGCAATGACACAGTCCTAGGGGCACTAGGATCTGTATGTTCAGAGATACCAACAGAGGCTTAGAGAGGTGGAGTGATTGTTCTCCACAAAGCCAGTCCCTTTTGGTCCTAGAACCATCCCCACACTGTCTTGCAGGGGCTGAGCCATATGCTGCTGGGTCTCCAAGGGAGATTTGATGAGTTAATTAAAGGGTGTTCTTGGAATGTCATGGTTGCAACGTATCCCTGTCATCCTGCCCTGAAGGAGAGGGAAAGATCTGTTCCCATCTTTCCCAATGGATTTCTAGCCTCCTAGTTCCTAGTTTCTGTTGTAGCCAAATTGTTGACACAAATTTTGGTCCTTGGGTGGCAGAGCTCTCTCTTTTTCAAACATAGTTGGGCCCCCCATCTCCATTATTCTAGCTCATTCTTCAAGCCTCAGGGAAACCAGTGGCCACCCAGACACCCTGTTCTCCTCCCTGTCTCTGAGCTCTGATGGCTACCATCTGACCCACCCTCTCTTCTGTCCATCTTTCCTTTCATTTTTATCTTATTAATGCAGTTCTGACACTCATGGTTTGTCCCCTCTCCTAGCCTGAGGTTCTGGCCATTTTGGTAGCTTCTTCAAAGTCTGCCACAAAGATACTCACTGGATGCCTTTGGGAGGTCTCTGGGAGTGGACAAGATCCAGCCCAGCTTCCCACCTTCATAGAGACATCTGGATGGGAGCTCTGGGCCAGGCTTAGAGGTTGGGGACTTGCTACAATTTCATTGAGTGATATCTCTGCAAGGGCTGCTCTCCTGGCTGTCATGCACTTGGGGTTTAGAATGTGTCCAGAGCTGTGGTCACCTTTATTGAGGGTTTTAAAGTCACAGCATCACTTTCTTCTCAACTGTCTTCAACAATTTTATGGGGAGGGGAGCTGAGACCTATGACCTGGCACATTTATTCTGTCTCGGGCTGCTGGTTCTTCATACTGAAGCAAAGAGCATTTTTGTCTTAGAAGATCAATTCTCTTTGACCTCATCTTCCTGGTGCAGTCATGCTGTCAACTTTGCAGTTTTCAGTTGGAACTGGGATCGTTCTTCCCATCTTAGATAAGGGCAGCCAAGGACAAAAAAATCATGGTGGTTTGGTTTTTTCTTCTCCAGAAACTTCAGAAACATTTCAGGTCAAGCCTGATATGTGAGCTACAGGTCAAAGACATGGACACGTTCAACCTTGAAAAGGAGAAAACTCAAGAGCTGACTTAAACCACCAGAGGACGGTTCTATAGAGACTCAGTGAGACTTGGTCAGCTTCAGGGGGAGGACCCAGAAGACCCAGAACCAGTTGGTGTAAATGCCAGAGAAGAGTTAAGCATTGTCTCAGTTTTGTCCTCCTGTGCCCTCAGCCCAAGAAACAGACCAGAGACAAGAATCATCAGGTGCAGATGGTTTACTTGAGAGGTGTGAGGTTAGCAGGTAGAGAGGCTAGTGTGAGTGTTGCAGAGGGGTGGTGGTGGTGAGGATGTCAACAAGGGACTTGACATCAAGCCAATTTCCACTGAGGGGGATGTAGCTTACTGCTCCAGAAATTATTTCAAGACCTGTGTACCCCCACCAACACCGCTAAAATCCCCCCACTTGAAGGTAGCGAGCTGGTTAATTGTATCCCAGGTGCTTCTGTGTTAGTAGGCAGATTCAATTCTGGCAGCCCAAGGGTAGATCAGGTGCTGTCCTTGGGAATATACAGAAACATTAAGGGTCCTTGGATATGGAGAAGAGATTAACAGCAACTGCTGCGAGCACCACATACAAATTATGTAATGATTCAAACAATCAAGAGGAGGAGGGGGCTCTCTGTGAGGTGGTGAGCTCTCCACCACCAGCCCCAAGGCCAAATGGACTGGGCGGGGTCTCCAGTTTTGAGTAAGGAGTTGGACCATATATCCTCCCAATTTGACTCTATAGGCAAGGTCTTCAGGTCCTCATGCTACTGAGAAGGTCCCCTGGCTTGCCACAAAAATGCAAGTCCTTCCTTTTTTAGTCTTAAGGGCTAATAATCTCAATTTCTTACACACTGCTTTTTTTTTTAGAGCTTCATGGTCATTCATGGTAGTGGGCTTCTTTCTGACAAACTCAACACGCATGGAAATCAATTTCAGTTCACGATCCCCTCTGTTCCCTTCCCCTTCTCCCTACCCACCTCACCTTCCCCTTTCTCTACTGGACTTCCTTTTGCTCTTCTATTAATTTGTATTTGATCAGTTCCTTATATAATCTTATCCTTCCCTCCCCCTTTCCTTTATTTTACTTTAGCTTCCGAATATGAGAGAAAATATTTGAACTTTGAGTTTCTGAGTGACTCACTGGTTCTTATGTGGGTGGATTAACACTGAACCAGCAAGCTGTGATCCCGCGCTCCTGTTTGGTTCCCGTCAATTTTTCATTGAGTTCTTCCTCGCACCCGGAAGTGGGCTTGGATTGGAGAGGCAGGGTCATTTCCCATATCGAATTGGATGGAAGTCTAAACGGTTTGCAAAGTGAGTTACTTTTAGGTCTAACTGGGACTTTGGTTCACTTTCCAAAGAAGTCACCCTTTCCTGTACCTGGGGAGAGTGTACACTGCATGCAGGTGGATTCCTTCCCATAGTTTTAGGAATCCGCTCAATAAGAATGGCTACCATTGGACATTCTACTGCACACATTGGCTTTCTCTGAATCCTCACAGCCCAAAGAGCAATGCACTCTTTATATCCCTGTTTTAGATGAGGAGGTTGAGGATCAGAGAAGTTAAACAGACCTATAATCTGTTGCAGCTTACAAGAAATAATGTGAGTTAAACCCTGATCCAAAATTCTAAGAATTCTCCTAGTCCATTCAAATTCAAGGAAGCCAGCCAAGACTCTCCCAGGGACTTTGACTTTCTCTTTAGGAAAGAGACTGAGGGTTCTACCAAGGTCTTTGGAACAGGCGGTTCCCAAGGTGGTTTAAGTGAATGGTCCTGGCTTAAAGAGAGCAAACTGGGGACACATCCTGTCCATAATAGGGATGTCTGTGCTGTGGGAAACGAATCTGATGGACTGATTAAGATGTACAATGGGCATATATTTGATCTATAATCCTACCGCTAATATTCCATCTCACAGAAGTAAAACCTCAAATGTACAGGGAAAATGTAGAACAGTAGGGATACAGTTGGGTTTATTATTTTTATTTTATTTTATTGGTATTAGCAAAAAAGAAAAAAGAAATGGAAGCAATTTTGACATCTGCCAATAAAGGAATAGATGAATAGATATGCTGCATTCAAGCAACAGTTTATTAGGCAACATTAAAGACTGTGCTATAAATGCTAAAACTTAACAAATCATACATTTTATTGTATTTCACACTTCCTCAATAAAGCCACTTTAAAAAAATCACATTAGATCCATGTGTGCATCTTGATCACGAAGATGTCCCTGATACGTGCCTGGTTGAGTAAAAGCAAGTTTCAGGGTACAACGTGTGATTCCATTTGGGGCACAGTCGTGTGTGCATCTGTACGTGGGTTTATGTGAGTATCAGGGATGTTGGAAAGGTCACTCTATAATGATCTTGGTGAGGAAAATATAATGGGCAGGAAAAACAGGAAGACTTAAACTTTTCTATATTTAATTCTCTGTTATTTGCCTTTTTACAACATGCTTCAATTGCTTTTGTAATAAAAAATATTGTAAAAAAATAATAGTGTCGGTGAATCACCACAGAAGCAAGCCTGTCTATGGATCCAACTAAGATCACTCGCCTCTAAGGAGACAGGTGCCTGTGGGTTTCACCGTCCCCTGGGGTTGCCAAAAACACTGAGGCAGGGGATTGTCCTGGATCCTGCCACTGAATATACAGTCGTCGATGGGACTGTCTGAGTTTGGAATAGAAACATAAAGGTCCGTCGCAATAGAAAATGTATTTCCTTTCCAAATGCCTGCATGATAAAATATAGAATTTTAATAATTTCACAGGTTGGGAATTATAGCTGCCTAGCTTTTATCACTGCCTCAGGCATTGGACTGACCCCAGCAAGACCTCACATTTCCTCTTCACCAGCAGGATGATTTTCTACTTCATCATCTTTTCTGTCATTGTGGGAGGAAAAAAAATTCTCTAGGTAGCCTTCCTGCAACCCCAGCCCAGCAGAACCATTGGGAGCAGGATTTCGTCCATTTTTTCAGCCAGCAAACATTTACTGAGCCCTATTGTCCCAGTTTTCTTACTTTGCTTGTATTGAACACTGAGGATACACAAATTCCAGGAGATCTTCTGGACAGCACACTTAAAAGTGAAATTACTGAACAGGCAGTCTGGGAAGGTGATGGTGACTATGAGAGTCGAGAATTCATTCCTTCCTTCCTTCATGCATGCATGCATGCCAAAGGCAATTTTGATAAAACAGAGATCTCGAGCTTTGAAGATGGAAAAAAAAAACTGTGAAGTTTTCCACGGAAGGAAAATAAGATTCATTAGCTGTGGTTCTTAAGTACAGAACTAGGACCCTGGAGTCATACAAAGGGGCAGAGTTGGTAGAAAATGTGATGAAGTTGATCCAGAATCTATGCAGATGGCAGTATTCCAAGAGTAAGGGGGATGTGAAGGGCACCTGAGAGGGCAGTGTGAGTAATGCATGAAGAAAAATGATCATTGCAGGGGCAGAAGGATGGAAGGCAGGGCACAAGAAGGGCTGGCCTCAGACCAGAGCTCAGAGTGTTCATCCTCTGTACCACGAGGCCAAGAGCATGCCGATGTGTCTGTCTTGGGAGGTGGGAGATTGATAGATTTTTTTTTTCTGGCTCCTTCTATTTTCTCAGTAAAATTGAATTCAAGGCCCTCAACCAAAACCAAGGAGGGGGTGCTGTCCTGGAAGTTTCAGGGCAGAGGAGAGAGTGGGAAGAAGTCATCTCTGAGGACAAGAGAACGGCTTGACCTGGGATATAGGACAGCACTGTGGAGCAGAGCCCGGGGCTCACTGGATGTTGGTGGCCATAGTGAAAGTGAGACCAGTCGGCATGATGGTGCATTCTCCAAATGCATTCCCTTCTCAGATCAGGGGGAGAGTAGAAAGGTAAGTTCATCTCACCAGATTAGGATTTAACCAGGCAGCCCTAAAAGATGGAGAGAAGGTGACCACTGTGACAAGTCCCAGAGGCTCAGTGGGGTATGGAGAGGAGTGACAGATGGAGAAAAGATGGTAGGTCCTTAGCCACGGCAGGAGCGGGAGATGGTTAGCCCCATTTTGCCAGTGAACTAAGACTCAGGGAGGCAAATCATAATCTCTAGAAAAGTCGTGTTCCTGGGACTTCAGGATATGAGAAGGTGAGAAGCAGAGAGTAAAGTATTTCTACTAGTGATGTCTCCCTCTCTGTCCCCTTCTCCCTCTCAGGGAGCTCAGCACTGTGGTCAGCTCTCCGACTTGTCCAGGACTGGGCCCTATCAGGGTGCAAGACGTTCAGCACTAAAACTGAGAATGTCCCAGGCAAACAAGGTCGATAAGGCCCCAACCAACACACATGTGCATACACGCAAATGCACATGGGGAAAGAATTACAATTGATAATTCTGTTGACAAGGCCATCAAGGGGTTCCTCTCTTCTGCAGAGGTCAGAGTTGGAGGTGAGGGGGGCAGGCTCAGAGGCAACAGTTACATTCTATGCTACCATCTTATAAACACATCGAAATTATATTTTGGAGGGATAGGTAACAGCCAAGTGGCTCAAAATTCAAAGGCTTCCAAAGAGTAAACAAGGAAGGTTCCTGCCCTCTGGCTGGAGTCAGAAGTGGGAGGAGTGAATTGTATATGCTTCAACTGAGCGGAATGCATAGCCGGCAATCACCTTAGAGCCTGCAACTTGATATTTCTGTGTGGGAAAAAAAAAGATCACAGAGTTCATTCTCTCTGGGCACATCACCACCAGAATATAAGCGCTGAAGGTCAGGGACTGGGGCTGTTTTCTTACTGATAGCTCTTCAGCACTTAGAACAGTGCCTTGGAGGTGGGTGGAATCCAAGGATGTCCCACTAATTGAAGGAGTCCTTTGTTCTCCATGGCACCCCACTGAATGTATGTGCAGCAATGTCTAATTGTACCCTTTTCTGCTTTCCGATTGTTTCCACACTTTTGATCTTATAATTAATGTCTCAGTGAATAACCGCACACATATGCCACTTTACATGTGTGTGAGCCGATCTGTAGGATCAACTCCCACAAGCAGAATTGCTGAGTCCAGGGTCTGTGCATCTGTAATGGTGATGGACAGGACCACATTATCCTCTATGTAAATTTTCAGTTATTTCATGGTTTGCATTCGTCATACGTTTTTCCTATCACCATTTGTCTTTGGTTTTAAGCCACGTTCAAGTGTTCTGTCCATCCGGCCCTTCACGGTTGGCCACTGTAGCTTACCACCTCCCAATTTTGGGACCATCCTTTTTTTATGGGCTTTGCTGAGCATCCTGCCCAGGAGCCTACCTTCCCCAGGGTGGGGGAGGGCGCACGGGAGAAGAGGAAGTCCTGCATCCAGGTATCTGGGATTCCTGGAGTGGTGTGCAGCAGGAGAGAGGGCCAAAGTACTATTTGGAGACAAGCCAGGAACATTGGAAAACCTCACTCAGTTCAGCCTTTCTCAGAAGCTTTTGCTTAACATCCTTGGAAGGGGGTGATAGCATCCCATTTACTACTAAGCAAACTCCTCCCATCAATTCTGTTTCTTAAATCCTCAGCTCCTTCTAATTGCTTATTGACTAGTCCCAGGAGGACTCTAGCATAGATGGGGGCAGCAGAGAGATTTGTTTTCTGGGCCTCAGGAGAGAGAGAAATTTTGTTCAAACTTTGCAGACTCTTGACTCTCAACTAATTTGGACCCAACTCTCTTTCCGTACCCCTCCTGATATTCAGTCTCTTTCCAACACTCAATTCCAGGGTGATGCAGAAACTCCCAATGATATTTTAATTCCCTCTAATGAGTAGCACTTCTGTGGCATTGTCTGGCTTGAAAGCCAAAGACCCTCAAAAGCCTCCATAGGTCTACTCTCCAAGGGACATTTGAGAGGGAGTAACCAGGGATTTTGTTCTCCCTAATAAGTCTCTGCTAGATATTTCCCTGTAACTGGAGTGTTGTGATGATCCTTGGAGGTGGCGGAATATACATAGGGTGGCTGTGCCCTTCTGCTGTGAAGCTCATTTATTCAGACTCTGGTGCATGCACTGGTTCACCCTGTTGGCTCACTTCTGAGCAGCAATTGAGCGTCCATTGTGAGGTGGGCATTGTGCAGAACAGGCAGAGGAACACAAGTATGAACCAAGATGAATGCTGAAGATCAGGAACCAGGCACCGTTGCCATGGGCACTGTGAAGAGCTGGATCAATGTGAGAACACATCAAACCTCTTCTCCAAAGGAAGAATGGGGGAGGGGAAATACATTTTTTCAGCTTTGATATTTGGTCCCCGTGTCTTAATCTTTGGGCTCCCCTCTATCAACATCAACCACAGAGAGATAAGAGACAGTGTCAGATGCGGTGGGAGATACAAACAAGAAAAAGGAGGGAAGGAAATATAAGAACTGAGTTCAAATTCTTCAACCAGGACAAATCCAGGTAAAAATGGTCCTGCCACATCTCAGGAAAGGGTTCATGAGACAAATTAGCAAGATAAGCAAAGGCTCAGGAGAGAAATGTTTTCCATACCAAACAAAAGCTAATTTTTCCAGCCTCTTCAAGCATTTCAAAATCATTCATTTACATTCAAGTGGCTAATCAGATAATTTTAGATCAGGCACGTCTATTCCTGAAACCCATGGATGGTTGAGCGAGGGAATGAATGAATGAGTTCTCTGAACCGGGTTTTTATTATTGTATGGTTTCAAAGTGACAAAGCAGTGTGGTGGATTCTCAGTTCCGACTTTTCTGCTAACGCAGCCTCATTCTCCCACAATTAGTCCTCATTAATGAGACCTCACTGTCATCGCAGGCATTTGAGATCTGAGGTCCCTGGAGAAATGGTTGCGTTGGAAAATCAAAGTCAGAAGTCTATTAAGCAAATTAATAGAAGAGGCGCAGTTTCAAAAGAAATATTTTGCCAATCAGAGGAGGTAGGAAGAGTTTTTTATAAACATATTTTTTTAAGTCATCTATTCACAGGTAAACTATACAGGTGCTAATTAGAAGCCATTCTTTTGAACCCATAAAGTCTGTCCCCATTGGCCCGTATTTCAATCTTTGTTAATCACCTGAAAGCCCTGAATGTCGCTTAATATAATAAAATAGTTAAAATAAAGTATCCCAGATTTCTGGCTAGAGTGAGGCAGTGAGGCATGGGAAAAATCTCGGGCTCTCTATTTAAATGCCAGCATTACCAATTTCCAGCAAATGCACGGCAGGCTTCAAGGTTCTAAACTGAAGAGCTGCATAATTTGGATCAACTTTCTTAACCTCTTTGAGCCTCAGTTTCCTTACCTAGACTAATACTATTGGAGCCATAAGAGCCATCCATATGCAAAGTCTCACACACACACACACACACACACACACACACACACACACACACACACACAGTATGAGGCTTTACTTCAGGTGCGGACACACAGCAACTCACAGACTGCTCTTTGCAACCCTAATGGGGGTAGTTTGCTAGCCTGCGAAGAGGAGGAACTGGAGAGAAAGGCAGGGTAAGGAATTGGCCCAGTTTGAATGGCTCGGATAGCAGATGCAGACTACAGCCAACCAAACTTCTGGAGTCTGTGGGTGTAACTCTTACCCTGCACTACCTCTCACATGAGCTGTTTAGAGAAGCCTAGAATCTCACCAGCAATATAGTACCCACCTATCCAATAATGGGTAATTTTTTTTCTTTTCCACTTCTCTGGAGTTAGGTGAATAAAGTTGAATTTGCTCAGTGATGATATTGTTGGGGATGGGGGAGGGCCCAGCAAAGACTGAGAGCTTTCAAGTCCAGAATTGCACCTGCCATTAGGAATTCTGCCTCTGGGGCCCTGAGCAGTTCTGGGGCCCCCATGGCCTGCCCTGTGCTGCTCCTTTGTAGATGATGATCCCTTGGGTATAGACCCTGGAGGCTTCAAGATGACTCTTCCTGAGCCTTTCAACTCAACAGGATCTTCCCCCAAGACACATTCCCTCCCTAACTCACAGCTCCACAGATATAACTCACTCTCCCCTGACTCACTATGGAGATGTTCCCTAGGGCCCTGGAACCTCCTCAACAGCTAGATGGTCCCGGTACTGTCACACAGACCCCATCACGACCTGTGGGTCCAAATTTTAAATCATATGTACACCCAGAGAAAACCAATTTCCTTCTGTGATCAGTTCTCTAAGGAAAGGTCAGGCCCATAAATAACTGTGAGGGGGGCAAAGATGTGGTCCCTAACTGCACGCTACCTGGTACAAGGGAGCTGGCCTTCCACAAACGGTGCTTCTCTTTCCTGTTAAAGCAAGGCCACAGAGGTCAACCCTTAAAAGAGTAACATGAGGAAGGAGGAGCGTCAAAGCAGAATGTCATTTTTAGGTGAAGGGAGTCCCATCTCAGCCTGATGCCATGGGGAGCTCTGGGGTATTGTTTACATGGCAGGATTTGTCCCATCTGGAAGTAAGCCCCTGGGACTCCACAATCTCCCAGGAACTTTGTGTGTCTTCTGAGGGAGGTGCAGGTGTGAGCCAGGCAAAGCCTGCAGAAGGAAAGACATTCCAGAGGGCAACAGGGACCTCAGGGGATCCTGGAGAGGACTGGCACAGCCCCATGCTCCTTCTCCCATATGCCTCCCTTGTTATGTTTTAATATTCGGTTTGCTCACCTTCTCCCTAACTAGCCTTTGGAGGGCAAAGACTTCAAACCCCAAGGTGCCTGAAGAACACAGATACTTGTAGGGGAGCAAGAAACAGCTTCATTCTGCCCTTCTTGTTATTTGGCTGGGCTACGAATTAAAATGACCCATTGCAGAGTCACAAGAGAAAATATCCTTTTAATTACACATGTCAACCTTGGGGTCCCACAAAATAGGTGAGTTGAGGAAGGGTAACTGAGGCTGAGATAGCTTCTGAGCTACTGCAAGGAACAGCCACGCGGGGCTCTGGAGAGGGGACAGTGGGAACCCAAGTTACCAAGCAGAGGGGAAGTAAACTTGCAGAAGAAAAGTCACCCAGGTAGTAGAAGTTGTCAGACTCCGAGGAACAGGTGACAGCCTCCAAGGAATAGGTGACTACGCTGAGAGACACCTCCAGTCTCCGCTTTGGTTGATGTGATTCCTGTGGTGCAGATTTGTGATAATCAAGGTCCCTTTGAAGGGTCTGTCCTCAGGTACATCAGGGGAGCTCAGAGAAAGCCGGTTTCGCATCCACTGTTCCCATGGTACCCTCAGTTCAAAGTCATTGGCTCACCAAAGTGTCGTATTTTGGAGTGGCATTTCCCGAACTTCTTCATGTTCCATAAATATTTGCTGATGCCTGGGAGATAGGAATAAAGTCTGGCTCACCCACAGACTACTGAAAGGTGCCTTATCTTGAAGAAATTCCATCCTCCAGAGCTGAGGAAGCTCACACCAAAGGGCCACTTTAAATTTAGCATAAAAAAAAGTCAAACGATTTATGCCCATTTCAGGTCATGATAATGTACTATTTATTTTAATTTTAATTTATTTTATTTTCTAGTACTGGGGATTGAACCAAGAGGGTACTTAACCACTGAGCCCTATTCCTGGCCCTCTTTATTTTTATTTTGAGATGGGGTCTCATTTTTAAATTGCAGAAGATAGCCTAAAACTTGAGATTCTTCCTGCTTCAACCTCTGGAGTCCTAGGGTTAGCGATGTGCCACTATTTCTGGCTACAAATATTGTTTTGCCAATAAGAGTTTAAAAGCACATTTGGTGCCCCACACAGATGTGGATTTCCCATGTTGTCCTCTTCAAGACTGAGAAACTGAATTTGGGACTCTCCAGGAAATTCGCCAACCACTTGTAAGCCATCTCCCTTTATCTCAGCTGTACCTTCTCTATTAATAAAATTGACCAGTTCAAGGGTTTCTACTATTTTTTGAGTAAGAGACCTGTTTATGAGAGCAAAGTATCTTAAAGGCTCACCTTTGTTATTTATTCACCTCTCTAGTTGATTTTGGTATTCATTGAGAGAATATATAATGACAAAAAGCTCCTAGAAGATTCAGGCAGTCTTTTAAATAAATTTGCATTCATGAGTCAGAGCAATTTTTCAATTAGTAGCAGTAGGCAAGCAAGATGTATTATTTACTTATTCTACTGAAAAATTATCAGTGCATGTGGAGATGGTCACAGACCAGGTGTCCCTTAGCTTCCCTTCTGCCCTGAAGTCATCTTCTATAATCAGCTCATAAGGAGATTCCACCTTTCCAAGTAATTTTAACAACTAACAAATGACTTTGCACTTGGATTTCTCTCATTTAATTATTACAGAGTTGGGAGTCCCAGCTTGTGGTTGGCTCAGGGATCCCTACAGAACTGTCAGGCCAGATTGCAGGTGTTACCCGGTGTCGGAGGGTTTTACAGCTGAAGGAGAAAAGGGGCCAGACCTTTTGAAGGCAATCTCGAGGGGAAGAAGAAACGAGGACCATTTATAGTGTCTCAGAATGGAACTTCTTCCTGCTCCCTAGGCAGGTGTCAGTAAATTCTTGCCACAATGGAGGGAGGGTGCCACAGTCTGGCTGGGCACAATTCATGAGCCACTTATCAAGCAGAAACAAACTTTATTTTTAAAACATACACTCTGCACCACACGAGCTCTTCAGGAATTCCCTCAAAGCCCAGCTGCCACCACTGGCTTCCCACAAGCCTCTCAACCCCCCACCCTCCTGCTCTTGAGGCCGATTGGCTGGGTTGCATGGGTGAGCATCACTGCAGAGGAGCCAATCAGCTGGCAGCTGGAAGTTTGCTGGGGGACGGTGAGCCAATCAGCTGGAAGTTTGCTGGGGTCCTTTCGGCTGTGGCTCTCAACAGGAGGGAGGTCCACAGGCTGCAGCTGAGGAGGCTGCTTAGCAATGGTGCTTTTGGAGAGGGGGGACTTCCTCCCTGCCCTTCATGAGCTGCAGAGATGTTGGCAAACTGTACCTGCAAGGGAACACAAGCCACCTGCAGCTGTCCTCATTGTTGCATCAAAACAACCACCTTTTTTATTATTCCTCATAGTTCTATGAATTTACTGGGTTCAGCTGGGTAGTTCTTCTTCTGGCTCTGCTTGGGTCTCTCATGCAGCTGTGGTCAGAGGGCAATTAAGATGCTAGAACAGTGGAACCCCCCCCACTTCCCTTCTAATTTCCCTCTTTGCAGCTTTACAAACTTTCTACATGGCCTTTCTAGGTAGCTTTTTCTGTGGTCTCTCTGGAAGTCTTGGTTATTTCCTACATGGTGGTTCAGGATTCTTGAAAGCACAAAATGCAAATGGCAGGCTCAGAAGCGGCACCGCCTCTACCTACCTCCTGTAGGTTAAGCAAGTCACAGGGTCAGTTCACTTTTAGCTGCCAAGGAACCATACAAGAGTACAAGCATTGAGTGAGGAAGCTCAGGGAGTGCTTGCTCACAGCCCTGTAGCATGGCAGGGTGCCCCAGTTTGGGGCTCCTAGGAGAACGCACCTTGGCATGTCCTTGAGCTTGCTCCTGCACCAGGAAGCTGCAACACTGGTGAAGTGCTGCCCTCAAGTGGCACCCTGAGGGCATTGCAGGGCCAGAGCTCGCCCCTGGGCTGCCTGTGAACCTTGGGCAAGACACCTTGAAATCCCAGGGAAATCTTGGAGTGGGTTGATGTTGCCAGCTTCCTGAGTTAAGAAAGAAAAGTAAAAACAACAAAAAAAGTTATCTCTTAATATTAGTACAATGCAATTGGGTGCACACGCTGAGGAAACCTGGGTTGGGGTGAGAAGAGGGAAACAAGACACAGCATTCTCAGTGTTCACCATAGCCCATGCTTCACGGAAGGGTCCCTCTGTAACTCATCTGATTTTGACTATGATATGACCCTATTTATGGGTCAATTTAAAAATGCAGAAACCAGGTCTGGAAGATCCCACCAGCTAGCAAGGAGCAGAGCTGGGCTGGAAAATCAGGCCTGTCTGACTTTAATGCCCTGAATGGAACCTCCTAATGAGCCTGTGACCTGCATGTCTAATGTTATCACTATGGTTTTTCTTCCTTTTAATTGAGGCCCTTACCAAAATGACATGTCCCCTACTCCTCCTCGTATCCTGAACAGCTCCCTAATGGTGTGTTTACTCAACAAAGGACACAGAGGCTATTTGTTCTGACAGTTGTAGCACCTGCTGGCCAGCCGTTCCCCGCCCTCCCCCCCCCATTACCCAGCGAGAGAGACTGCAGGGAGCAGAGCTCCATTAAGGAGAGCAGAAATCAGAGGGCACCCAGGAGGATGGCCTCACATTGTGCCAAGCCCAGGGACACGGGGGCCCATGAGGATCCAGGGAGGGTGTGGTGACAAGCTCGGGAGACCAACTTGTCTTTCTCATCTCAGCGGTTTTGCAGAGAAGCAGCATGCATGTTGAGTCCAATAAGTGTTAAGAAGACCATTATGGCTGGAGCACATTAAAGGCAACTTCAGGATCTGTCTTCCCCACGGGGTGCAGCTGGATGACTTGTAATGTTCTATAGCTTAGTAGGGTAACTGTGGCTGAGGACAATTAATCGTGCATTTTGAGAGAGCTAGTAGAGAGCATTCTGAATGTTCTCAACACGAAGAAATGATCAATGTCTGAGATGATCTGCCAATCACCCTAATCTGATCCTTGCAAATTGCATACATACTGAAATGTTACACTGCACCTCAAAATTCTATCCAATTTTTATGTGTCTATCAAAAATTTAAAAAAATAAGAAAAAAATATTTGTTTCTTTCCTTTCTAAGAAGAAAAGGAAAGGTAAGAGATGTTTTATTTAAGCCAATGTGTACGTGAGCACCTGTGTGGATGTGTGGGTGGGTGTGTGCATGCGTTCAAGTTGGTGGATATGGATATGATATTTATTAATCCTAACTCAATTAGGCAATAGCCTTTTTAATATTTCATTGGTGTCTAATAGGCATTTCACACTTACCGGGTTAAAAATAAAATTCTTGCTTCCCTCATCTCTCAAACTGCTCCTGCTCTGGTCCTCCCATCCCAGGTACTTGGCAGCCATATTCTGCCAGACGCACAGCCAGGAGGTGTTGGATTCTGCCCTGAGACTCCCGTCCACTCTCCACCGTGCCCTGCCTTCCCTACTCGCAGCATTCACACAGCACCCCAGCCCTGCTCCTTCACCCTCCCATGACGGGGTCACCTTCAGTTCTCCCAGCTCCTCTTTCTTGACCCTTCACCCAGACCACCTGGATCCCACCTCTGTCTTGCTCAGCCCACAGAACCATCCCTTCCCGACATAAGACTGACCACGTCTCTGGCATGTCCAGAAACTTCCAGAGGCTTCTTACCTCTCTCAGAAAGAAATCCTAAGTCTCCATATGGCCACAAGCTCCCACCAGATCCAGCTCTCTTCTGCCTGGCAGATGGCACGTACCCTCTTGGTGGTTCTCTCCACTGAGTCACAGTCCACAAGCACTAACATGCACAATTCCGAGTGTGTGGCTCAGTGGGATTTTGCCTGGGTACGTAGCCAGGTGACCACCACCCGGTCCAAGATGCCGAGTATTTCTATTGCTCACAAAGATCTCTTATGTCCCTCTCTGTTAATGCCCACCTCCACCATGGGGGACCGACTAGCCTGGCCTTCACCACCCAGGATCCACTCTGTCTGCCTTTATCCTTCATTTAAGTGGAATCCAGGGTACGGGCTGTTTTGTGTCTGGATTCTTTCATTCAACATAATTTTTGAGATTCACCTTCTGGTATCAGCATTTTGTTCTTTTCCATAGCTGAGAGATACTCTATCTTATGAATGAACCACTATTGATTTACGTATTTGGCTGTGGATGGGCATTTGTCTTTGCTTTCGGTTTGGGGGTCTATGCATTTTTCTGCTCATTTCCCCTGGGATATACCTAGGAATGGAATTTTTGGTTCATAGGATATGTTTACTTTTATTAGCATTGCCAAATAGATTTTCAGTGTGGTTTTATACTCCTACCGGCCAAAGATGAGAGTTTTGTTTGCTTCCTATTCTTGCAAATACTTGATATTTTTCAAGGTGTTTTTAGTCATTCTTGGAGTGTATTATAGTATCTCGTTTTGGCTCAAATTTTCATTTTCTTGAGAAATAATAAAGTTGAACATTGCCTATTCATATCTTTTACCTGTTTCTAAAAGTTAGGTAATCTCTTTATTATGGATTTTTAGGAGTTTATATATATGTATATACATGTATATATTCAGGGCATGAGTTCTTTGCAGGTGTGATCACACACGTCTCCTCCAGGCCTGTGTGACTTTTGATGTGACCTCCTGCTTTCTCAGTCACTTACTATGACCCAGCTGCACTAGTCTTCACACTGCTCCTGCCATACATGACATGCTCTGACCTCATCTGACCCCTCTGTGCTCACTCTTCTTCTTTTCCAGAATGTTCCTTCCCCAGATATCTGGATGGCTCACTCCCTCACTTTATCCAGGTCTCTGATCAAATATCATTTTCTCAGAAGACTTTCTCTAACCACGGGTTCCCCAAAGCTATCCCAAGCCTCTCATTATGCAGAGCGCCTTGCATTTCCCTCCAGAAGATAAAACTAAGACAAAGAAAGGAAACATATTTAGCTCTAATGATGTGCACGGTTTTCATTTTTCTGTTTGAATCTATTGCTGTTTAATGAGCTAAATATCCATCAGATGAATTAGATACACTGATCCTGGGTGCATCTCCAGGGAGGTGGCTTCTCGGTGGCAAGACGTGCATCAGACACAGCATACAGAAGCCACACAGCCTGCCTGACAAACAGGCCCAAAGCTGAAGGAGAGCACAGACAGACTGGGAGGTGGACAGGTGGCAGGTGATAAATCACTCACTGCTGACCCGGTGGCCAGCCAAGCAGGCAACAGACTCAGAAAGGCAAAGCCAAGTGATGATCAAAACACTTGAGCAATGGCAGGGCCCCTGGGTCATTTAAAAAAAAAAATACCATTCAAAGGAAAAAGCTAAAGCTATGCAGTCTCTGGAATTGACAGGTGGCTTCAGTTCCAATCAGGAGAGGCTGGTTGCCAATCGCTATTGACAACAGGGAAGATGTTTGGTGATGGGTCCGTGGATCCTGATAACTTTATCAGCTCCCAGAGGGTTCAGTTGGACAGAACTCCTGGGCAGTATAGGTCAGCACCCTTGAATTATTCTAGTTATTTATTATATTAGGAAAGGAAAACTAAAGGTGTTATTTGCTTTAACTTCTTCACCAAAGGAAACATTGGGAATGGAAGCATTGTAGGCCAGAAGGGATCAGAGAATTCCTTCAAAACCCTCATTAATGGATTTTGAGACCTGGAGAGGGAAGGCCACACATCAATAGTTGAATCATGACCAATATTAACCTAGGTACCAGATCTTGCTTGGTAATATTTAAAGTTTTTTGTTTACATGAACCTATTCAAGATTCCTGACAACCCCCATGAGAATAAAGGGATACCGAGGCTCAGGGGTGTTAACACCCAACATCATACACAGGAAGGAAGCCATAGAGGTGAGATTTAGCCCAAGGATCTTATTGCAGAATGTGTTACCATTTGGCCTTCCAATAAAATCCGACTATCCTGGCTTCCTGGTCAAACATGATGTTGTAGTCAGATTTTTGTGGCTGTGACCAAAAGACTTGACAAGTACAATTAGAGGAGGAAAAGTTTATTTGGGGGCTCATGGATTCAGAGGTCTCAGGCCATAGACAGCTGATTCCATTCTTTGGGGCCTAAAGTGAGGCAGAACATCATGGTGGAAAACTGTGGCAGAGCAAAGTGGCTCAGAATATGGCGCCAGGAAGCAGAGAGAGCTCTGCTCACCAAGGACAAAATATATACCCCAGAGGCATGCTATAGTACTCTGTCTCCTTCAGCCAGCCTCCCCCTGCCTACAGTTACTGCCCAGTTAATCCCTATCAGGGAAGATGAATGCACTGACTAGGTTAAGGCTCTCCTAACTCCATCATTTCACCTCTAAGTTTTCTTGCAGTGTCTCACACATGAGCTTTTGGAGGATACCTAAACCATTACACATGAAAAGACTCCAAATATCAAGGTGAAAAACACATTTTTCCTATCCATGCTAGATCGTATTACTTCAACTGACAAAAATAAATCCAGTCACCTGAGGCCTTCTAGCCTTTGTGTTGCATCTCCAAAGCTCAGCCTCCAAGGCCCCCAATCTACTCTGATCACCCCCCCTCTAGAGTCCTCACTAAGAGCCCTCTCCCCTGACCACAGCACCCAGCTCTGGGTTCCCCAACCACTCCCAGAGCTTTGAGGTCATTTGCATCTGCCAGGCTGGTCCCTCCAGCCCTCCATCCACACGCCCTTCACTCCATCACCCATTCATCTCCTTGACCAACCCCAGGGACACCTCGAAAGGAAGACCTCTGCCAGAACCAAGGTCAAATCAGGGTGTGTCCTCTACTTCCCCATAGTGCATTGTCCTCCTGTCCCAGTATTTGTGTGACTTACCTCCATCATGGTTGGAAGGGCAAGGCCCTGCAGTGGTCAGGTGCAGTCTTTGACATTGGGCTTGAGTGTAAGATCTAACTCTGCTGCCTAGGGGTTGCGTGGCATTGAGCAACCCATGTGACTCTCTGAGCCTCCTCTTCTTCATCCAGAGGAGAAGCACAGTATTGGCTCCAAAGAGCTCCTGTGAGAACTAAATAAAATGCATGCAGAGCCCTTGACCAGATCCTGCCTTTCAAAAGGGAGCTCTTCCTACATCTTAACGATGAGTGCTGGGGGTGGTGTCACCACTACCGCCTCCGTCACTAACATTGTCATCATCATCGTCACATTTATGATTGTTCATTTATAGCTGTAAATCCCAGGAAGGTGGGGACTTGGTCTTGTTCACCTTTATGCCTGACTTTTAGTAAGGGCTTAATAAACGGATGTAGAATTGAATTGTTGAAGCAACTGCTCAACTGAAAATGTATTGTTTGGGCTTTGGTGATACTTTGTTTGGAAATAATTTGCCTAGTTGCTTGTCAATCAATTAGGTCTTGAGCTCCACAGAGTTTGGTATTTCTCCCTGCAGTGTGTAGAGTATACATATTTAGTAAATATATTTGGTATACATAAAAGGTTTGTTTTGTTTGCTTTTTTGTTTTGTTTTGGTTTTATGGTGCTAGGGATTGAACCCAGGCAAATATTCTACCGCTGAGCTGTATCCCAGCACTTTTTGTTTTTATTTTGAGACAAAGTCTCACTAAGTTGCCCAGACTGGCCTCAAACTTGTGGACCTCTTGCTCTAGCCTCACCAATTCATTAGGATTGCAGACGTGCCCTACCATGCCCAGCTCTGCAAAAATGAATAATCCACACACTTCTCAAAAACCATAGGATGCTCAGAATGTGCACCCACTTAATTTTTTAAAGTTAAATTTACAAAGGAAATGAAAGTAACATGGATTGAATGCTTTAAAATAACCAACATACCTTAGGCATTTGTGCAATGCCAGACCTAGTGCTAAGTGCTTCACGTATTTCTGTGTGAAGACTCTGGCAACCTATCTATTATGCAGGTTTTCATTCTTCCCCTATTATAGTCAAGGAGACTGGAGCTTAATGGGATTAATGAACTTGGGCAGGATCATAATTACAGTGCAGGGAGAGCCCAGGATTTGAGTCCATCCTCTTCTGACTCCAGTACCAAGTCTCTGGTTCTGGGCTAAGCAATTCAGAAACTCGGCCACATTTAGCAAAACTGAAAGTTGTTGCATATCATCCCCTTCCACAGATGTGGCATCTTGGTCTTGCCCTATATCACAAAGTCAATCAGTTCCAGAGCCAGGTTTTTGAAAGCAGGATCATCTGACCCTATCTAAAGCCTCCTTCCTCATGATTCTCCAGCACCTGGAATTAGAGTTCCAGTGTTCTGAGGGACAGTTCAGCTCTCTTTCCAACTCCACACACAAACCCCAGATTGCCCTGACTCCAGCAACCATCACTGCCTAAGCCCCTGGCAGATGCCTCACCCACCACATAGTTCAGAGAGAAGGAATTATATTGAATAGACACATCTCACAATGAAAACCCAGAAGAGAAAAGAAATGCCATCAAAAAGATGTGTCAGTAGTCACTACCCAGTAACTAGTGCAGGTCGAGTGGTCACTGAGGGCTGTGTTCCGGGTTGTCAGGAAGAGCAGATCTTGCTATCTGGGAGAAGCTGGAAGCAGGTAGGATAGGGTATGATGGTACAGAATAGCATCTTGGGGTCTGGAGACAGGAGGGAAGGTGAGGGTAGGGATCTTGGGGACTGCTCTGTTTAACAGGTCCTAGGAAGACCATAAAGGTAGAAGAAACATGACACTAATGAAACGGAAGACCCTGGGGGTGGGAAGTGCTGCCAACATCAGCAAAGCTTGGGAAATCAGTCTGCAAAATGAGAGAGACAGAGAGGAGCACCAAAAATAACCTTGAAGGGAATGGATGAGGCAGAGGAGAAAAATCAATTCAAGGAAAACATATTAAGCACAGAAAAACTAAATGAGAGCTGGGGGTTGGGGGGGTGTTGGGATGGAGGAGCTGTGGATCAGGAGCCCGCAGGGTGGAGTTCCCTATCCGGCTCAGTGTCTAACAAGTTCCGTGACTCTGGGCAGGACACTTCACTTATCTGAGCTGCCACTGGCTCCTCTTAAAAATGACACAGTTGGACAACATGGCCTGAAAAGCCCCCTCCAATTTGAAGAGTCTGTGATGAAGAATTTACAAAGGCTTAGCTTCACACAGACCTAAGCAATGAGAAACCAGTGGGGACATTTAGTCTGTCCCTCAGCTGGTCCCAAATATCCAGGTGCTTGTGAGATGGGAATGAAACTCCCCATCAGCTTGAGTTTCCTTGTTCTTTAGTCTTTGGGGGAGCTCTAGATTGGTAATAGGGCATTAATTAGCAACCATTAAAGAGGCTGCTTGCAGGGGGTACTGACAGCATGCAGGAAGGGGACACAGTGCTTGTCCTATAAGACAAGTTAGGATATCTCCCGAAGAAGGGCTTATGGGTTAGGACACCCTGGGGCCCTCTCAGACGGCCAGGTCTGTGTATATTACTGTTATTGTATGAATGCATGGGCCCCTCCAAAATCCATAGGTTGGAACCCAATACTCAGGATTAAGTAAGAGGTGGGGCCTTTTAGAAAGTGACAGGCTAAGCCTTGAGCACTCCGCCCTCAAAAATAGCATCACACTCTCATGATGAAAGAGGCTGAAGGCAGCCCTTAGATCCTCATTTGCCCTCTACTCCTTGGGCCAGGTGAAGATACAGCCACAAGCTGTCATCTTGGAAGCAGAGAGTAGCCTTCACCAGACTCTGAATCTGCTGATGTCTTGATCTTGGACTTTCCAGACTCCAGAATTATGCGCAGTAAATGTCCAATTACCCAGTCTATTTTGTTACAGCAGCTGGAATGGACTGAGACAATTACTATAATAAAATGTGAGTAGGATTTTTAAAGAGTAACCGAGAAATGCCTCTCTTACCCAAGTGGGGACATTTAGTCTGTCCCCAACCATCATGAAAATAACCTAGAACTTATAAGCAAAGTGATCACGAAAGCAAAGACAGCAGAAGGGAAATTTAGAAGCACTGGGTGCCTGCAGGTGGCTCAAGGTCTCTTACCTGCATCTCCACTATCAGCCTGCACCGCCATGGCTGTCTGTGGAGAAAGGGACTTGGCCTTGCCTTTGTTCCTCCACCTAATACTTGGTGTTGAGCTGCTTCTCTGGGCCACCTTTGCTTCTGCTATAGACCATGTCCACTGTGTTACTGATCCCAAGGATGAGCACAGCAAATGGTAAACATGGGCCAGGCCGTACTGACCCTTCTTGCCTCTTTATTTCTTACCACATCACCATTGAAGACTGGATGGCTGTGTTGGGCTTTCCAGAGGCTGGGGACATCTAAAGGAAACGTTACCTCAAGAAGGGGGAAGTGTTTGAGACACAGAATTTCATCACCTGAGTACTAGTATGTGGTTGTTCATGACAGGTTTATTTGTAGCCAGCAACTGGAAACAAACCAAATTGTGGTCAACAGGTAAATAGATAAACCAAATATGTTACATAGTTGAAAGAAATCAGAAGATAAAAAAAAATGTTACGTTCATACAGCAGGGAAAGATAGGATGAGCTTCTGACACATGCAGCAACATAGAGGAACCTCACAATAATTACCCTTAATGAAGGCCAAGCCCAGAAAAAGTTATGTTGTGTGATGGTCCTTTATATAAAATTCTAGAAAATGCAAACTATTCTATAGTGACAGAAAGAGATGAGAAAACAAGAGAGCAAAGTAAACTTTTAGGGCTGATAGATCTTGATTGTGGTGATGAGCTCATGGTGCATTCATAGGCCAAAACATGACAAACTGCACACTCTGAATATATGCAGTATTAGAAATCAATTTTACCTTGTTAAAACTGTTTTTTTTTTTAAATTAGGCATATCCTAGATGAAGGGGGAAAAATACAAATCTTAGAAGTCTTCTTGGAAGTTGGGGGTACCTCGGTTCCTGCCTTAGCAATTTAGTGAGGCCCTAAACAACTTAGTGAGACCCTGTCTCTAAATAAAATATAAATAGGGCTGGGGATGTGGCTCAGGGATTAAGCACTCCTGGGTTCAGACCTTGATGCCCCCCCCCCAAAAAAAAAGAAAGAAAAAAGAAAGAAAGAAAAAATTAGAAGATAAAAAAAAAATGTTCCTCCATTCCTCAGCTCCTCAAGTCATCCAGAGACACTGGCTTTCTGGAACACATGAGTAGAAGCTAAGACCCCCCTGTGCCCATGCACACACCTACCTGCTCTGAGAATTGAAGGGAGGGAGTGAAGGCCATGCTCCTCAGCAGGGGAGGGAGGCAAAACTCAGAGGCAAAAAAACTAGCAACCCTCCCAGAGGCTGCTTGAAAGGTGTGCTAATAACATTCATTGGAAGAGAATCTCAGAAGCACGATGCTTGGGCAGAAAGATATGAAGGCCCTGTCATTTCATGAGAAATGACAGTGCTTTCTTTTGCTAAGCACTGTCAGGTAGAGCAGTCTGATTTGGAGGGGACTCATTAAAAAAGTGCCTGATGGCTGTGGCAAAAGAAAAAGCTTCACCTGGGCTCCAGCCCAGCAAACCTGAGCCCCTTACAAGTGCCTAGTGCACGCAGAACTCCCGTTCTTCCTTGCCGTCTAGATGTTGTATCAGACACACACACACACACACACACACACACACACACACACACACTCCCAACAAAGAGAACATCAATCCTTGGAGACAGTACCATATAAATCCTAACTTTATCATCATCGACGCAGCTGTCTCAGACAAAATAGAGATGGCACATGGCATCATTATGCAGAGCACTAGAGGGTCCACTTTGTTCCCTTTCTCTTTTCAGGCAATGCTGTGGGCCCAGGAAACCCATGGGGGAGGCAGCACCATCATCCCGTGATAATGACCTCTCAGCCGCTACTCAAAGGCAGGAAGGAGCTGTGACAATCAAGCTTTCCTCTTCCTTTTGGAGGTTTGGAGCAGTTCAAATTCTTAGGGCAGAGGGGGCACGAGGACCAAGCTCTCCTTACAAGCTGCCAGGTAGAGGGGTGATGGGAAGTGCAGGGCTCTTTGTTAAGCCTCACAGAAGATCTTTGAAATATATATATATTAATATATTCATTTTGTAGATTAAGAAACAGGCACAGGTCAGCCGGGAACATACCTGGGATTTGTAAGCAGAGACACAAACACCGTTACGACCATCAGGTGTGGGCTTCTTCCTTTTGTCTCCTCTCCTGCTAAGCAGGTAGATGGTACAAAATCTGAATACTGATGGGAAAATGCTCACCTTAGGTCAGCAGTCAGTGCTTTTTGGTTTTGCTTTGTTTTTTGCTTTTAGGATCTAGTTTACGTGCAGATCTACCTTGGTATTCCAAGTTTCCATTTCACAGCAGATTATAATCTGTGCTGCGGAGGTGATGCGTCAATTAATTCATGTATTCAGTCACCTAACAAATGTGTATTGAGTGAGTACTAAGTAACATCCTGGAATAGGTTCTGCAGCCGTGGCAATTACCATTCATGTCCCAACCATCATGAACCTACAGGGCAGCGGGGCAATCGGCACATCTGTGCACAAATTATTCTATGAATACATTATGAAAACATTAATATGAAAAGTACTAAGAAGAGAAATATGGAGGGATAAGGGTTGGGAAACAGAGGACGACCTGCACTGTGTGGTATCAAAGAGGCTGGGGACTGAAACAGAGGGGTCATTGTGGGTAGGCCAGCGAGAATTTTCAACAAGGAGCTGCCACAGTTGGGTGTGTTTTAACGTTATCACTCCAGCTATTCTGAATAAAAATGGATTACAGAGAGGGCAGGAAGGACCTAGTTAGAGGGCAATGGTAACAATGGAAGAAAGAAATGGAATTAAGGGAATAAGGTAGTTGGCTTCATGGAGTGGAAAGAGGAAGATGGAAGTATCTGGAAAAACTCCCAGTGTCTGGCAAGAGCCACAAGCTGGTCACAGTGCTCAGTGCTGAGAGGGGGGGACCCTGGAGAGGAGCAGATCTCGAGGAGGAGGAGGAGGAGGAGGCAGTCAGGGAAGATGAGACTTTTGACTTGAGAAGGCAAAAGAATAACAAGGGGTGAGTCTTGGGAAAGGTGTTTGAGAGTTTCTCTGTGTGACTGGAAGAAAATTTTTCTACAAGTATGGCAATTTTTCCAAATAGAAAAAAATATTCACTTGGGGCCTGTTAATTCTGAAACTCTTTGGGTTACGACAGCTGAAGGAACACATCAGCAGAGCCACTGAAGAGTGGGCCTGGAGCTCTGAAGAGAAGGCAGTGCCTAAGTCATCAGCATGCATGTCCACCCCCACATAGGTGCAGAGAACCTGGAAAAGCCTATACCCAGGGAGAGGGACCCAGGAGGGCATGCCATCCTAGTCATTCTGTCCACATCCAGACACAAGCCCCTGCAGCCCCAGAGAAAGCACAAAGGGTGGAGGCAGTCTCTTCCTTGGCATCTCTCTTTTCCTCCTAATTCTTTTATTATAATAAAACACATACAACATGAATTCACTATCTTAATCAATTTTAAGTGATTCAAGTTGGCGTCAAGAGTGTATGTGTCCTGTTGAATGTTGTGCTCGCATCCCCAGCATCTGTCTCCAGAATTATTTCCATCTTTCTGTGTCCTCCATTAAAGACAGTGATGACTTCCAGAATCTCCCCACCATGATTCCCCCTCATATTTCTATTGGTCACAACTGGATCACATGACTGCTTCTAAGCCAATCAGCAACAATTGGAAACAGTCACCATGACAGGGTTAGACATCTGGCTTCTGAGAAACTGAGGCAGATGAAGACCCCCTTCTTTATTTTGTAAATATTTTTATGAGTTCTTGTTAGTGACACATGGCAGTTTTAGTGACATTCTGGAAGTCTTCACTGTCTTTAATGGAGGACACATGGCAGTAGAGTGTATTTTGACATGTTACTATCCATACATGGAGTGTAACTTCCCATTCTTGTGGTGGTCCATGATGTGGAGTCACACTGGTCATGTATTCATACATGAACATAGAAAAGGTATGTCCTATTCATTTTACTGCCTTTGCTATTCCCATTCCCTGTCCCTCCCCTTCATTCCCCTTTTCAAAGACTCCTTCTTTAAACCCTGAGTCATGTGATCAAGTTCAAAAGATCTCAGACATGAGATCTCAGAGTAATAGGATTGAGTTTTTTGAAGGGACAGGAAAAGGGAAAGGGGACACTCTCAAGGGAGAGAGCAGGCCCTCTTGGAGAGAAGAGAGACCATCTATATGCCTCTTCTGTACTTCAGATTTATTTGGCAATCCCAGAGAAGTTTCTAGAGAGTCCTACCCAGGTTCACCTCTTGAGTTTTGACTGATAGCAAGATGACATCAGACTTTCAAGTCCCCGCTGTCATGGCAACACCAGGTCACACTGGCCCATGCTAACCTGTTCAAATTGAGTTCTTAACCATACATTCAGACAGATTTTATGTTAGGAGGAACTATCCTAATCTACCGGAGTCACAAAAGTCTCCTGAATTCCTCCCATCTACATTATCTTTGGCCTGCATTTCTCCTGCATTTAACACCCCGTTTGGAGGAATGTGACATACTCTGCCCATTTAGACCAGGTGGGGCTGCTGGTAAATTGCTTCTTGGAAAAGAAAGCACGAGGGAGTCTGCACAGCTGGCCCATTTTATAAAATTATTCTCTTAACCAGCCTCATCTGTCTGGTTCCTAACAGCTTCTGGAAATATGGTCACCTCCCCAGAGGGAGGTCATACTTAAATAAAATCAGGGTTCATTAACCAGGAAGAAGGAGAAAATGCATTTTTGGATAAGAAAACAATAGTGTCTGTATACTATGATTTAAAAAAAATCCTCGCTTAATGACATAAAATTTTCTGCATGTAAACCTCAATATAATTCCCAGTGTCTTCAAAATTGTTCTTTAGTTGCTTTCCACCATTTATTAAACTAGTTCTTGTTTTGGATGTCTCAGCTCTTTTTTAAGTTCGAGCTTTCTCAGATAAGGCTGCCATATAAATTCTTTTGTGAATTCTTTTGTGAAGCTTTGGAATCCAGGTGTGAAACTCCTGAGTCAAAGGATCAGAGGGCCTGTAACGCTCTGTGTGTAGAAAACTTTCCATTAGAATCAGCAACCTCTAATTTTTCATACTAAAAGAGTGGTTCTTGGTTACATAAAGCATTGCTTCAGATATGGCACCCTGTGCTTCCCTGGGAAGCTGAGGAAGGAGTTGCTATGAAGAAAGCTGCATGCAGGTATCTGAAAAAAAGTAAGCCAAACAGGGATGAGGTCCCTGGGCTGGGAGTATGTCACCAGAGGATAAGAAGCAAGCAGATGATAACAATGAGAGAAGCTCTCTAGGAGAGGGAATGGAGATTCACAGGAAGGGTGGCTGCATGGTGGCTGCTATGGGGCAGAGCTTGTCTGCCTTAGAATAGCTCTTCCCCACCTGTATTTTAAACACTGATGTTCCCCCACACAATGAGTGCAGTTGTTACGCTCGGCCACAAAGGGCCTGTGGCAGGGAGGAGCAGAAAGGAGAAAAAATAGTAACATCTTTATAAAACACTTTCCTATCATCATATTTTTGTATTTATACCATAATACTAGGCAGATGTTATTGCTTCATTTGACAGGTGTGAAAACTGAGGTCCTGAGAGGAAAAGGAACATGCTTGAGTGCGTGCCATGACTGAGAGGCAGATCCAAGGCTCACACAGGTCTCCGGATAGGTAGTCTTTTGACTAGGGTTAAAGGTAACCCTGCATGTGATCCATTCATTTCTCAACCATCCATTGCATACCTAGTCCACTTTGGAGATATGCAACACACTGAGCATGATCCCACCCTGCATGAGTGTCCTATTGCTCTGTAACAAATGATGACAAACGTGCACAGTTCTGAAAACGAGAGGTCTGAACTCATCAAGTGCTGCAGGGCCACCCACATCTCTCCACCCAGCAGTCCTTGGCTTGTAGCCACATCACTTCCATATCTGCCTCTGTCTTCCTGCTGTCCTCTCCTCTGTGTATCTAATTTCCCTCTGTTTCTCACATAAGGAAACTTGAGATGGCATTTAAGACTGACACGTGCATTCAGGATCATCTCTTTATCTCCAGATCCTTAATTGACTCACATCTACACAAATGGCACCACATAATGTAAACATTCACAGGTTCTAAGGAGTAGGAATTGGGTGGAGTTGTCTTCTCACCAGGAATCAGTGTCTAGTCAAATGATAAATGACTTTATGGAAAAGCATGGCAGAACCTAAGTATTAGCTTTCCACCCCCTGAAAGCCAGCGACCAGTGGAGATGACCAGGAGAGACAAATGGAATTCACTTCACATCTGCAATGTCAGCAGAGCATCTTCTACTTCAGGAGAGGTCTTTCTTATGTTTCCAAGTAGTGTCCCTATGGGTCCTTCATCTCTGCTCCTCTGTCCTTGTTCAGGTATCATGCAGCCTACTGGATGCACTCTGGAGGTGATGCAATATTGAGGACTCTATATGACAGCATGGGAGACGCCAAGGCCAGTGTACACTCTCTTTTCTGATCAGATTTATCAAGGCTTAATTCTGGTTCATTCCCCTCCATGCTGACCTCAGCGGAACAAGGCCCCCTTCAGCCACTCCCTGAAAGCTACCTCCCATGAGGAGCCAAGTCTCAGTAGCCAGAGCCTTGCTGTCTTTGCCTTGGCTCCCAAGGGGTCCATTCAGCTCTCCAGAGTCTAAGGCAACACTAAAAGCAAATTGCATATCCCCAAATCTATTCCAGAAAGGGAAAGGGAAAGAAGAGAATGAACCCAATTCCAAGAACTCTGCTATTGGTCTCCTAGATCACCCCCCTTGCATTTCTCCTACTGGGGGCTCCAACTTTCTATTCTCAAACTTGTGATTCCTAGGATAACGGATCACCGATGGAGCATGAGCGGGTGAGTCCTCCCTTGTCTCAGGGCCAGGCACAGTTCCACCCTCTCCAGAGCCCTTCATTCCCAGAAGGACCCCTTACCCACTTCATCCCCTGAATGGCGTGGTGCTGCCCAACTTGGACCATCCTCGAGGAGGGAGGGTAGTGGGCTGGTAGGATTATGGCAGACAAGCCCACCACATTTAGGCTCTCTACTCTACTTGGCCTATTAAGATTGTGCCCTCATCTTTCTGAAGCCTTCAGGGCCCAGAAAAATCATCCTACAGGACACCTAAAGTTACCAAAAGCGACTGTTCTTCGCAGCATTTCTCTTTTTGCTAGGAACTCACTTGCTTCTGGGAACTGTCCCTTCTCCTGCCCATCCTTATACCATAGAACCTGCCCCAATTCTCTTCCTTGTGACTGTAACCAATGGTCATCTGACTAGAAACCAGTCAGAGCTGTCATGAGGGATTTTGTGGTGAGATAAGGTAGTCCATCCCCAAATAGACAGAACTGAGGGTGTGGGATCTCAGGTGCTCTGGGCAGACCAGCCAAAAAAATGTCACTGGTAGTTTTGAAAAAAAATTAAATAAATAAAAGAGACATAAAGAGAATCCAGAGGCAGAGGTCAGGGAGAGGACTGGTTTCGGCATGGTAATCTAACTCCCAATTCTAGATTATTCTTGGCAGGCCTATTGGGTCCTTCAATTCTATGAGACATTCAATCACCAACCCTAGAACTCCTTATTTTCCTCTCTTAAGGGCTACCCAGAGTTGGTTCCTGTTCTTTGCAACTGAAAGGGACCTGGATAATCACATCCTGTGTTCCAGGGCTAACTCTGAAAGGTCCTGCCTTCCCTGTTCACCATGGCTTCTGTGGCCTTCCTCTCCCCTGCCAAACCTCACTCACCTCCCTGGCCTCCCCTTCTGCCTGGCTCTTATAATTATGAGATCTGACCACTCACTTCTGCCTCTGGCCATTTAGTTCCAATCTCCTGACTTCTCCATTTCTTGTAGTACTTCAACAAATAGCAATTCTGCTAAATACACCACGTTGACAGGCCCCCTTGACCTCTTCTCTTCCTTAATGGTGTCTGTAGGCAGGACCCCAGGGACCCATCTGCCACCAGGGACAGATTCTGACTCTGCTTTCCTTTGGATACATTTAGCCTTAACCTTTCCGGCCTCATCAGGCTCTCAGAGGTCCCCACTCCCTGCCATTCTGCTGAGGCAATTATATGCAATCATCATCCCCTGGATCCTGGGCACTCACTCACCAGGACCTCAACTCACAAGGGCAGGCAGACAGGCAGCAGAGATCACAGCTCATTCTGCAGGTTAGACAACTGCAGGCACTGAAGTTGGGGTGGGGGAGAAGACACGGCCTCTGTCCCTGCACCTAGCACCTACAGTCTCTCCCATTGAGGAGCCCTGCTGGGAGATGAGAGATGCCCACAGCATTTCAGAAGAGAAGCCACACTGAGCATTCTAATCTCAGCCGGCCTGAACACTTTCCTCTCAAATTTGGCCAAAAGCCTGAGAATTCACATCTTGCTACAGAAATCAGCCACGGGGGCTTGAAATCCCAAGCTCTGAATTATAACTCAGTGTTATAATTATAAATAAACTCTCGCCCAAATTTCAGTTTTATGTCAACAGCTAAATTATCCTTTCTTTTGTAACGGGGTTTATTATGCTCAGATTCTTGAAGGGAAATGAAATGATTCATGAGATCCAGGCTCCAGTGATGGACTTCGGCACCAAGGGTGCTCTTGGGAAGAAGAGTGGTTCTCACACCATTCTTCAACTGCTGGCCAGAAGTGCCTACCGCACAGTGGAGTCCACTTCCTTAGAGCTGTCTCCTCCTGTCCACCTCTGCTCTGTGACAACAACAGTTCTCCTACTCCCCCTGGGAGCCACAGAAAAGTGGCTAAGAAAACTGCAAAGACTCAGGCACATCAGGCAGCACTCAGTCCACAGAAGAATGGATCCCACAGGTGTTTAGGAGGTCAAAGGGAGCCTTCTGCCAATGTCCCAGTGAGAGCGCATACATGGCACTGTGTGGTTGGCAATTTGCTGTACATCCTCTCCCTCCCACCTCCTCTCTCTTTCTTTCTGCCTTTCCTTCCCTCCCCCCAACCCAGTACTAGAAATTGAACTCCACAGGGGTATTCTACCAATGAACTACATCCTAAGCCCTTTTTATTTTTTGTTGTTTGAATTTTGAGGTAGGATCTCACTAGGTTTCTAATGCTGGCCTCAAACTTGCCATCCTCCTGCCTCAGACTCCCAGGGCACACGGATATGACAGGCACAGACCAAGTACCTCTCACTGAAGGATAGTCTCAAATGACAGAACAATAATCTGATTTCCATTTCACAGTGGGCTTGTGCCTAAACAGGGACAATGGCTTGCCTTGAGGACCTCTGCTGGGATGTAGCAGAACCCAGACTTGAGCTCATATCTTCTCATTTTATTTGTGATGTTTTATCCATATTATCATGCCTCGAAGTATTTAGCAACTATTGTTTTAATTTAAAGCAGAGGATGAAAACCTTTTCTGTGAAGGACCAGAGAGTAAGTATTTTAGATCCTGTAAGCCATGCAATCTCTGTCACAAATACACAACATGTAAAATGAAAGCAGACATAGAAATTATGAATACAGAATGTGGCTGAGTACCAATAAAACTTTATTGACAAAAACAAGTGATGAACTTGATTTGGTCTGCATTGAAGTAGCCTTCACATTTTTCTTCTTTTCTGACTGCTCTCCTTTTAGCCCATCTTCTCCTGGTATATTTGGATTTTACATATTTATGACATTTAACATATGACTGAGGATATTGACATCCACTATCCACTGTTATTTTTTTTTTCTGGAAATATGGCTGTGCTCACACTCTGCAGTCCCCACAGGCATAAACAGAGCAACTTACAAATAGAAATATATATAGAAATAAGCCTGAACTTGGTAACTTTAAACTTCTTCTTGGACCCTAAAGAGTTACCACCCAGTGTAACATAATCTATGAAGGTCTTGCACTCCAAAATCTTCATTGTTTGCCTCTAAAGCTTGAGCCCTTAATATCTGGGGTGGATGCTATATACCGTCTCTTTTATTATGCTGCTCCCATCTTTTCATGAAAAGTGCTATGGTTCCAGTGACTCATAAAATGGAGAAAAGACTCCACAGGAATGAGGATTTACAGTCACTTAGCCCTACCACTAGCCTCCTCACATATGGCTGCTTTATCCTGTTTACTTAATCACTGTTATTCTACTATATTTCAGTAAAACTATCATATATATATATATATATATATATATATATATATAGCCATTTTTATGATCTCAAAAGCAAAACATCAATCATATAAAGTTTCAGGAATGTACAGGATTATGAAGAATAGAATCATAATCACACTTCTCTTATAAAACAATAAACATTATTTTAATGTCATTATGTTTATGTTATTCTACTATATTTCAGTAAAACTATCATATATATATATATATATAATTAACTTGAATGCATGTTTTAAGATATATCTTAAAACATGCATTCAAGTTAATTACAAAGACTTCTAATCTCAGAATTACATTGAATTGCGAGTTATTTGCATTGGAAATAATTTTAAGGACTGTATTTTCTTGGTAGTAGCACTGTATGAACAAGCAATAAAACATCTTGATAGTCTCAGTAATCCATCCACTCTGTGAAATTGTCTATTAACTAAGAGTTCACTTCTTATGGGATAGCTAATTCTATCTTTACACATTACTGAGCAATACAAATACCCTTATTTATTTTACACTAAAATTTTACAGTTGGTTAGTGCTAACTAATGGGATTAGGTCTATTTACTCTCTTCAACAATTCTGTATTAATTTGAAGATTATAATCACACTCTATTTAATTTTCTACATCTAAGCAAAGCCTTCTTGTATTATTTTTACATCTTGATGTCAAAGCCCCACAAAATCTTATATATAAAGTACTTTTCCACTTTTATACAGATTTGCATCATTTTTAAAAACATTTTTGAGTTTTGGGGTAAAAATGAAATAGAACATTTACCTTCTACCACAATCACCCCTCACCATGCAAATCCAACAACAGTAGGAACATACAAAATATAATCTGTCATTATTCTTCAAGGCACTCAGCTTTAACCATGTTTTTACTCCACAAAAATATATTACTTCCAATAAATTCTGTGATTTCATATATATATTTCCATTTTTTATGACTTTAAGAGCAAAACATCTATCATATAAATTTTCAGGAATGTACAGGATTATAAAGAATAAAATCATAATCACACTTCTCTTATGAAAAAAAACATTATTTTAATGTCATTTTGTTTATGCCTGTTTTTAAAATTTGTTTTAATACACTCATATACATTTCAATATAGTTAACATTATGCTATTTTTCTAGGTTTTTAGTTTAAAAATATTTTCAATGAATACACAATCCATACTATAGACATGCTCTAATTTACTGAAACAATCTCTTATTGTCAAAACAATTTCTTATTTGCCATACTACCCAAAGCACTATACAGATTCTATGCAACTCCAATTAAAATTCCAATGTCATTCCTTATAGAAATAGAAAAGGTAATCATGAAATTCATCTGAGAAACATGAGAGACCCAGAATAGATAGAACAATCCTTAGTAAGAAGAGTAAAGTAGGAGAAACCACCATATCAGACTTAATCTGTCTTACAAAGCTATAGTAATGCAAACAGCATGGTATTGGCACCAAAAATAGACATGTAGACAATGGTACAGAATAGAAAACACAGAGACAAACCCAGATAAATTTAGTTATCTCATACTAGACAAAGGCACCAAAAACAAACAGTGGAGAAAAGATAATCTCTTCAACAATAGTGCTGGAAACCCATATGCAGCAAAATAAAAATATTCTTGGACATTTTCTTAATGTTTACAAATGTCCCTTATATTGATGTGATGAACTCAGTAGTAAATCATGCTTAAATTTGCTCGCTTCATGAATTAATTTCTTTTGTGCATGCTGGCTTAAAAGGATGGATGTTTTAAAGTTCTTATCTGTAATCCTAGTGGCTCAGGAGGCTGAGGTAAGATGTTCATAAGTTCAAAGCCAGCTTCAGCAATTTAGGAAGACCCTGTCTCTAAATAAAATATAAAAAGGGCTGGGGATGTGATTTATCTATCTATCTATCTATCTATCTATCTATCTATCTATCTATCTATCTATCTATATAGATATCTATCTATCTATCTATCTATATAGATAGATATATATCTATCTATCTATATCTATATCTATATCTATATCTATCTATCTATCTATCTATCTATCTATCTATCTATATATATATATATATATATATATATATTTGTGGAAAACTGAATCTGAATGTCAAATATATTACAGTTTTTCTCCTTATTACTTTTACTTTTTTATGACCATGTATTTGTTTTGTATATAAATATGTTACCTTTAGCATTAAAACACAAAACTTTATGGTGAAGCTTTACTTGCATGTATACTTTTAAATAGGCTTCCTAATATGCATTTCTTATAATATAGATATAATTTATTGTGAGTGATGCTGAGGGTAAAACACAACTCTAACTGGCACAGAGCTACTTGAAACTTTCCACAGGAGAAGCAGACTATCTTATAGACACTGACATTAGTGTGGGATCAAATGCTCCTTTCCTTCACCAATCAAAGAAATTTGCATTTATGTGAATTATTGTCACTTTATAAAAAATATAAGATTGGAGAATAACTCTTTATTTGTCAACATCTGAATATTTCCAGGTATAAGTGTTTAAAGCCTTGGGTATCACTGACTGCTCCAGATGCCCGAATTTGTATATATGTAAAAACATAAATAGGCACATACAATCAAGCTATATTAATAAATGCCAAATAATTCATAAAAGCAATTACAAATAATAGTTTATAAAAGATGCACATTATGCAATTTGAGTTCTTCTCAGTTGTACTCATGAACAAAAACCACTATTTTTTCTTTGCTTGTCTTTCAGTGCTTCCTTCCCCAAAAGGAAGCTATTAAAATGTATTGATTTGTGTAAAATCATCAGCTATGATTGAATCATGCAATGCTGATACTACCCAAAAGTGGCAGCTGGGAGGCTTCTGGTTAGATAAAGAAAAAATAAAAATTATATGTACTACTGTCACCAAAACATCATTTATCTAATGTCATAGAGGAAATTTGGAGTTTTACTTTATTGATGATAGGGTACTTTCTTCATCTTATAATACTTTAATTCATTCTAATTATAGTAAGCAGTATTAGTTTCATAACAATAAAAATTCTCTATATTTTTCACAGATTGCTTTAGAATATATAAATGATTGCACCGGCTACAGATTGACATTATGCTTTCATGTTCTAAAAAAAAAAAAAAGAAATATGGCAAACAGAAGTTGACTAGAAACATCCAAATTGCATTAATACCAATATCAAGTAAGTTTCTTTGATTTGATTGTAAATAAGATAAATTTGTCAAAAATTAATAGGTCATTGAGAAATAAGTTAACTTCACAGATTTTATAGATTACAAAAATACAGAATTATACCTTTTTTTATAGCTAAACATTTGTATTTAAATTCATTTATTTGTCTTATTTTCATGAAAGAAGTCAACTTATTTCAGGTTCGCTAATAATTCCAAGGCTAGAAGGAACCAGTTCCCAGTTGTCCTATTTTGGGATTGAAATCTTAAGCTTTGTAAAAAAAGCAGGCCTGACTTCTTCTTTATGCATCTTCTAGACACAATATGATGTCACAGTCACTGCCAATTCACCTTTCAGGCCTTTAATGTTTGATCAGCAAGCTATCCAAAAAACTCTGCATCAGAAATCCTTGGGAGGAATCACTTGAGCAGTGAAGGCACAGAAGTTCAGGTTGTGAAGATGCTGGTGCTAATGAAGCAGAGATTTATTGTATTTTAAGTTACAGTTGCACTAGCATAACTCTGATGTATATTAATCCTAATACCTGTTTTAATCATTTTCTACTATGGTTGAGTAAAGTGTCGGGGTTGAGATGTATTGTCTTGTTTTGTTTGAAGTTCCACATCTCTAACCTTGGTCACAATACAAGGTTAATTTCAATGTTTTTAACATATTTTCATAGTGGTATTGATATTATTTCATTCCATTTGAGCCAGATAAGTTACATGGAGCAGACCTTCCCAACTGTTGTACCCATGCATAATAGGTCACAGGCCTGTGAGATAATGATATCCTCTGTTCTCTGTTGAGGCCTGGGGGAAATGAGAACTCCCATAACTATCAACAGCCAGGAGAAGCCTTAACAATTTATTCTAACTTGCCACAAATGTTATTTTGAAGTGCTATATTATGAGAAAAGCCAGAAAGCAAAGCTATCAAGTACAGAAAAGGTTTGTCTCAATTTGCAATGAATACAGATTGGCATATATTTCCTAGGTATCTCTTAAAGATGAAGTGAATAGTTGCCATTTGAAAGATATGCCCTTAGGCTGAAAATATTTTAAAATTATGAGGATTACTATAGTATGTGATTTGCCTTGATAAAATAAATAAAGAGCTTAAGGTAGTTATAATGATATTAAAATAAATTCTGACTGAAACTTCCAATAAAACAATATCACAAATAACACACACACACACACACACACACACACACACACACACACACACACACACACGTGCACAAGTGCATACACATTTCCATACAGAGCTGATCTGACTCAGTTCCAAACTGAATATTTCATTCCTGAATGAATCCAAGGCCTTTCTCTTTTCTATTTAGTAAATTGCTAGGAGTTTTTTCAAATTTATTATTTTTCACATTTTTTTTTAACCAGGATTAACAATTGACTCTATTTTTCATGCCTTTTGTTCATGTAGAAACAGTTTTTATCACTGAATAGGTTATTGAATATCTTCTGGCTACTATACAGATATGATGAGTAGTAAGTCTCTATATTAAAATTATTGATTTCTGCATATTATTCTGGTGCGGTGAAATTCAAAACTATGCTTCAACAAATGAAATGTGTCAGGTTCTTCAGACATGCTAAAAATTCAAATGTTAAATTTTCCAATGTAAAACATCTTCTCTAAATATACTTTATCTAAATGTAATAATTTTCTTTACAAACAGGTGAAATAAGAAATACTATCTTTATTATTACCTGGAGATTCAACCATTGAATCAATGGGAAAAGCTGTATTTATAGAAAAAATTTAGAAATTGTTTATTACATTTACTATCGAATCCACTAATGGGATAATCATGGAGTTAAACAAAAGAATATTCCATATGCCAACCTATTTATCTCCTGACAAATCTCTACTCACTCTCTAACCTTCTCTGTGAGCAGACTTGTTTTTTTGTGCAAAATAAGAGGTCCAATTACCTCTTATTTTGTTATATCTTTTCTCCGACAGGAGGTGGTACCCTGATTCAACCACTGGGCTGTTTGGAGCCACATTCCCTATTGCTTTAGGCACAACACAAAAGGCAGTTTTAACTAATCTTATTATTTATAATCTATATAATCTTATAATCTATGTGGGTTACATTGACATCACTAAGAAATGTCAACCTCCTTCTTTCATAAATGTGGATAAATAAGTGCCAAAGTGTTTCCCATTATGGTTTACAGGATGCAGGTTTCAATATACTACTCATCATCAGAATAGTATTAATTTATACCTTAGTAGTGGATGTTAAGTAAGATGTCACGCATAAATCAAATTTTAATAATTAGTTTTTTCCCTTAGTTTTTGATTTGAGAATAGATTTATTATCTTATTTATGTTTAATTGTCAATAGCTCTTTGCTGTTTAGGGGTTCTCCACCATCATGTATACTGCCAGCCTACCAAGCTAAAGTATTAATGATTTGCCAAATATTGTTGTGCTTAAAACCAATCAAAAACTTCTTAAAATTATGTCTTACCCTCAGAAAAGAAAAACCCTGTTTTATAAATGTAGCATTCTTTTTCAGTTACTTTAATAAACAAGACACAGGATCACATGTGTGTTCAAAGGCAGAGTTCCTCACCCCTAATAGTAAAAAGAGATACTATCCAATATTTAGTTAACAAATTAGAAAATAATAAAGCATTAATAAAAATGGCTGGTTTTTAAAATAACTTCTAATGTATGTATTACTATGCTAATTTCCCAAATAAGATAAGAGGCTTAAGATAACCCCAAGTGACTCAATCATAGCATACCCCAAGCTGAAATCTGGGTATATTTTGATGCAAAGCTTATAGTCCTTTTTTCATACCATGTTTAGTCAATTACCTACTTTGTATAATTTTTGGAGCCAAAAGAAAATCTATCTTGCAGAGGCTCCTGTGTCATTTGTGAAAGTTTCCGAAAACACAACTCCATCCTCCTTTTTCTGTCCCTGCTGCTCATCACAAAATGAATGAGGGTTTTTGCCAAACAGATTGTGTTGCTGGCAGGACTAAAAGCATGAAGAGTTCTTTGCCTTGAAAAAGATCACTGATTCTTACGAATTAAATGCATTTTGATACGTTCTCCTTACCCATCATCTCAGTGCCTTACAGCCATTACATCTTTTTTTTCTTGTTACAGTTAGCGCAGAGATGGACCAGTCCTTCATGTCACATACTGAAATGAGTCAGTGTTGACTGATCCAGTTCATCCACATTCCAGGCAGGGATCCCAAAACTACTACTATTAATCTGAAAGTGTTTTTCAAATAAATGTCATTGAAGCAGGAGAAAAGGACTCCACGAAGAGAAGCAGCTTCCCCCTCCTTTCCTTTCTTAATTTTGGATATACAGTACTTAATTAAGATCCATTATGTCCTAGTCATTTTGCTGAGTGCTAAGGGTCATGAGTAGAGTGCAAAGAAGAATGAAGAAAGGTCAGAGCCAGAGTAGAGAAAGGGATGTGCAAGTCAGAATCAGACGTTATTTTCAGTTCCTACACCTGTCTTGAAATACAGTAACATTGGGTATAGGGCTTCAACATATGACTTATGGGTAACACAACCCAGTCCATAATAATGCCCATTGACCAACAGCAATAACATGCAATAGAGAGAAGTTAAAGTCAAATACCATAGGTATACTAGTTAGTCAGAGGTTCAAATCCAAAGCCTGCCACTTCCCAATTGTGTTAACATTGGTGAGTTTTCTTAACCTTAGTGCTTCCTTCCTTTGTGGATGTAACAAGGACAATAAGTATCCTTTCTCCTATGGCTATCATCAAGTATTTTATATCTAATTAGAATATAAATTTAAATGAGAAGCTACTATTAGTTGTAGATAAATAGTTTCAAAGATGTTGTTACTCTTCTTTCTATGGTAGGCATAGTATTTTAGGGATTGTGAGAATCAAAAGTAAGAGAAAAGACAGGAAATTAAATGCTTACACTATTTTTTCTTAATGAATTTATTTTATATAAATATAGTTGTGAGGCTAGGCTTACACAGAGAAAGATGCTTTAGATTTCAGAAATGTGTAGCTTAATTCATTCTTTAAAACAAATCTTTACTGAGCATTTATTATGTGTCAGAAATTGTGCCAGGCATTTTGGAAACAGCAGTGAGCAGAAATCACTATTCTTGGGGAATTTATATTCTAGAATTGAAATGTCACCTCCACTTCCGGAATTGGGCAAAATAAGGTCCATCAAATAAGGAAAATAAATTAATTAAAATAAATTTACAACATAATACAAGTTGACATTAAATTGTGATCATGTGGTCAAAAGATAGATAGGCATAATACTAGCTCTGGGGCTGTAGGACTGGCTTCCACAAGTGCCACCCCATCCCTGAAATACAGGTTTGAGACCTTGCCATCCCTCACCATAGCCCAAGCAGACTTTCCGCCCCTCCCTGCACCGCTGCGCATGTGGTGCAGGAGGAAGCGCTGGCCTTAGGGTCCCTCAGGGCTGCGCTGCCACCTCCAGCCTCTGACGTCCTGCGCCAGGTGCACAGCCAGCGTGCATAGGCGCGTGGGTTTTGAAGCCACATAGCATACCCTGTAGCCAAGAGCAGACAGGGAGCCCAACCTGCAGGTCCCAGATCCTGCTGTCGTGGTCCCTGGAGTGCAAGTGACTCTGGCTTCACATGGTGTCTGCAAGCTCATGTCACCTGTTTGATAGCCTCCCACCAAATCAGAGGGCAGCGCTCGCCAGGAGCCCCAAGTGTCACCGGCTCCCCTGCAGATTAGAACTCGCCTCTCATAGTTCCTCCCTTCATTCCATTTAAAGCTCCCACTGGCTTTAAGAAAAAGTTAAGTGTGAGCTCAGTTTCTTCAGCGCTTTCTTCCACTGCAAGATGGTAAGTGAGGAACTGGCGTTTGCTAGTCCTCTGGCAAAACCTGGGGCTCTGAAAGCTAACAAACTTTGCACTGAGAATTTATTCCATTTTTGGAGCAAGCTTTCTTTGCTATCTACCAATTAAAATAGATCCTCTCCTGTCTTCTTTTTATTATCATCTGTCTTCTCTCTCTTCCTCCCTTCCTTTCCCTCTGCCTTTCTCCCTGTTATTTTTATTCTTCATATTTCCCCAAAATTTCACCTATTCACCTTCACTTACTCTTCATTCTTCCTCTTATTCCAGATTATGCACATATTTGCAAACACTTGGAGTTGAACTACTGTAAGAGTATTTGGGGTTTGTTTTCTTCTCAGGTGTCAATTGCCTAATAGTTTAACTTGGATTCGAATAATAACCTCAAGGAAGGAGTCTGCAAACATGCTTTTAAAATGAAAACAAGAAAACTAGCTCTTGATAAACTTTTGGCTTAACTTCTTTGATCTGCACTCCCCAAGCTGCATTTGCTTCTGAACTGTGTATTTTTTTTTTCTTTTCTAAGACTTAACTCACTGGGAACATTAACAAAGTGTGGCTTAATTGACTCATTTTCCTCTCTTCTGTTTATGTTATGACCAAGAAAGTACTCAAGCCAACAAAAGATTCGTAGCAGTCAAACAGAGTTTATCTAAACCTAGGCTCTGCTGGAATAAATGGCTTTTACCTGATTAAACATTGACAAATAATTAGGAATGGACTGTTGTACAAATTAACCTAGGAAGGCTGCATACTTATCCTTGTTTGGAGATTTGAAAAGAGTGTATGTTTGAGGTTTGAGAAGTGGCAGGCAGGAAGGTACTCCCTGGATCAGAACACAGTGAGAACACACGTCAGGCAGTTAGTGGTGGCAGGATAACGTTGCAAGGACATTGAGCCCTAGTGATGGAGATATCTAGAGCTTGCAGTCTTTGCTTATTTCTCTCAGCTTTTAGATGTTTACTTGGAGTGATGTTACGTTCCTCTGACTGGAGCTGGGGCAAAGTTTATTTAATTACCTACAAGGAACAAAGTTTATTTAATTATCTATAGAACAGAGATAGAGAGAACATATGCACTTATGTCTATATATGCATATGTCTATATGTATGTATATTATACAAGTATGTATATGTATGCACATAACTATATGTATGTGTATGTATATATATATGCATATGCACACATATATATTATATATATATACACATTATGTATATATACATTATATATATATATATATTTGAATATACATTATACACAGCATGAGTTTGTGTGTATCTCTATTCAGATTCCCATAAGATCCAACAGAATGTTAGTTTGGAGGAGAAGAGGAAGGGAAGCATAAGACAATTATTGATTCAGAGGTTAGTCTATAAGATGCCATATTCTGTTTTTTCATCCTTTTTAATGGGTTCTTTGTCTTCCAAGGTGATTAGAAATAGAAATATAATTAAGATAGTTCTGACTGGCTTATTTGGTGAGCTAGGCATTACAACGGAAAATATAAATATGATTCATCCAGTAGTAGTCTATTCGTTGTTCAAGGACCTGTGGAAATGTTAGGAAAGTTATAGGAGCTGATTCCTTTTTAGATATTATAATTAAACCACTCAAAATTTAATCTGGATCTAAATTTAACACCTTCACTGTTTCTTGATTAACTGTATGTAATTTCTGTGTGTTTCTCCCACCCTTCTCTCCGTCCACATCTGCATCACCCAATCTTCTGGGAAACCCACCTCCACCCCAACTCCTTATACTGAATTTCACAGAACACCATTCTGCCTTGCCAAGACCAGTATTTTGCAGGAGACAAGAGTTATAATTGCCTGTATTCCACTACACCGTCAGAAACTAGTGTTGACGTTTCCACGGAGACTTGGATCTCTTTCTGGGCTGCTGGTCTCCTGGACAACAGTGAGCCCCAACAAGCACCACAGACACAGGGTAAGTTCTGCTCTTCTGCTTTAGTGGTAGACCTGGAGCCCTTTTCAAGCAATGTGGCTGCAATGCATCATGGTCTGGGACTCTGGAAAAGGGATGTTATAAAAAAATTAAGTTAGTCCAAAGAGTCTTGAATTTTACAACCTTAACTTCTGCTATTTTGTACTTGCCAAATAGTGAAAATGGGATTATTTCTCTTTCTTGCTGGACAACACGTGTTTCTCCCTCTAATGTATAGTACTTGGAGATTCCAAACTCACTGAAAGAACTTTTCTGGGTCATATTTTATAAACAACATCCTAGTAGAATGTTTTGGAGTCAAGATACTAGTTATAACATTTCTTTTGAAATTCAGGAAAATTTCCCAAGTATGATAAAGAAACAAGAATGAATAACTTCATCTTTTATTTCATAGAGGAGATTCTATAGACAATGCCTTGTAAGTAGAAACAATTATTCTCTTACACACACACACACACACAAACACACACACACAAGCACTCACATAGGATTTCAAAGTGGGAGGGAAGTATAACATTGATGGAAAATTATGAATGGTATTAATCTTGACTTGAAGGTTAGTGAACATTTTTATAAAATTAAGTGAATTTCTGTATAAATAGTCAAATTTATCTAAAAATTTTCAGATATCTTAGAATTAAATACCTATACTATAGTTTGCCATATGCTCCTTTGGTGGACACAGGGGTTAAGGAAAGGCACACAAAAATGAAAACCTAAAATGTTGAAGCACACTTACATATTATGGATAAAGTTGTTCAGTTTTACTTTTTCACTATAAGCAACAGCAAAGACAAAATGCCCAAAATATGAACCCAAACTGTTTACAAAATTGAATTCCTGTTTTCTTACTCACTACTCTATTTTAATAAAAAATTCTTCAGTAACAGCAGTTTAAGAAGAACAGGGAAAGAGTCAGAATGGTATTAATGAGATGGAATAAAGTAAAAAAAAAACAATTAAGCATGCCCAAATGCTTTGGATTTACAGGCATAGCTTCCTGTCAAATATGAAAAAAAATCTTTGTAAAAGCATAAAAAATATACAGATGAAAACAGTTAAAACAGAGAAGGTAGAATTTTGCAATTTTTTATCATGGTCTTCAGAGAAACAAGGTGCAAATTATTTAAAAGTAGACATTGCTACTAAATCAAATTCTGAATTCTATTCATTAGATTTAACAGGTAGGCAGACAGAAAAGGAAATAATAGCATCAAAAATGTTATTAGATTATCAAGCCAAACACTATATTATTAATGTTGAAGCTTATAAAAATAGAATAAAAATTATAAAAAAGATAGTGGGATTGCAATATTATGCCTAGTGGAAGGAAAAGGTTAATAAACATTTGAATGAATTAATGATGCAGCTGAGAGAGTCTTTATTAATTTAACCAACAAGAATATACATACAAAGAGAAGAATATGACCACTTAGTTCCAAAAAGAACAAAAAATCCCACCTCTTTAACCACTTTGGCATAGGTTGTATAAATATTTGTCTGTTACAGCTTGCATCCTTCTTCTGAAAGCTTTAAATATTTTGTTCTAGTGTGAGGAAGCAACAGCTATTTTTAGAAAGGTAACTGAACCTATTGCACTTTGGGAATGGTTTGGTGAGTTCATTGCACATAAGTCAAAAGTGTGTTTTCTATGCTATTTTGTATTTTCTCATAGATTCATCTTCTAATTCGAGTTTTCCTATTCTGGACTCATGTTCCTGGGAAGAAGCTCAGCTTTCCTCACAGCTCTACAGAAATAAACAGGTATGTGTGGATAGTTAGAACATTGAGACTGGCCATACATCCTGCAGTCCATTCTCCACTTGCATCTTCCCTTAAGTTTATGCTGCTACTTTTTCCTCTTAAAATTCACATTAACTCACTTTAGAACTAAAATGAGCATATGTCGAGAGAGAGAGAGAGAGAGAGAGAGAGAGAGAGAGAGAGAGGGAGAGAGAGGGGGGGATAAAGAAGGAGGGAGGGAGAGAGAGATTGTTCATCTAACTCCTCTCTCTTTCTGTCTCAACCCCCCCATACACACACACTCATATACACAAATAACACTTGAGGAAGACATGAAGTCAGGCTCTGACTATATCACATTTTAGCTGTGTGACCTATCACATCCACCTTTTCCTCATCCATGAAATTGGAATATTTATGCGGCATATCTCAGAGGGCTAATGGAAAGACCAAATGGAATCATGTCAGTATTTTAAAATGATAAACATGGATAATTGCGTGGAGAATTAACGATGATGACAAAGGTTTTTATCCAAATATTGTTTCATTTTCCATATTTTGTTCTTATTTGTTCCCCCAAAATAATATGATCTACTGAACAAACAGGCAGATCAATCTGAATGTGGCACAAGTCAACCATCTTTTCTTTCTTTCTTTCTTTCTTTCTTTCTTTCTTTCTTTCTTTCTTTCTTTCATGTGCAAGGAATGAGTCCAGGTAAACCTTTCTAAACACCTTTTTTCTATATTTAAATAGTTTAAAGCTGCTCATTTTCCTTTACACCTACCTGACTCCCTTGTGGTTAAAATTTTAAAAGTCATGTAATACCCTCAAATACTTTGTAATGAATGAAAAATTCAGAGCACAAAACTGAACAATAATGTGGTAGGGTGTTGTTGATTTCATTCTCGGAGGACAAGGACTCCCTGAAATTGTGTTCATAAAACAAACAGAATAATAATCAAGTTTAAGAAGGCTGAGGCACAGTGGCATTATTATAATGTTACAAAGTCAATACAGTGGCACGACCTTCACCATTGTCTGCTTTTTGCAGCTCCAAGATACTCTGGTTCAGAAGGAAGAAGAACTTGCTAGGCTACATGAAAAGAATAATCATCTCAGACAATACCTGAATTCTACTTTGGTTAAATGTCTTGAAGAAAAGGCCAAGGTGTGTAATAATCTTTTTATAAGGTCAGGGCAGTGATTTAAGAAAGGAAACCATTAATGTAAAATTTCTTAATTAAAAGCAAGAAGTGTACTTAACAACAGGTCATGGGATATATGAGTAGAATGGATAACATTTCTTAAGGAAGTACATGACTTTCACTAGAACTTTTATGTATCACTTATTAGAAGTATATAGATTGCAGATTCTATCCAGACATTATTACAAAAATAGTTTCTTATATATCAAAAGCTAGGGATTGCTGAGGAAACAGGTTGATCAAACGGAGAGTTAAGTGGAAATCAGAGATTTAAAAACTCAGTTGTTTTAATTATCTTCTTAATGTAGAAATTAAAGATTTAAAAACTCAGTTGTTTTAATTATTTTCTGGCTTTAGGAAAATCATTCTCAATTAGAAATTTGGTTACCTGCAGCTACAAAAACTAAAAATCTGTGAAAAATCTCTCTCAATCTAAGATGCTGTGATGATAACTGGAGCTTAGTATCTTGAGCAGCAATTCAGTATATACAGTTACATTATTTTTTATTCACATTTTTCTTACACTATTAAATGAGCTATTTCTAACTCAAATATAGCTTGCCTATAGTCTCTTTGTGTTCTTTTTTCTTTAGTTTTGTGTTTTTCCTAGTATGTGTTTGCTTCTATGACCAATTTTTACTTTACTCTTAGAGAAACTATTATTTGATATTATGTAATCTAAATTGATTATGTGTCTGCTGCTTTTACTGAATCTAACAGTTGAGAGAAGAAAAGATACTAGATTTGACTACTTTACTGTATAGTAAGCTTTCATAAATAAAGGGCTAGCATTGGCTTCTAACTCTAGCCACCATTCCTTGAAAAAGACATTATTAAATTATTAAATGACATTAATTAGCTTTACCTTTCTTGACCTCAGTTCTCCAAGATTTAAAATAACAACTGTTTTCAAGGGATTGCTTTGAAAGTTAATGAAATAACATAAGGAATGTTGTATAGTGTTTAAACAAGAGTTCTGTCTATATTCAGATAACTTAGGTTTAATTCTAGGCTAAGGGATACTTAGCAAGTCACAAATATGTCTGTGTCTTAGTTTCCTCATTAATGGAGATTTTAACAGTATCTATATCCAAAGAAATAGTGCATGTGATGAACTATTCATAAATTATATCAAATAATAATTTGTTTATTTTATCAGTGATAATTCAATAAACAATTGCTTTTATTGTCATTTTTGTAAAAATTATTACTTCTCTGATTTGAAATCTTCAAGACATGATCTGCTTTTTTCAAGTTTCAAACTGAGAGTAAGAAATGAATTCAGGTACCTAAGAAATAAGATGTTATCATGGATTTTACTTTAGTAACAGACACTAATCTAATCCATTTTACTTGTATGTGAAAAAATATTAGAAATTTAACCTATTTTTCTAAAGAATGAGGGTAACTAGTAGATATTTAAAGGAAGTATAATTTTCAAATGTCACTTCTTCAGAAATTGTTGTCATTTGGAGATGAGTTCTCCAAAGTGTGTGGAAAATTCAGAAAGAGGAAGAGGAAACACAAAGAGCAGGGATACTCTCCTGCTGAGATCCCCCTCCTAAAAATGCCAAGAGAAACCTCTCTTGTGAGTTTGCTAACTGTGAAAAACCACCTGGGCCCCATGGTGATCCCTGGGTGCTACAAACACTTGGATTGAATGACCTCAACACCATTGATGACACCTCATCAGCTAACTACAGTGCCCTCTCCTCTCATCCCAGAATAGTGACTAGCACATACTCCCATTTTCTGAGTGATGCCATTGATTATGAAAATGTCCACAGAGAGGATGTGCCAATCAACTATGGAGGTGAAAGAACAACCCCCTTGCACAGCACTGCCAGCCATGGGGAAGACTTCCACTACTTTTCTCAACTTTCAAATCCCCCAACAGAGGTGCAAACACTTCCTTATCATCCAGCTGATGTGTCACCCAACAAGACAGAGATGACATTTTACACATCCCTGAGTCCTCACTGTAATGTCAAAACTCATTCTTTCCACCAGGAACAAGCCTTTGTGTGTTGAGATGAAGAAGGAGGCTGGAAGTTTACCTGGGTCCCTAAACAGCCTTAGTGACTCCTCTTGTATCACAGAGCACTGCCAGGAACTCTTTTACAAAGATCTCTCTTGCACTTGAACCTGACTATGTGGAGCATAGAAGCTATTGCCCAGACAATCTTTAGCCACTTTAAATGTTACTCTCAACTACCACTTAAATTTGTAGGGAATAGCTTCCAAGAATCCATATGAGAGGTATATGCTCTTCCTCCACCTGAACTTGACTAGTTTGCACATCAATGTCTGCTATCAACTTCTTCTCTTTGCCCTGTACTTGAGAAGGTGTTTTCCAATCTTTTGTAGATTTCTTCAAGAACTAGTTATACTTTGCTTATCATGACCTGTTTAACACCTTTTGTTCTCTTATCAAGTAGTTTAAATATGTATGGTCTTTATTTCTCTCCCTCTTCTACATTTCTTTATTTCTGAAAATTGCCTTTAGAATGAGCCCTATTGTTGTTTCAACTACTTCCTCCTGGTTGTTTAAATTGCTAGAGGTAGGGTAAAATCAAGTGTCTGCCCATCACCACTGCTGAAGAAGTATTGTGGATATAAGTAACAGTATGTCCAGAGCAGCTCAAAGAGTCAAGTGTTGCAGGATGGCTTTAGCAAAACATCTCTAAGACAGCTGCGACTCCACTGATAAGCAATATCACTGAAAAATGACAAAAGTTAAAAAGAATTATTACTTCAGAATGTCCCAATACCTGCTTCCATTGGTATCTGGCCATTGTTTCTTTAACTGACATAGCTCAAAAATGATATTTTTGAGGAACTATTACACAACAAATCATCATCTTAAACTGCACAGATGCTGGCAAACTGATCACTAGCCCAGCACTGACAGTGTCACACTCATTCCTTCTGTCAGTCATGTATTCATGCAATTCACCTAAAATATCTACAGAATACCTCATGCTCACTTTGTGACAGGCATTGTAATTTAGAATGGTGATAAAATGTGAGCAGTTTGGGCCCTGTGCCCACATTCATGAGACCTAGAGCCATTCATCTGCTGTCATCCCTGAGAAAGCTATTTCCCTTGCGTGAAAATTCAATTTTTCCAGCTGTGGAATACAGGACTTGATTAGATAACTTCTAACATTCTATGAATGAAGGCTGGATCCTATCAGCTTTATTTTTATTTGGTCATTCAAGGCCGTTTTTCCCTTAGATAGGTACTGCATATGCTAGGTACGGTGAACTTTATTTGCAATGGAAAAAAATAGAAAAATAAATATGAGACATTTATAATGAGCATTAGAAATCATTTCTCTTGTCACAGGATTCTTTTTTCCAGTATGAGCCCACTTTGCAGGTTGATTCAGTCTGTGTGAGAGTAACCTCTATCTAAAAAAAGATACATTTTAATTTGTAAGTAAATGTGAATAGATTGAATGCAAGCATGATATCAAAGATCTCTTCTTCCCTAAATTTTTTAAGAATATTTTTGGTAGTCTTAACTGTTTCCTTCCTTTCCATCCTTCAAGCTCTCTATTGTTCCCAGAATAAATTATGCATCAACGTCGGGCACCTATGCTTTTTTGGCAACATGATTAAATTCACCAGGTTGAAAGCCATCTCCATCTATCTCTTTCTATTCTCCTCTCAATACTTCACTTTGCACAATCAACTTCTTTGTGTGTGCTATTTGGAATTCTTTGTAACCAAGACATTTCTTTTGTGTTTGATCATTGCTTTATTTACATTGTGTGAGCAAATATCTATTTTATAAAACTTTATTACCTATAGTTTTCTTTATAATTCATGAAGGGGAATACAAATTAGTAATTAATATTATTCTCAGGAGTATTTTAAAACTAAGGAAGAGATAGAATACGTTCTACTCCCCCCATACCCCCCAAACACAAAAGTGCCTTTTACATTCTTGTATCTATGCCTCTTGTGGGTGAAATTTATCTCTAGAATAACAAATTTAATTAGAATTGATTATACTTTGCTACACAAGGAATTGAGTAAGCAATGGAACTATTTAAAAACTCTTATACTCAAGCTGTAAAACAAAATTTACCAGTTAACACATATTTATTTTGCAATATCCATGTGCCATGTTATATGTTAATTACCATGAGGAAACACCCAGGCTTCTCACAGTGCATTTGGTGCATAAAAAAGTCACCAAAAATATCAAAGCTTTTGAAAGCTTTTAAATAAAACTTGGTTTCAGCCTGGTTAAAGAAACTATAGGACATTTATGTGGCAAATTATGATTTCTTCTAACTCATATCATGAATGATAGTATGGAAGAAAATTACCACATATGTTTGCAATTATATTTACAAACATTTGATATTCATTTGAATAATGTATACAAAATTATTTTGTTAATGTTTGAGAAATTGGAAATTCATTTCACTTAAATATATGTTCTAACTTTTATAGTTTTATCATGCATTTCCAGTAAACCAGTTAATATTTTATTAAGATAAAGTGGGAAATGAAACTAAATACCTTTGTGATTATGATGAATAATTTTATATTGTGCATAACATTTTTAATAATGAACTTTTTTCTCCTGGATTTTTGTGACCACAATTTTTGAATCTCTTTTGTATGATATATGATATGGCCACATTAATATCCTCAGAATTTAATGGTTCCTTCTCTCCTCTAGGATACATTAATGATTTTTCCCATGTTAGGTGGCCTGAAGAGTCAAATGCCTTAGGAGTACAGCACTCTCTTACGTAATCTCACAGAAAAATTAGAATTCAATTTTTAAAAATTTGATGACACGTCCAATGTCTTCTGATACTCTTGAAACAATCCTGTGTCTTACTAGTATCTGGAAAATATGGACAATTGGAAAGTCTCAATTCTATAGGTGATGTTTAATAAGTAGGATTACTTAAAATTGCAGTGATGTTAAACTATAATTTTGAAAAGATTAAAGGATGTGTATAAATAAAAAGACTTTAATGTACTTGATGTAATTGAAGAAAGCAGAATTTGTTTTTAAATATGACAAATGGATTCAACAATAAATCGAAGTACCACAGGTATAGCAGAAAATATAGTTAGTACATTTACTGATAACTACTTTTATTTTGTACTAGGGATTGAATCCAGGCATGCTTGTCCACTAAGCCACATCCTTAGCCTTTTTAAAATATTTTGTTTAGAGACAGGATCATACTGAGTTGCTTAGGGCCTGGCTAATTTGCTGATGCTGGCTTTAAACTGCCTCAGCCTCGGGTGCCACTGGAATTACAAGTATGCACCTGGCACTTGGCCATCCACTGATAACTTTTTAAATGTATAATTTTTTGCCTGTAAAGTTCAGGTATACAATTAGATATTTGTTTCAGTTTACCAAAAGATTCACATATGGTTAAATAGCAAATGCCTAATTTTAATTTTTTTAAATAAAACAACATATATTTGGTTTTCATGTTAGAAGTTTATGATGATTATATTTATTAACAATCTTTTCATATTTTTATCTACCTTTTTGTTACATTAACATAAACATTCAATTTTAATCCTTATATTGGATATTCTGCAAATGTAAAATATAATTCAACACTTAATAATAAGCACTTAGATGATATGTTTCTTTTTGATTTTAACTTTTTTAAATTATGGAAGTCAATTTTGTAATGAACTTATGACTAATAAATAAATGACAAGTCATTTAATTTTATGTTCAGCCCTTAATTTGAAAACATGTTTTCAGTGAATGGAGCAATGAACTAAAAAAAAGGTTTTGTTTCTCCTATAAATCCTATGTCATAAAAATAACTGTATTTCAATTTACAAACGTGTGAGATAGTAGTATGATTAATAACTGAGGCAATTATTCAATAGATACAGCTGGTGTCAAGCTCTGCTGATGATATAAAGATGATGTTATATAAGAAGGATATATGTATTAAAACTAACTTATGTATAAATGAGAGAAACAACTTCAACATGATTGATTAAAGCAAGGGTGTAATAGGCTCTCATAATGAAAACGTCCACAATGCAAGTATGAAATATGGTTGATTCTATATACCCAAAGCGTACTGTCAAGAATCTGGTTTGGGATTTCAAGGGAGGTGGTATTTGGGGATGTATTCTTGAATGGTGATAAAAATAAAAGCACACAAAAGTAATAACGAAACCAGCTCTGTGAGTTTGAAAAAGAAGCTACATCTCATAAAATATTTTCTATTTTTGGACATTATCCTTATTCTTCCAATTTATAATCCTGTTAAATGAGTAAAACTTGAGTTAAAGGTTCCAGACTGGTCTCACTTATGCCATGGAGAGTTGTAAACATATTGGATTATCTGCATGTGAGAATTATGAGCAGGATTTCCATAAGGCCATTATCTAGACTATGTTAACAGTAAAGGGGAGAAAATGCTTTGGGATTTGCATATCAGGCCATGAACCCTTTCTATTAGGACATTCTTTTGGTATCATTGATGGATAACACTGATTTTATTCAGTTTTTTTTTTTTTTTACAGGGCTGTTTGAGTTTTTTTTTTTCCTAGAGAATAGTGCTTAAACTTTGCTCGCTCTAAATAACTTTTGAATATGAATGTAGTCAATACAGATTATTAAACACAGATCATCAGGATGAATTAGATGGTGTGAATTTCATTTGAAAGATATAAAACCTGGTCTGAAGTGCTGTGCAGGTAATAAATAATAAATAGGCGAAGCCTAAGAAAAGCTCTGGCATTGACTTTAGATCTAATGCTCTTTCTACTATAAGACATAATAATCATTTTGGGGACCAATAAATGTACTTATAGGCCATTGGCTATTACAGTGTATTACAGGCTTCAGATATAGAGGCCCTGCAAGTATACAGGGGTTCTTAAATCTTTATTTTACTGTCATTGGAGGTCTATTTCATAGCTTAAAAATTCCATCATTGCTAACAGACATTTTTCACAAGAGACCTAATTCACCTTCCATCATTTTGAAATAAAGTAGTGTGTAATTTGAAGCCCATTTCAAAAATTGGGATGACTAAGAGTGGGGTGGCAAAGCATGAAAAGGCATCATGGTCAAAAGTATTATCATATGCTTCTTAAAGGCAAAAAGAGAAATTCTTTTCCAAATATTACTGCTAATATTCATGCCTAGAGTAGCTATGCATAAGCAATCCTTGTGAAGATTCTCTTCCTCTCATCATAGGAAATAGACTTTATATACTTCTTCAGGTGATGGCATTACTTCCTTCCCAGTCAATCCTTTTAGGTTTAACACCAGGGGAAAGTAAAATCATGATATATAAAGTGGTGAACCCACTGGTACAGACATGCCATGGATATTCTATCTTCTCTTTTTGGAAATCAGGAGTTAAATGGTAACTTTCAGGTACACAGCAGATTTTCCCTCTCATCTCTATCCAAGGTTTATAATCTGAAACAAAAAGGCAGAGAAAGTATTTCAAGGTAATTTCTCACTTCAAAAGAGTCTTTAACACCAAAAGGATAGTCCCCCTGGGATAAGGTCCAGATCTCTCAGGAATTTTTTGAAGGTAATGTTACCCCAGAGCCCTCCAGTTGCAGTGAATCTGAGAATAAGAGAAGCTCTTTAGTGAACGTGCTGTGAGAAACCAGAACACCTGGACACAATGAGGCAAAAGTTCCAAACATGTCCTCCTTTCATTTTTGTCTCCTGACATTTGCCACTTCACAGAAGCCACAATGTCATCCTCCCTCCATCCCTGGCTCACAGGGAGATCATTCCAGATGCAATCTGAAAGTGACATCTGTACAGGACCGCCCATGGCCCCACCTACCTGGTAGAGCTGGGAGTATAGCTGTCATCCTAGCCTCCATTGAGAATTAGAGCACATATTGCCAGAGACTTAGCCTTTTCTTCCTTTTCTTTTAAGGACTACCACTAGTCCCACCAAGTCCATCTTATTGTCCTCACTCAGAAGTTAGACAATAATTTTAATTAACATACTCCTTTTTTTGAAACAATACAGAATGAATTCAGATTCTGTCATATATCCTTAAACTTCACAGTAAAACTTCACAGAGTAAAATATACATTTTAAATTCTCAAATGAAACACTTCATACTTCATAAAATATAGCATTCCAAAATAATTTACAGCTATTTCTACTGACTCAGTTAAATGAATACTCAATATTTTCCTTTTTTGTTCAAAGTGTGATCTTATATTTTAGGGACTGTAGTCCATGTCTAAAAGGTTGATAAGTAGAGAGAAACTAGGAAAGGATTCATTGATGACATGAAGTTAGAGACATTCATCAAATTATACTGGCAACAAACACAGATAGAGGTAGAAGGAAAAATAGAAGAAAAGGTATAGGGCCTATTGGGGAAATGAAAACTAGCCCAGGTGGCTGCAGGGTAGCATTTTATAAAATAAAGCATGTATTCTGGGAATTCAGCAGAAGTTTCTGTATAATGAGACACACTTCTGCTTCTTTGGATGTTCTGTAAATACAAATGGAGGTAACATATACTGAGTCCAAAAGGGCAAGAACAATAACTTACACATGTTAGTTTTATCCTTGAAATAAAGCATCATCTCTCATGCTTATTTATACAGTTTCCATTAGAGTCTTGTTTCTCTTCATATCATATAAATCTTTTGTATTTTATTATTTATACTGGTTCTAGTACAGTAATTAGTAAAAAGGAAAAAAAACCTTATGATAGATGTACTCTAAACAGTGGATTAATCCATTTGCAGAATTAGCTGGATAGGATGTGAATAGAGGAGTTAGGTCACTAAGGAAATGACTTTGGGGTTTATATTTTGTCTCTGATGAGCAGAGTTCTTCCTTTGCTTCCTGTCTTGAACTAGGTAGCCGTCTTCCATATTGATCTGCTTCATGTTGGCCTAGAGTAATGGAGTTGGCTGACCATGGGCTGAATATCTGAAACTGTGAGCCAAAATAAACTTTTCCTCGTCTAAGTTGTTTTCATTGGGTCTTTTGGTTACAGTGATAAAAAGTTGACTAAAACACAAAGCCAAAAAAGACATCAATATTTCTGTATAGAATTTCCCCCCAAATGGAGAGAATAGCAGAGAATTGATACCTGAAAAGATAATTGTCAATTTTAGAATTAAAGATTGAATTCTGAATAGAATGTAGGATCAATAAAGATAAATCCATACATAAGCACATCTTAGTGAAAATGGAGATCATCAAAGAGAAAGAGAATAATCTTAAAAATTACCACATGGTAGAAACAGATTATGTGCAAAGGAAAGAAAGAGGTGAACAGCTTCTTATCAACAACAACACAGGTTAGAAAACAATGGAATCATATTTTCAAAGTACAAGAGATAGAAGTATTGATCTAAATTTTATATTTAACCAAACTGTCACTCCAATGTGAGACAAAGCAAATACTATGATGGTTTTCCAACCATCATCACTCATGGAAAATATTATTAGAGAATTATTTCATGAAGATTAAAAGTTAACTCAAATGGGAGATGTGAGATACAGAATACTCAATACAGATTTGAGATACAATTACTGTTGAATACAGTAATTGATTACATATATCAGAAAGTAAGTACAAGTAACTACTGACTACCTAATTAATCACGAATTTTTGTTAACTTAAAATTAAAATTCTTAAAATAATAACAAAATCAGGGAGGTGGAGAGCAATTTTTAGCGAGTCATTAAACTGTATTAAAATTTTTGTTGTGGTAAGAAAGAGGAGATAAATACTCATTGATTATAAAATTTGTTAAAAAATATCAAACTAAAGATTGAGTTGGCTATCATCTGTATGCACTTTAGATACATATTTCACTTTGGGCTTCAAGATGATACCCGTGGAGCCCACATTAGAAGGCAAGAGCCCTCATTAGAAGATCAGTGGTAGACACAGCTCCTCTATCTCAGACCTGTCCCAGTTCTGGGACTCATATTCCAATCTCCCTGCAGATCTTGAGGGAGTGACACCTCTGCTGTTGCTTCTGCTGGGGTTAACATTGTCCTAATAGCTTATCTACAAGCTGCTGCCTACATCTTTGTAAATAATATTTTTAATGAATACAATACCTTTATTTCATTTATTTATTTGTATGTGGTGCTGTGGATCTAACCCAGTGCTTTGCATGTGTGAGGCAAGCCCTCTACTGCTGAGCCACAGCTCCAGCCCCTGTATATATTTGTATTACTAAAATATCTTCAAATTCAGATGTCTAATTTGAGTGTGCTATCTGGTATCTGACATATATAAATTTAAATTTCAAACTATAAAAATAACAAAAGAAATGCAACCTATGGCTATGAAGCCGAGAGAGAGAGAGAGAGAGAGAGAGAGAGAGAGAGAGAGAGAGAGAGAGAGAGAGAGATTCAGCATAGTGCTAGAAAGTTCTAGCCAGAACCACTGGGCAAAAGAAGGAGATACAAGGCACCTAGTCTGAAAAAAGAAGGAGATGAACATTCTCTATTTACAGAGAACATAATTTTATTTTTATAAAATTCTAAAGAATCCACAAAAAAATATTAAAAATCAATCAGTAAAGTTGCTGAATATAAAGTCAACACAAAGAAGTCTGGAGAATTTCTATATACTAATAGGAAACTGAAAGAGTTAACAACAAAGCAATCACATTTATAGTGGCCACAAAAGAAAATAGTTAGAAATAAATTTAAGAAGGCAAATGTCATCACACTGAAAATCATAAAACATCGGTGAAAGAAGCTGAGGAAGACAAATAAATTGAAACATATTCTATATTTATGGATTAGAAAAATTACTAGTGTTAAAATGTTTATACTGACCAAAGTAATTTGCAGATTTAAAGAAAACCCTATCAAAATCCTGATGACATTTTCACGGAAATATTTTTAAAAATTCTAAAATTAGTGCAGATTCATAAAAGACCAAGCATAGTGAAAATAATCTTGAAAAAAAAATGAACAAAGCTGGAGGCATTAAACTACCTGACTTCAAAACATACTAAAAAGCTTTAGGCACCCAAATAGCATGGTACTGGCACAAAAATAGATGATGAATGAACCAATAGAACAGAATAGAGAGCTCAGAAATAAACCCAGGGACTTAGAGCCAACTTCTTTTGACAAAGGTGGTAAGAACACTTAATGGAACCAGGACAATTTCTGTACTAAGAGGTGTTGGTACACCAGATATCACATGAAGAAGAATGTAATTGTATTTGCATTCTTATCTCACAAAAAGATCCATTCAAAATAGGTTAAGACTTTAAACATAATACCTAAAACTATAAAACCAATAGCAGAAAATGCAGTGGAAAATCTCCATGAAAATAGTTCAAGCAATGTTTTTTTAATACTTTTTTTATTTTTATATAATCCCCAAGGCAAAGGTAATAAAATTTAAAAAGTGGAAAAATAGAATTACAACAAACTAAAACTCTCTACAGGCGAGGAAACAATCAACAAAATGAACAGACAACCTATGGAATGAGGGAAGTTTGTCATTCTCACATCTGTTAATATAAAAATATAACCACATAACTTAATAGCAAGGATCTGAATTGATATTTCTCAAAAGAAGAGACATAAGTGGCCAAGAGGCATATGAAAAAATGCTCAACATGAGTCATTAGAGAAAAATGCATTTTTAAACCACAATGAGATATCACTTTTATTCTTGATAGTATACCCCTTATGGAGCAGATAACAAATGTTATAGAAGATGTGGGGAAAAAATATTTTGCACACCTTTGGTGTATAATGTAAATTAATATAGCCATTATGCAATCTGATCAAAATCCCAATGGCAATCTTCATAGAAATAGACAAAGCAATCATGAAATTTATCTGGAAGGATAAGAGATCCAAAATTTAGCTAAAGCAATCCTTAGCATGAAGACTGAAGCAGGTGGCATCACTATACCAGACATTAAACTATATTACAGAGCAATAGTAACAAAAACAGTATGGTATTGGCACCATAAAAGACCAGTAGAATAATGGTACAGAATAGAGGGCACAGAGACTAACCCACAAAATTACAATTATTTTATATTAGATAAAGGTGCCAAAAACATTCACTGGAGAAGAGATAGTATCTTCAATAAATGGTGCTGAGAAAACTGGAAATCCATATGCAACAAAACAAAATTAAATACCTATCTCTCACCATGCACAAAACTTAAAATGGATCAAGGACATAGGAATTATACCAGAGACTCTGTGTCTAACAAAGAAAAAGTAGGCCCTAATCTTCATCATGTGGGATTAGGCCCCAACTTCCTTAATAAGACTTCTATAGCACAAGAATTAAAACCAAGAATCAAAAAATGGGATGGAATCAAACTAAGAAGTATTTTCTCAGCAAAAGAAACAATCTGTGAAGTTAATAGAGAGCCCACATTCTGGGAGCAAATTTTTAATCCTCACACATCAGATAGAGCACTAATCTCTAAGGTATATAAAGAACTCAAAACACTAACCACTGAAAAAACAAATAACACAATCACCAAATGGGCCAAGGACCTGAACAGACACTTCTTGGAAGAGGATATACAATCAACCAACAAATATATGTAAAAATTATCATCATATCTAGCAATCAGAGAAATGCAAATCAAAACTCCAGTCAGAATGGCATCTACTATTAAGACAAACAAGACAAATAACAATAAGTGTTGGTGAGGATATGGGGGAAAAGGTACATTCATACATTGCTGTTGGGACTGCAAATTGGTACATCCAATATGAAAAGCAGTATGGAGATTTCTTGGAAATCTGGGAATGGAGCCACCATTTAACCCAGGTATCCCTTTCCCTGGACTATACCCAAAGGACTTTAAAACAGTATACTATAGGGACACAACCACATCAATATTCATAGAAGCACAATTCACAATAGCTAAACTGTGGAGCAAAACTAGATGCTCTTTAGTGGATGAATGGATAACAAAAATGTGGCATATATACACAATGGAATTTTACTCAGCATTAAAAGAGAATAAAATCATGTCACTTGCATGTAAATGGATGCAGTTGGAGAAGAAAATTCTAACCAAAGTTAGCCAATCCCCCCAAAACAAATGCTGAAAGTTTTATCTAATATAAGGAGGCTGACTCAGAGCGGGGTAGGGATGAGGAGCATGGGAGGATTAGATGAATTCTAGGTAGGGAATTGGGTGGGAGGGAAAGGGAGGGGGCAGAAGATTAGCAAGGGTAGTGAAATGTGATGGACATCATTATCCAAAGTATATGTATGAAGACTCAAATTGGGTGTCAACATACTTTATATATAGCTATAAAAATTGTGGTATATATGTGTAAAAAGAATTGTAATGCCAAAAAATACAACCAACGAAGTACATGCATAAAGGCATGAATAGGTGTGAACATATTCTATATACAAAGATATGAAAAATTGTACTCTATATGTGTAATAAGAATTGTAATGCATTCCACTGTCGTTTATTTAAAAAGATAAAATCAACAAAACTAAAAAAATATAGAATGAAAAATTTTCAACCAATTACAAAATAAGTCTATCAAGCGACCCAACAACCTGTTTCTTGGTTATATATCCAGAGAAAATCAAATCAGGATGTCTAAGCATCTGCATTCTTATGTTCACAAAGCCAAGATATGTAATCAATTTATTCTTTATCAAAGGATAAATGAATTAAGAAGATGTGGTATATGTAGACTATAGAAAACTATTAAGCTTTTAAAAAGAAGGCAATCAGGGGTCTTGTTGTGCCTTCGTGATAGAATGCTTACCTAATATGTGAGGCACTGGGTTTGATCCTCAGCACCATATAAAAAATAAGTAAATAAAATAAAGGTATTGTGTCCATCTGCACTATTTTTTAAAAAAGAAATACATTTATCCTTTATGACAACATAGATGAGGCTGGAAGGCACTATACTAAGTTTAATAAGCTAGGCACAAAAACAGTTATTTCCTGATGTCTCTTATACATGGGATGTAAAAAGTCTGGACTCAGAAGCAGAAAATACAATGACTGTTACCAGGAACTGGAAGGTAAGTGTTGGGGGATATTAGTCATGGGGTAGACAATTTTCATAAGAGATAGGGAGAAGGAATAGGTTCAAGAACTCTATTGTACAACATGGTGACTATAGTTAATAACAATATATTGCATTATTGACAATTGGCAACAGTACATTTTAAATGATCTCAACACAAAAAATAAGAATGTGAATTATATACAATGATTATTTTGATTTAGTCATTCCATGATGTATACATTCCTGATAAATATGTATGTCTTTTGTCACTTAAAAATAAATAGTTGCAATAAAAGAGAACACAAACATTTTATGAATCCAAAGGTAGGCAGGAAAAACATCATACATAATAGGATAATAAAGACAAACAACCTGATAGAAATATTTCTAAATACATTAGTATTTCAATATATGTGCATATAAGAAATTACATAATCAAAACACCAAATCTGATAAACTAAGATAATCATAATAAAGAGCTAATTATATGCAATAAAATACCATCCTATTACATACAGGATCGATGGACCTGAAATAAAACCATGGAGGGAGGCTAAAGATAAGAGAAATACAGTAAAAAATATGAAGTATAAAAGTATCAACAAATACACCACTGTAGCCATTTTAATATGGAGAAAAAAAAACTTCAGGCAAAAGCCTTCATAAGGTAAACTGAGAAGCTCAACAGTTATAAAAGAACAAGTTTCCAGGAAACTGTAAGTCATAAATAAACCTGTGTGTATCTAATTATAGATTGTTCTAGTACATGTTGCAGATTCATCTAAAGTATGTATACTAAGAGGGTAACATAAAATTTTCTCAAATACACATAGACATTTACAAAACATGGGGAAATATTCTCTTCAAACTTCAGTTTTCTTTTCAGGAAAAAAATAGTATTCATAATATTATTGAAATTTCAAATAATTGATGCATATAAAGCACTTAGTGCTGTTTCTGATGCATAGTAGGAATTAGTTATCATCATCACCATTCCTGTTAAACACAAAAACCCTGGCCTACTTGTATATTCTCCCCTTTGAGCAAGATGTTTAAATATGCTCATGTTTAAATACAAATAAAAATCCGAGACCAAAATACTTCTTTAAAAAGATCCATTCACATGAAGGTGTCTTTTCCACTAGAATTACTTTGCTTTATTGGTTTGATGAAATTTATCTTGCTATGTCAAGCATGATCATCTCCATTCTCCCTCCAATGTGAACTCTCTGAGCATGTATCAGATATTTACCAGGTAATTGTATTCAGCAAAAATTTCTTGGAAGGATAATCTATCCTGGACCATGGCTCTTCCTCAGGCTCTGTTTGCTCCTGTTTGTACATCCAAAGCTGATTCCCATGGCCAGCTGTGTTTCAAGAACCAACTATGCCAAGAATGGTTCTTTCTGTCTGAAGGCTCAGTTTATTGCATTGGCTTCAGAATACAGATTCCAATATAGGTGCAAGATGCAGGAAAAAGGGGCATTTATTGCTGAATGGACATTAAGACACACAAGGCTTGGGAGGGCTTTTCTTATTGTTTGTTTTTATTGTAGTTTTTTTAAATTGAAATGTAACAAAATGTAGAGAATGCTTACATCACAATTCTTCAATATATTCAAAACATGCATATACCTGTGTAAGCAACATGCAAAGTTAGGAAACTGAACATTCCAGCACCCTCAGATTCCTTCTCATTGCTTCCCCCAAATAAAATACAATTATGGTTTGGATGTGAGTTATCCCCCAAAAGCACATGTGTGAGACAATGCAAGAAGTTCAGAGGAGAAATGATTGGGTCATGAAAATTTTAACCCAATCAGTGAATTAATCTGCTGATATGGATTAAGTGAGTGGTGACTGAAGGCAGGTAGGTAGGGTGTGTCTGTAGGAGGTGGGCATTTGGGGTATATATTTGTATCTGGAAAGTGGAGACCTCTCTCTGATTTATGATCATCACATTAGCTTTTTCCCTCTGCTAGCATGATATCCTGTCTCATTCTGAGCTCTAAGGAAGGGAGCCTGGTGTCTATGGGCTGAGACTTCCCAAACTGGGAACCCTCAAATAAACTTTTCCTCTCCTAAAATTGTTCTGGTCAGATTTTTTAGTTGCAGCAGTAAAAGAGCTGACTAAAACAAATTACCTTCTCTTCTAACAGAGTGGATTAGTTCTGCTAGTTTTTGATGTTAGTATAAATGGAATCATATGGTGTGTGCTATTTGTGATTATTTAGTATTCCTTTGAACATTAGTACATTTGTGAATTTCAACTAAATGTTTACATGAACATACTTGTAGTTTTCCATTATCATTGCTACATACTATTCCAGTGTGTGAACATAGTAAAAATGTGTTCATTTTTATCTTAATGGCCATCTGGAGAGCTTCTTGTTTTATGCTATCACAAACAGTACTATTATAAATGTTCTTTCACATCTCTTTTGGAGAACACATAAATACATTTCTCTTCAGACTGTGTGTCTATATGGAACATTTGGGTCACAGGTGTACCTTGTGGCACTCTAGCTGATACCAACAGACAGTTTTCTAAAGCTGCTACAATCACACTCCCACTTAGTGTACGGATGCTCCAGTTGCTATTTTTCTTTATTTTTTGTAGTTTTATTTTGACATTAATACACAATCATTTAAATGTTTTGGGGATGTGTATATCTCAAAGTCTTTTAAGTGCTAATAATGATTGTGAGCACTTTTTCAGTAGTTATTTGTATATCTTCTGTGTGGGATGCCCCTATCCACCTTTAATTCAGAGACCTTACTAAAGTCATATTTGAATATTTTTAGATATTCTACTAAATATTTCTTATGACTTCTGTGGGTAATAATTTATTTTCTCAGTGTGAAATATTTATTTTTTATTTATTTGTTTTTTTAAAAATGTTTATTTCTTAGTTTTAGGTGAACACAATATTTTATTTTATATTTTTGTGGTGCTGAGGATTGAACCCAGTGCCTCATGCATGCTAGGTGGTCACTACCACTGAACCACAATCCCAGCCCTTTATTTACTTGTTTTTACAAGGGATTGAACTCAGGGATGCTTAACCATTGAGACACATCTCCAGCCCTTTTTTATTTTTTATTTTGTGGTAGGGTCTTGTAAAGTTACTTAGTGCCTTGCTAAGTTGCTGAGGCTGGCCTCAAACTTGCAATTTTCCTACTTCAACTTCCTGAGCAGCCTGGATTACAGGTGTGTACTACCATACCCAGCTCATTGTAAAAGTTTTTGTGTAAATTAAACCTCTCTTTATTTCATAAACACATACCTCATTAAAATTCCTTTCATCTACCATAACAGCCTAAATCTTACGAAATGCCAGCAGGTACATAGGGAAACAGAGGAGGAATAAAAATTGTCATAAATTCAAGAAACATATTTTCTAAATTTGAGTTACTTTTCATTTATAATACATATTCACAATTACCAAAATATATCTAGATAGTACCATGTTGTCTTGATTCTTTTTTTTTTTTATTGGTTGTTCAAAACATTACAGAGCTCAAGACATATCATCTTTCATACATTCGACTCAATTGGGTTTTGAACTCCCCAAATACATAATACAGACTCACTTCTGTTACATACTCACATTTTTACATAATGGCATATTAGTGACTGTTGTATTCTGCTACCTTTCCTATCCCCTACTATCCCCCCTCCCCTCCCCTCCCCTCCCAACATCCCTCTCTACCTCCTCTGCTGTTGTTCAATTCTCTACCCTTTTTTTCCCCCCACCCCCTTGCCCCTCATAACCTCTTATTATTTTGTGTATCACTGAAGGTCTCCTACCATTTCCATATGTTTTCCCTTCTCTCTTCCTTTCTCTCCCCCCATTCGTCTTAGTTTACTGTTAGTCTTTTCCTCATGCTCTTCCTTCCTGTTCTATTCTTAGTGGCTCTCTTTATATCAAAGAAGACATTTGACATTTGTTTTTTAGGGCTTGGCTAGCTTCACTTAGCATAATCTGCTCTAATGCCATCCATTTCCCTGCAAATTCTATGATTTTGTCGTTTCTTAGTGCTGCATAATACTCCATTGTGTATAGCTGCCACAATTTTTTTATCCACTCATCTATTGAAGGGCATCTAGGTTGGTTCCACAGTCTAGCTATTGTGAATTGTGCTGCTATAATCATTGATGTGGCCGTATCCGTATAGTGTGCTCTTTTAAGGTCCTCAGGGAATAGTCCAAGAAGGGCAATAGCTGGGTCAAATGGTGGATCCATTCCCAGCTTTCCCAGGAATCTCCATACTGCTTTCCAAATTGGCCTCACCATTTTGCAGTCCCACCAGCAGTGAACAAGTGTGCCCTTTTCCCCACATCCTCGCCAACACTTATTGTTGTTTGACTTCATAATGGCTGCCAATCTTACAGGAGTGAAATGGTATCTTAGGGTGGTTTTGATTTGCATTTCTCTGATTGCTAGAGATGTTGAGCATTTTCTCATGTGCTTGTGGATTGATTGTATGTCCTCCTCTGAGAAGTGTCTGTTCAGGTCCTTGGCCCATTTGTTGATTGGATTATTTGTTATCTTATTGTTTAATTTTTTGAGTTCTTTGTACATTCTGGATATTAGGGCTCTGTCTGAGGTGTGAGGGGTAAAAATTTGTTCCCAGGATGTAGGCTCTCTATTTACCTCTTTTACTGTTTCTCTTGCTGAGAAAAAACTTTTTAGTTTAAGTAGGTCCCATTTGTTTATTCTTGTCATTAACTCTTGGGCTTACGGGCGTTCTATTAAGGAATTTGGAGCCCGACCCCACAATATGTAGATCGTAGCCAACTTTTCCTTCTATCAGACGCAGTGTCTCTGTTTTTATATCTAGCTCCTTGATCCATTTTGAGTTAACTTTTGTGGCTGGCGAGAGAAAGGGATTCAATTTCATTTTGTTGCATATGGATTTCCAATTTTCCCAGCACCATTTGTTGAAGATGCTATCCTTCCTCCATTGCATGTTTTTAGCCCCTTTATCAAATATAAGATAGTTGTAACTTTGTGGATTAGTCTCTGTGTCCTCTATTCTGTACCATTGGTCCACCTGCCTGTTTTGGTACCAGTACCATGCTGTTTTTGTTACTATTGCTTTGTAGTACAGTTTGAGCTCTGGTATCGCTATACCTCCAGATTCACACTTCCTGCTTAGAATTGCTTTTGCTATTCTGGGTCTTTTGTTTTTCCATATGAATTTCATGATTGCTTTATTCTTACTACAATGACATTGTTTAGATATTTCTTTGAATAATCTACAAATCACATAAAAATAAAAATTAATAAATATTGGATTGGAAATCTAGGGAGCTGAAAGAACAAAATGCTAAGACAAAAGTGAACATGACATCACCGAGTATCTCTTTTTTATGGAGAAGGAAACTAGAGTTTGCTGAATATTTGACAGAGCAGCATATATTGCTTGGATTAACCTGCTAACAAAAATTATAAGAGCTGAAGAAAATCCAAGCCAAAAAAAAAATGATAAAAAGAAGAATGCCAAAAAAAAAAAAAAATGATAAAGGCAGCACTGGAGAACCATTAGAGCTGGCAAAAATTTGAAGGAATGCATTCTTTAAAGAGTTAAGAGTAAGATCCACATTGTTACAACTTTATACTGAGGACACTTGATAGTTATACCATGCTATGAGTAAATGCAATCCAAACAAAATAGGTTCTCCGCACAGAGGAGATATAAATAGGAGTTCAACCGAGAGCAGCTGCACAGAGTCAAAAGCCACATAGGAAAGAACAAGGAATATGTATACAAATTTGTTGCTAGTCAGGGATGTCATCTGATATACTCAAATCTAAGATGCAAGAAGATTAGTAGAAGGCATAGACTGGAAGACTAAATATGTAAGCATAGATTTTTGCAACTGACTAGTGCTAGGAAGCAGATGACTATTCAAGATCCACAAATTTGGGGTGACTTAAAAACTCAGGCTTTTAGTTATTACATCAGAAGGACAAGGATTAAAATGATCTAATAGTATCTCTCTGCCTGTCAGAATAAAAACAACCCACAATCTTTCCTTTTTGTTTTTCCAGAAATATAGCAGCACTTAGAGTTTCCTCAATTAAATTTTTTTTAATTTATCCTGATTTGTTCATAGTGATGACAGAATCAATTCATTTCATATTTTACATATAGAACACAATTTTTCAAGACAGTCGTTGTACACAATGTATTTTCACACTATTCATGTCTTAATAGTTTCACACCATTCATGTCTTAATAGTTTCACACCATACATATCTTAAGAGTTTCTCCAAAATTTTCTACACAATGTGGAAACTGATAAAAAAAGTGCAAAGCCTGATATATAACAGAAACAGAATGAGAACCAAGAAAAATAACAGACTATAAAAAGAGACCCTTGTGTGATTCACTTATTGGAGCATTCAGATAGGAACTTTAAAATAACTATGATTAATATGTTCAATAGAACAGAGGATAAAAATTTTGAGCAGAGGCCTGGAATTCATAAAAAGAGTAAAACTGAACCTCTATAAATGAAACATAAAATAATTGAAATTAAATTTTCAGTTGATGGTGTTAATAGCACTATTGAAACCATGGGGAAGGATTTGTGTCTTGTTCTTTTTTTCCCCTGAATTACAATTTTAGCTTTTATTTAAGGAAGAATATAACATTTTTACCCTAAACGCAAATACAACAGTAGTGAAATTTGTACATAATAGGTGGTCAATAAATATCAAGTGAGGGAATATGTTAATATATTCCATAAAAATCCCCCAATTTTTCAACATAAATACTTCAACAACTCATACCTTACACATGGTATCTGTGTAACATATTACTATACAAAATCCAGTATTTACAAATATAAAACAAATATATATTTGTGCAAAATACATGATAGACTGAAATTTGAGTAAAGAAAAATGTTCTTTCTTGCTGTGCTCCAACCTCTTACTTGGGATACTTCTTTGAAAAAGGAATAGAATCTAATAACACACTTTGTCAGAAACTGAATTCTTCAGAGTTAGATATAGTAAGAGTATCATAACTGGGCTCAATAGGGGTCTGTCAAAAAAACTCATACTAAGGCAAGGTGATCAATTTTCTCTCAATAAATAAATGCAATTATTCCCTGCAAAACCTTCAATGGACAAGGTGTAGCTACAGCTCATAATATTCAATAAGTACTTAATGAGCCCAGACTGTGTAATAGACCAAGAACCAGCAAACTTTTTCTATAAAGAGCCAAATAGTAAATATTTAGGCTTTGCAGACCATGTGGTCTCAATGGTAACTACTCAAGTCAGCTGTTGTACCCCCCAAACTGCCACAGTCAATATATAAACAAATGAGCATGGCTAGGTTCCAATAAAACTGTCTTTATGCACACAGAAACCCGAATTTCCTGTAATTTTCACATGACACAAAGCATTCTATATTTTTATTTTTTTAAGGTGGACAAAATACTTTAAGTTTTATTTATTTATTTATTTTTTTAATTTTATGTGGTACTGAGAATCAAACCCAGTGCCTCGCACATACCAGGCAGGCACTCCAACACTGAGCCACACCCACAGCTCCAGTATTCTTCTTTTGATTTTGTTTTTCATCGAAAAATGTAGAAACCAGTCTTAACTTGCAGGCCATATCAAAATAGATAATGGGCTGAATGTGGCCCATGAACTGGGAATGTAGTTCAGTGACAGAGCACTTGCCTAGCATGCATGAGGCCTTGGGTTAAATCCCCAGCACAGAAATTAGTATCTCAAATTAAGCCACCAAAGGATTGCTGGGAATGTACAAGATGCCCTTAACAATGGCAAAGATCAATTGATTCACAATTGAACAATTTCAAGTTTTTGAAGTTTCAGATAAATGTGCATGACATAAAACATTGTACAATTAACATTTTGTAAGACAAAACCACCTTAATACTTTAAAAAATGAATTGACATAATGTGATTTAAAATGTTCTTTTAAAATAAATAAAATATCCTTTTATGGTATGTCTCACAAGTTTTATCTTTTTAAAAAGTCATTTTTTCCAGTGGTTTATAAATTATATTTATCTCTATTTTTAAAAATTAACTTTGGTTTTGTTGACTGTATCTGTTATTGGTGTTTTTTTTTTAATTTCCATTGATTATTCTCTTATCTCCATCAATCTTTCTTTGACTTTGATCTATGTTGTTCTTTTGATTTCCTGAGAAAGAATAAATTACTGATTTTCAACCTTTTGATTTTCCCAGTATATGTGTTATGGAACAAATCTCCCTTTAAAGACTACTTTGGCTATATCTCACAAGTTTTGATGTAATGTTTTTTATTTGGTTAAAACTATGTTCTAATTTATTTTGTGCTTCACTCTTTGACCCATTGGTCTTTGATGTGTATAACAGTTAACAGTCAAACATGTGGGGATTCTCCATTTATCTTCCAGTGTTGATTTCTAGCTTAATTCCAGTGTTGTCAGTGTGAAAGTAACCCTTATATCATTGAGTATGTGGATATACATTGAGAGTGAATTTTTGGCCCAGAATATATTTTATTTTGGTACACATTACATGAACACTGGAGGAAATAGTATATTATTCAATGGCTGGGTGAAGATATCTCTGCAAATCAATTAGTTTCAGTCCTTTAATATTGTCACAAAATATATTATATCAACACTGTGCAACAGAATTATAATATAAGCTACATGTGAAATTTTAAAGTATCAGTGGCAATATTTAAAAAGATAAGAATGAAAAATGAATTGATTTAATAATATATTTTATTTGAAACAATTTACATAAAATGTTATTATTACTGCACTTATTCAACATTATATATGAACTATTCTGAATTATTTTCATACAGTCTTCAAAGTCCAGAATGAATTTTATACTTTTAGTATACTTCAATATAATGCTAAATTTTCATCTGAGTTATTTGATCTAAATTGATTTCATAAAATGTCACTTGAAAAAAATATATTTGTATACCTAAGATGCTCAAAATATACCCACTCTATCATAGATGGACTGGAGGTTAGTATCCATATCAAGATTATAAATATCATTGTTAATGTCTAGGTGGATGTAATGACCTTTTTCCATGGGCAGACATTTGGTTTTGGGTTAGTCATATGTTGAGCTTTAGTATATGACCAACTTTTTCAAAGATGATTGAAAATTTATGCTCCCCAAAACAGTATGCAACAGTTATACTTTCTCCACATTCTTACCAATACTAGCATTTTCTCTTTTGTTTGAGTGGTACTTTGTATTTTTAATTTGAATTTTCCTGATAAGTAATCACATTTGTCACTTTTTCATATGCTTTTTTTCCCATTTTCATATATTTTGTGAGGTGTCTTTTCAAGTTCTCTCATTTTTTTTTAAATTAGGTTTTCTTTCTTTTTAATGGATATATTAGAGGACTTAATGTTTTGGATGTGCATGTTTTGTTGTTTGTATTGCAAATACTTCTTTCCAGTCTGTGACTTGCCTTTTCAATTTCAAAGAGTATATTTTGATTATCAAAAGCTTTCAAATTTTAATAATTATCATCTTTCAATCATTAATTCTGTTGAATTAGGTTAAATGATTTAAAGCGATCTGAACTGGTACTATTCTTTGTGTAAAAGCTTATTTTTAAATTTAATTGTTTATCAAATGTGTTTAATACATTAAAAATGTACATATTTATGGAGTACCATGTGGTGAATAGTTAAATGTATATGTTGTGTAAATACAGATTAAATTTATTTAACATTTAAAAGTGCTTCAGATTTTTCTTTCTTCTTTTGTAAGTTTTGTTGTGCTTTTCAAGGGGTGTTTCCATGTTTCCAAAGTTCTAGGCTGGTTCATAATCTTCATCTGTTTCCTATACTCAGAGAACTAGTGGCTTAAAGACTCAGAGCATGAGTGAAACCATTTGTGTCAGAACAACTTCCTAGCTGGACTTTTGTGGCTTAATCATTCAATCTCCTTAAAACTCAATTTCTTAAATATAAAATTGCCTTTCATTTCATAGATTTATTGAGAAGTAGCATAACTTATACTCTGCACAGTGCCCAAAATGTGCCCAATGCCCAGTGAATATTAACTATTGCCACCTAACATGACAGTATGTACTTGGAGGATAGGGGGATGAAGGTGAGGATATTCACTAAGTGAAGCCAAGATTTCAGTTCAGGGGCCTCACATGTTGGCTTAGGGGTACCTTTCATGGATTTCACACATCGCACAGACCATGACCCTCTGTTAAAAATAAGGTCACAATCAGAGCTTAACTCTAATAAAGACTAGAATTTCTCAGTTGAAAATGCTTGTTAGCAAAGCCTTCTTGGGGCTAACTTTGTAATTTCTTTTGAAACCATTTTATTGGAGAAGGGGTATACTATTAGGGATCAAACCCTAAAACTTCTGCATGCTAGGCAAGCAGTCTACCACTGAGCTACATCTCCAGCCTTTTTAATTTCATTTTGAGACAAGGTCCCACTGGTTTTATGTTATACTATGTAACATGTGTCTCAGAGCAGTACTTACTAGCTGTGTACCACAAAAAGTGTACTTACTGGCTGTGTACCATGGAAGACAAGTAACTTAGTTTCTTTTTGCCTTAATTTCCCTATTTGTATAACAGGGGTTATAAGAGAACTGACTTCATAAAGTTGAGGTGAAATCCTTAGCATAGATTAAGGCTCACTAAATCTACCTGTCCCCAACATCATGGTTGTCCTCGTTGTCATTTGCATCTTGTGGTAGTAATGTCTCACCTTGCAATTGCTCTCCTCTGTGCCCCAATAGTCTGATACTCAAGATTGTGTTGCCTGAGCTCCCCTGTCCTGTCTTCTTTTGGGGTTTGGCAAGGAAACAGAGGAACAGAGGGCAAAAGGAGAAAAATCAGGGCATTTTTTTCTCCTTGTCCTCTATGGCACTTCACTTTGGGTATGATTCATTCAGTTCATGATGTCAGCCTCTTCCTACTGCTCTGACTCTTTCTGGTCCTCTTCAACAGAATAGTGGTAATGTTTCCACTGGTGCTGGTGTCTGGGGAATCTTATCATTTGTTACTTTCTTGAATGTTGCCCATGTTACAATAAGTGATTTCTTAAATCAATTCTCATTGATTAAACTCTTCTAAATGGAACTGACCTCTTACAGAGAGTTTTATGAAAATAAAGGTACCTCTGCAGATTCAGCTGAATCCGTGGAAAACGGGCACAATTCATCAGTTTCCATCTTCATACTGTATTCAATTACATGCCTTCTAACCTGAGTCTGTCAGCTTTGATCCAGTTTGTGTGTGTATCACTTCCCTGAAGATGGGTCTCCTTGGTCTCACAGTGCTCCTAGTCCAATGGGTAGAGAGGCAGGATGGCCAAGCATCTAATGCTCTGTGCAAAATAGAAAAAGCATACACTCTGGACTGTCCAATTAGGAAAATGCATTATCTCTGGAGGATAGATGAGAAAAAGGCACCTGCTGGGGTGAACAAATTAGAAAAAAACATACCCTTCATAGTCTAGCCTAGCCAGAGGCCCGGCTTGGAAAACAGGAAGTGGGCATTTCAGTCCTCAATAGGGCCCCTTGGGTCAGCTGCTGCCTTTGAAATTTCATGTTCAGGAATCAAAAGGCAATTTTTTGCTGCAAATAGTGGTCTTATTTTCCATATTGAAGAAAATAAAATGGAAACCTTATGGATTTTTAAATTTCAATTTTACATTTTTCTCCCCAATTCTACTTGACATTTTGGTTCATGCTGCTGCTAATTTGATAAAAAATATATAAATTCAGTCACAAAAGTATGTTAAGTAACTTTAAATCCAACACAATATCTTGCTCTGCATTGAGCACCATGACTTCCCATCATCCACAACCTGGATGTATTTTAAAATACTGGCTTAATTGAATAATGTCAGACTCAATTTACTAATGGAGTTTTGAAAGATACATCCGAACACTTGAGAATACCTATATACATCATTGCTTATTTAAAATGGTAAAGAACAGCACAAATATGCCAATTTGTTTCACAGTTTTACAAATATTATGTATTGATTAAAGAAAATGGTTATATTAAGGTTAAAATATATATTTTTAGTGAATTTTTTTCCAGGTTTTTATACACAATACATTTGTTAAATATAATCAAAAATATTATGATGGGTATGCCCAAATAGTTATTTAAGCACTTCTATTTTCACATTTATTTAGAATTTTAAAACTAAGCTAATACTCAGTAGCTGTTATGCTGAGACATTATACATATGTGTACATTCTTTTATTTATTTAATTCAGACAAGTAATAAAGTAAAAGCATATTACTTTCTGGATACCAAAAATGTATTAACCCAAATCAATGTTTTAATTACAACATTTTAAATATTTTTGCATCTTCATAGGCAGCAATTTAATTATGTACACTTAAATCTAAAGTATTATATATGTTCATGAGGATATCTATTGACATGAAGTAGGACTTCTTTTCTCATAATCTTCAAAGTGTAAATTTAGATGGAAATTAAAGAATCAGGACATGAGTAATCCCATATGTTTATATTAAGGTGTTATATTGAGCAAATTAAATCACCATAATTTGTGAACTCTGGAAACATATAATACAAAAACTTGTGCTATTTATTCTTTGTTATAAACTCTTTTTGAGTTGTCTTTTTTTTGCATTTTTTTGTAACCTGTTAGAATATATGACACAGTTTTTAGACTGAAACTTGCACATTAATTTTGATAAATTTCTTTAAAATTCCATTTTAGGACAGAAAATTTCAATTTACAAGTCAAGAAATTATATAAGAGTTGAATTTAGTTTTACAAACCTCTTTTTTTTGAGGAAATATAATAAATAAAACTAAATCATTTTTAGTCAATTCAAAATGCATTGTGCCACAGATTCATCTTAATTTTCTCCAAAAAGTAGCTTTCTGGAAGCCCAGGCTAGGGTACTATAGAAATGGTTAAATGTGAGGTAAAATGTGTCTACTGGGTGAATGTTCTCATTAGCATTTCAGATTTTTAGGTATCAAGGAAACCATCACCAACTCAAAGCAAATTCTTTATCAGCAATGTGTCAGGCACCTGTAATTGCATAGAACTGCAGCAGAGAAAACACTGCATGTATTAGTTTAGTTTTCCCAACTAATTCCACATTACTTTTTCCAACTAATGTGGAATTAGTTGGGAAAACTGAATCCACTTTATGTTTTCTGGTGTGAGTGTTTTAACATTGGAATTAGGTATTTATACCTGTTATAAAAGTTTGGAAGTCAAAGTCAAGGGAACTATCATCTGTTATCTCAGAATGAAGCCCTAAAAAAGTGATGCTGTCAAAAAGTTGGTTGGGGAGCAGCTAGGATTCTTAGGAATTTCAGGCTACATCAACAAAATGAAGGCTATCAAGGAATACAGTGTAAATCCCATGAATGACCTGCAGCCATCCTCAGAGAATGGTAGCCTCTTCTCTTCTGCCATCCAAGTCCTATTTGAGGGCATTTTAGAGCTAATCTTCAACCACACAGATAAATATTGTGGGGATTTTTTTTTTTTTGCTTTTTCAGGTGAGTATAGAACAGGTTGTTGGTGGTGTTGAGCTGAGAAATTTCATCATACAGAGGAATTTTTCTCTTCTATTTAAGTGCACATTCAATAATCTTGTGCTTACAACACAGATATACAAATTTTACAAAACAGTATCCAGAGAAAATAATACTTTGTATTCTGGAATATATGAATCTTTCCTTAAATTGAAGAATTCAGTGGACAAATTTCTCCAATAACATAAAATGATAGATCCAAAGTTGTCCTATTTCAATAGTCACAGAAATGAAGGAACCAGACTCTATACACAGAAAAGAGTCTCATCTTAGAACATTTCAAATCACAGACAGTAATGACTTCCAACTGGGGGCAATTTTCTCTAGGACAAACTATTACAAAAATTTGGACTAGTGGAGAAAAAGAGTGTATTTTGAGGTAGTCTGTGCCAAGATGTTTGTTTCACATTGAAATTTCAATCACTTTAAAGAAGTTGTTACACATTTATTAATAAGAGACACAGGATATAAAGGTGAGGAAACATTGATACAATGAGTTATGCTGCTTAACACCTCAAATTGCTTAGGACCAGACCTACTTGTGAATGGTTAACTCCCATCTGCCCTAGAAGATGCTAAGAAGGCTCCCCTGGATTCTTGCTTGTCAGGCAGGGAATTGGGGGCTTTACTGTCAGTTGCTACAGAATGAGTACAATAACATTCATTTCAGTGAGAAATGAAGCCTTGTGGTGTGGTGCCAAGAGAAGCATTTTGGAGGACTCAAGGGACTTCATCTGCTTTTGCCTGTGTCACTTGGCAGGTTCACTTTTCTAGCCTCATACTCTCTGAACATAGTATGGACAAAGAGTGGGATTTTTCTTACATTATTTTGAGTATTGAGGGGGTCAAAAGAGGTGCTAATTAATGTATAGGTATCAAGCAAACCATCACCAACTCAAAGCAAATTCTTATCAGCAATGTGTTAGGTACCTATAATGGCTTAGAGCTGCAGCAGAGAAAACACTGCATGTATATCTGGAATTAGTTGGAAAACCTGAATCCTTCAACAATAGAGAAGGAATAATTGTGCAAACAAAGCTTTCTTCTTTTAAAAAGAGGTTTGCAGCATGAATAGGTCTGGGGTCTTTGTGTATATATTGGTCTTTTTCTTTGTTGGGTCCTTTCAGGACCAACTCTCTCAATCACTTTCCTCTGTTATCTCCTTCTAGTAATCAAAGCTTTATCACCAAGGTCATAAAGTCTAAACAGTCATGGGTTACATTCTGATGGGCAGGGAACAGGTCAGAGGAGGAAACAGGGGAAGAAGGATCTTGTATCAGATGTTTGCCTGGTGGTAAGCATAAGCATGTGCTTGCTAAAGGCAGCAAAAATATAAGTAGATGTCCCAGTGGATGGAAAGGAGAATGGTAGACAGGATAAAGCCATGGGTAATAGGTTATGGACTTGTGCTCTTTACCATTTAAACATAAATAACTCCAGTATGTGTGATTTTATTAATTAAAGTCTGGTCTATAAATGAGCAAAGAAGATAAACTGCTGTGACAAAGTCACACAAAAACACAAGGATATGCTCTGGTTTGAATCCTTGTGTTCCCCAAAAATTCTTATATTGAAACAGAATGCTCAATTTGATAGTAGTGAGAGGCAGCCCCTTTAGGAGGGTGGTTGAATCATAAGAGTAGAACCCTCATGGATGGGATTAGTGCCTTTATAAGGAGGCCCAAGGGAGCTTCTTGTTCTTTTTATCATGTTAGGGCTCAGCAAGAAGGCAGTGCTATGAGGAAACAGGCCCTCACCAGACAACAGGCCTTATGACACATGGACCTTGGACTACTTGGCCTCTACAACTGTGAGAAATAAATTTCTGTAGTTTTTGAGTTGCCCTGTTTACAGTATTTTGTTACAGCAGTAAAGAGGAACCAAGATAGGTTCATACAAGATTAAAGTTTATTACTTTTCATCTAACACTGTAGAGGCAGGTAGGGAGTTCAGGATGGTGGAGGTGGCTCTGTCCAGGGTTCCAGGTTTCTTCTATCTTGCACTTCACTGTTCTTGGTGTGTGATCCTTTCCTTGCTGTCAAAGCTGCTCACACCATTATTTTGCTGTTTACAGGAGAAGAGAAGAAAGAAATAGAAGGCTAACAACTTCCTTTGAAGAATGTGATAAGAAAGTTGAACATATCACTTCTTCTCACATATCTCTGGTCAGAATCTAGTCATATAACCAGATTTAATTATAATGGGGACTGGAAACTATGTTCTCCATCTAGATATGCACATGTAGTTTCAAAACTGTGGTGGCTAAGGTTTTATTATTAAAATAAGAGAAACAGTGAAATGGAAGAGTAAAAATTGGAAACAAATTTTAAAAACATGGTAAAATAGTTTTATAGATTTTGTTGAACTAATCTTATGAATGTTCCATATTCTATATTAAAATATAATGTATGTGATATGATGGGGGCAGTGGCATGCCTGGTAATGCCAGATATTTGTGAAGCTGAAGCAGGAGGATTTCAATTTCAAAGCCAATCTCTGCAACTTAGTGAGATCCTGTCTCAAAATAAAAATGGCTGGGAGTGTGGCTCAGTGGTAAAGTGTACCTGGGTGCAATCCCTTATATAAAAGATTACCATATTATGAACTTCTGTGCATTTTACTTACTTTTAGGTTTGTATATAATGTTATACTAAATACAGGATAAACTAAAGGGAAGCTAAAGTTTTAAATGAATTTGATTATTAGCATTGGGTTTATTTTACTTTAGCCTTATAAAAACAGTCAATGTTTTTAACCAATGCTCTACAGATTCTACTGTAAATTCTTAAAAGCTTTCCTTATTTTTATTAACATGTGTTTTAAAAGTTGCCTTTGTCTTTTATTAGTTTTTATTTTGTCATCTAGTATTGATTTCAAAGTAGCACAGCTAAGGGCAAGCAAACCTTTTAACATCTTGCAAAATGAAACTTAAATAATGGTCTGGAACTCCTGTAAACATAATATTTTTGGATCATATTCTCCCACCAATAAGTAGTGAAAGAATTCATGGCTTTCTGGAAGTCATTCTTCATTTTTATAGGGAACAAATTCACTCTTATAGTATAAAGAAGAGTGGGGGATTTGGAGTTCAACAAGAGATGGCTAGAGAAGTACTCTTTATATAGACTTAGTATATAAAAATATTAAATAATCATGGAACATCTCCCCAAATATTACTGCACTTTTAAAATATTATGGGAAACACAGCAAGCTTATAGAGTCTAGTGAGTTTTAAAAACATTGATAGAGAGTTTTGTTTATGAAAATGATGATGAAGAGTATTTTTTATTCAACAGTTTCTTTTGCATTTATCCAGTGATGATATATTTGAAAATTATGGAAACCCCTAAAGAACACCAGAGTGTTGCAGAAGCAATACATGGAATCTGTCCATGATTTACATAAATAAAATCATTTCCTATTATTTGGCAATGCTATCTCACTTATTTTCTTTCAAAAAAGAAATCTACTCTTCATGTTAATTTCAAGTATGCTTCTTCCTATTAAAACATTTGACATTAAATTAATTTAATTTTAATTAAATTCCCTCCTTTTATTCCCAAGCTTTTTAGACTGCAATTAATCTTAGTAATTTATTCAATAAATTTAATATGATTCTTTTGACATCTAGAGGCCATCACTATTTAGCTTTCTCACTTTTAACTTTAATAAAACTTGTTTTAAATTATTGTATTTTAACCAAAAATTAACTGGTTTTCCCCCAAAGTTCAGGGTATTTGATGCAAATTATAATGTCTGGAAATATCTTTTATTTATTGGAAAACTCAGAGAGTTGGGAAATTGTTTATTACATTTTTATTTTCTGGCGACTTGTAATTGAAAAGTTTATTTTAAAAGCCAGCCTCTTCCATCATTGCATAAGTTGATTATACATATATAATCTGCATAAATTTAAATATTCTTTTCTAGCTTATAAGATAGTTTGATTATACCATGCAGTTAAGACAGTAGATTTAATTTTTTAAACATTAACCTGGAGCTTCTAATCTATGTTTTAAAATTAGAGTTTAAATTATTGTGTCAATTTTCCTATTAAAATAGAATTAAGCTAGTGCAACTTTAACTCATTCACCTAAATGAGTGAGAGTGATCAATTTTACTTCTCCAAAATCCTCTGCTGATTTTTACTAACTTTAAGTAGTAGAAACACTGAAGTTTGTTATTGTATATTGATTTTTCCCCTAAATAAAATAAACCAACAGCTCTGTTCCAAATACTTTGGTTTTCTGAGTAAGTGGAAGCTGGGTAATATAGTGATGAAAGTAGCAAATGTGTCCATTTTGTTGGACTGGACTGTGGTGTGGGTGATATGTGCAGATGAGGAGTAAACAAAGGTGAGCTTAATGTTCAATCAAAGGGTGCAGAAATAAACAGCTTAATAGGATGTGATTGAATCAGGTTTTTTTTTTTTACAAAACATATTTCAAGATGTTGGGTTGTCTTTACAAAAGGTGTAAACTTTCTCATGTGCATATACATGACCCTCCCTACAAAAAAGTAGTTTGTATCTAGATTTTAGTGACTGTAATTTTGATTGGCTGTTTCTAGAAATGCATATTTGTCATATTTTTCAAACAACACCTTAAGTAGGATTCACATAACAAAAGAGTTCAAGGAACTTGGGTTTTCCTTAATGTTTGAGTTGTTTTACATGCTCCTTTTGAAAATGAAAAAGTGGAGGTAATTTTGGCAATGTGGAAAGTTATAAAACTGTCTTCCCCACCCCATGCATTTTCTAAGGTTTACTCATTATAATTGTTGATCTTCTTTTTCTGAATCCACCTTTAACAAAAAGCTGTTAGACTGGCTTCAATAATGAAGCTCTGTAATAGTATTGCTGCCCTGAGAATTGCCCAGAGGAAAAGCACTGTTCACCTCTCCATGTGCATTGCTATTTCAGCTAGGAGGTGTCCCCAACCTCCAGCACTCTAGGGACACTTGCTGATGCTTGGTTCCAGCAAAACCAACCCACATCTGCAACACTGTTTCACAGGACTTCCCAAAGTGGGGCAGGCCCAGGGCTGCAGTTGGGAGGGGAGGGGCTCCTGTTTCACACCTTAAGGATCCTGGTTTCTGAAGCTTTCTCATATTTTTCTGTGAAAAGATTTAGCTGCCTTCCCAGAAAGTACTTCCTTTGTAAAAGCATTATTGTATAGATTTGGTCACTTGTCTAAGGACCTTGAAGTTAGTCCTTCCATAGTACCTGAGAGTGGGAAATAATTCCCTAAGAGCAGTGTTTCTTTGTAGGCCTTTCTGTTTCTTTTGTACATGATTTTATGAAAACACTAATTTCCCCCTACATACTTTTTTATTACACTCCCCCCACCACACCCACTTCCATCTCTCTGCAATAAACCCCCCTCCCCTTCCTTCTCAGGCATTTTGGGAAGTGTTAAACAAATGATAGCTTATTTTTAGAGCAATTTAATTTGCAGCTTATGAATACTAATGCACTTTTATATGAAGTGATGGGTTAACTCAGCTGTGCCTTACAACATCACCAATCTGGTAGTTTAGTATTAGATTGCCAGTGATTTGAGGTCCAACATGGGGGTTGGTAGGATTTTGTGCATGAGTCAGTGGCAAGGAGGATAGGCATGAAAATGATGTCCTAGACCTAGTTCTGCTAAGTACTTGAAAACATACCACAAACTTGTGGCTCTGAGTTTTTCTTTTTTGAGCTCAGTCTTTTTTTCTGCCATGTAACTGCAATGGAACCGGCAGTTCTTGGTAGTACCAATCTGCATTTTCTCTTTCATGTTTGTTTTTGTACACTTCAGCTCTGCTTTTGTCTTTCACTAAGCTGTTTCAGGCACCAAAGTTACTCAAGTCATCTGGTATACCACTGTTAGTCACTTAGACAGGCATTGTTTTTTTTAATGCTACTTACTTTATACTATTGCTGCCATGGAATTTTAAAGTAAAAAAAATATGGAGATAGGGAAATAGAATAAGTAATCACATTTTACTCAGCTTGCTTTCTCATTCTGGGTTCTGTAGAATAGGGTGAACCACAAATGGACTAAAGCTTCAGCATTTCTATACACTAAATATGTGGCAAATGAAGACAAAAAATTCAGACTGGATGCTATAAGACCAAACAGGTGTAAGGTTCTTCTTCTGACATGTTTGGCTTTGGGAGTGGGGATCACTTAAATAGCAATTGGGAAGGAAAGGGAGAGCTCCTTTGTGAGTGGTTTGCACTATTTGGTTTAGGAGTAGGGTTAACTGAAACAAAAATTGTTTTTATCTACAAAACATACAGCAGATCAGAACTGAATATAGGACAAATTTTCTACATTTTTAGGTGATCTTTCAAAATCAGTTCTCTTTTCTAATTTATCCATTAATTACTGGGGATTCAAGCTAACCCCTTTGTCATTAAAATATTTATTCATAAAACTTTTTACAGTTGTGCTGTTCTAGTTACAAATAGCTTCTACTTTTCTAGGACATAATTTCATCTTGGTTAAGCAAGAATTCACTAAAGAAGCTATAACTAACCCTTAAATATTTAGCCATGAATAGAAGGTGAACTGGCATTGATGGCTTGTTTTATTACTAATGCAAAATGCTTTTTAAAAGCTACATTTTAGCATACATCAAGCTAATTATTAACACTTGCAGTGTAATTTTCAATGTTAGACTAAATTTTTCTTTAAGAAATTTTACTACAAAATAACAAAGTAACTATATTATCTGTGTATTTAGTAGTCATAAAGAAGTCCTAAAGAATGAAAATGTTGGAAAGATTAAAACCTAAGAAAAATTTTATTTGAAAAATTAATTCATTCATTTTTTAAAAACATCTAGACAAACTTTTCTTCTCTCCCAAAGGTAATCCCAGTGAAAATAATACAGAAGAGGGAGAAGTAGTTCCTATGGAATTGTAAGAATTCAAGAATCTGTTGTGTGGTATATACAAATATGAATCAAAGACATTTCCATATTCAGTTCTAAATTATAAAGTTTGCAACATTTTACAGACAAAGTTTCATAAAAATTTTAATTGAAAAGAAATGCTTTACAAAATACCATTCTTCCAGTCAAAGAAACTTTCCCAACAGGTAAGTGTAGCTTTCTGTCTGAAAGATTACAGTATGACATTCAAAGGAAAGGGGTTTTTGTGTATTTGTTTGTTTGTTCTTTCTTTCTTTTAAAATGCCACGTAGCTTAGGAAACCTATGAGGAAAGAAGATTTTTTTTAAAAGTGCCTTTAAAATGCAAAAGCAAGTAATATAATTGTTGAATCATTTGATATCTTAAAAGATTCTTTTAAATGGTCATTATGGTACACACAATATCACAGCTGGTGCAAAACTGCTTGTATTTAGTTTAAAACACAAAAGCAATGTGTACAAACTGTGTTTTTTGAAAAATAATTCAAAATTGTAAGGGCAACTTAGTAGTAAGAGAATTAACAAAACAAGTTGAGTATTACTGTATTCCAACATTTACTTTGATTTTTGTAATATCACTGATAAGAATAAGAGAGCTTGTACCAAACTAATTCAAAACACCTTATTTCAAAGTACACGTAACGTATTTTGCTTATACATTCTAAAAATTCACAACTAGGCTTTAGGATGTAAACTCCCATTTCCTAGTTTTTCTGTTGAAATATGGCAGCTTTGAACTTTGAAACCCTTTTGGCAGTTTCTTCTGATACTTCTGACAGAAATTCTTTTTGTTCCAGAATGGTGAGTAGTACAGGATGAGAAATGACTGGGTGTGGTGTTAAAGGGGATAAAAATTCTTTTTCTATTACAGTTCCAGAAAAAGCCTCAGGTGCTCCTGATAATGGCAAAAGTTTATTGCCACAGCCTGGCTGGGCACAAATCACGAGCCACTCAAGCAGGAAAAAACTTTATTTTCAAACTCTCCAGATCACCACGCATGCGGCCTTCCCCAGGGACACACCACCCACCAACTGGAAATCCCTCCTCCATCACTTCCCCAACCAACACCAACTCACCAGGAATCCCCAGGAGAACTCAAAAGCGCCTTAGACTGACAGCAGGGTTCTAATATACAATTGAATACACAGCTTAACATAACCATCATCATCTCAATGGCTTGCTGGCATCACCTCTCAACCTCTCCATTCTGGCAAAAATGCCATGCATCATTCCGACTAGGCTATGGCTCTCAGCAGTTTATTTTTATGATTTTCTTGTTGTGGTTCTTCTTCTAAAATGCTTTCACTGGTGTCACTGCAATTGACTTCTTCACAGCTAATACTCCTCAAAACTCCCTCCTATCATCAAATTCAGCATCACTACTTTCACTGATATCACTATAAACACTATTTTCTCTGCTTTGAGACTTCAGAATAGATTTACAAGGAACATATTCTCCATTCACAACATCAATAAAGACTCTGTAAATGTCAGCAGGAGTCCTGATTGTAGCAGCTTTAAGGTGCTAATCTTGTTCCAGTAGTGTCACATATTTTACCGGCCCTTGATGATCACTGTTTAGTGTAGTCATACCTTAAAAAACTGTTTGCTAACAGCACAAATTTTGGAAATGAACTTTGTTTTTTTCTTACTCTCTTCTAATTTGATTTGTGTTTTAGGGGGTTAGTAATTGTGCTCTAGATATTTTAATGCCATAAAATTTATAAAACAATATTTTAAGGAAGATATCTTTTATTAAAACAAGAAAAATTGACTTATTAAAGACCAGTAGAGGAAGGGAATCAGGGGGAGGCAGGAAAGGAGGAAGTACTAATGATTGAAATGAAGAAAACTGTTGTGTTCATTTGTGAATATGTCAAAATGAAGCTCATTATTATGTGTCAATAATTTATACAAAACATTAAAAAATTATTAATGGCTATTCAAAGTTTACAATAATGTAACTAGCAATATCTTATAATCATTATTTGAAAATTCTTTGATTGAGAGCTGGATTTCTTATTAGAGATATAGTTTCTAGAATCAATATTTATAGGAACCCAAGTACAATTCACACAAAAGGAGGAAGGGGTCCATTTAGGTGGTGGTTGCAGTAGGTAGAAGCACATTGACAGCTTAAACCTGAATTCTGTCATTTCAGTGGGTGAGTAGTGACTTAGTCAAACTTTTTGCAACTTAAGGTAAACAGTAGACAGTTGCACTATACTGAAAGACTGAATGCTGTAGTATTAAAGGATCTGAAATTTGTGTATTAACATGTTTTTGAATAAAAACGTGAAATGTATACTACTTGCACAGAAAGATTCCACTTTGTAATCCTGTGCACTCTGTCATTTGGATACATACTTACTTTCTCACTGTCTCTGATGCTTACTAACTTGGATTTCTGAGAGCCTCAGGAAAGGAAGTCAGGGTCATTTAGTTCTAGCCTATGTACAACCTTATTCTTTTTCTTTTTTCTAGCTTTATTTATTTATATGTGGTGCTGAGGATTGAACCCAGGGCATCATACATGCTAGGTTAGCGCTCTACCAGTGAGCCACAACCTCAGCCCATTATTCTTTTACTTTTATTACTCAAAGTAGAAGGACACATTATCTATCTCTGTGCAACTTAATAACAGCTTTTGCATAAAAATTCTTTCATTTATCTATTACAGTTTTAATGTAAGACAAATGTTTGACTATTAATTTCTTGCACTATTTAAAATTTAAAATTGGTAGAAATACTTTTGAAGGGGTTGGGGATATAGTTCAGTTGGTAGAGTCCTTGCATTACATGCACAAGGCCCTGGGTTCAAACCCCAGCCCCCCCCCACACACACACACAAATACTTTTGGATATTTTGTTAGGAACTATTCTTACCTCTTTCCATTGTATAATTTTAATAAAATTAAGGAAAATGATAGAATTGGGTACTGTTTATAGATACATCAGTACAGGCTCAGAAAAATTCAAAAAATTGCAGAAAAGTGAAAACATATATTTTAATTATTTCTTGATTATTGCAAATTATTCATATTTTGAGCTGCTAAATAGTGAAATACTACTTTAACATAATATCTCAGAGGTTAAAATATAGTTTGAGCTTTTGAAATCTTAAGGACAAATACTAAGCAAGTTGAGCAAATTAATGGGCATGGATATATGCTAGATATTTATCTCATGGCTAAATCTTGGACATTTGTATCCTTTTCCTATCTGTTACCTGTTATAATCTTTTACCCAAGAGAGTTATTGAGAAAGGGTTCGTATTTGTGTGTGTGTGTGTGTGTGTGTGTGTGTGTGTGTGATTTTCTGTATTTTTATTTTATGGAAAATAAAATTTAAAAATAAATGATCATGCCAAACATTTGTTTTAAACCCACACAGTACTTTTTTTATTTCATTTTTTAAAAATTTATTGAGACATTTTTGTAGCCTATCATGTGATCATCCTGGAAAATGTTCCTCACACTATTGAGACAATTGTGTATCCGGCAGTTGTTGGATGGAATGTTCTATAGATGTCTGTTAGGTCCATTTGTTCTAGAGTGCTGGACTTCAGGCCAGTAACAGCTGGGGACTTCAACACCCTGCTTTTGTTCATGTACAGATCATTCACACAGAAAATCAATAGGTACAGAAGAGTTAACCTGCACCCACACAGTATTTTTAAGGAAAAATCCAAAGAAACTTTTCGAAGATATATGCATCTTTGTCTTTAAAATCTATAACTGAGCCGGAGCAATGCACACCTGTAACCCTAGCAATTGGGGAGGATGAGGCAGGAGAATCCCTAGTTCAAAGCCAGCCTCAGCAGATTATCAAGGCACTTAGAAACTCAGTGAGACTCTGTGCCTAAATGAAATATAAAAATAGGCTGGGGATGTGGCTCAGTGATTAAGTGCCCTGGATTCAATCCCTGGTACCAAAAAAAAGCTGTAACTGAGCCAAGAGTGGTGATACACACCTATAATCCCAGCACTTAGTAGGCTGAGAGAAGAACATCACAAGTTTAAGGTCAATTTTAGCCACTCACCAATACCTCTCAAAATGAAAAAATAAAAAGGTCTGGGGGGGATATCTCAGTGGTAGAGCATGCCTGGGTTAAATCCCAAGTGCCCACCACACATACACATGCACAAAATTGCCATTGTGGAGCATGTGTGGGGTCCTGGGTTCTATCCCCAGCCCTGCACACACACACACATATTTGAAAGAGTTGAGGCCATTCTTCCATAGCCATGGTCTCCTGTATACACAGCACCAGGCACCTGAAGTTCTTCCTGTGAGCCACATGCTCAGAGTGGCTACAAGGGCAGGTGACTGCACCTTGAAAATCAGAAGGTCAAACGAACTCTTCCACAATTCTTCTTGAGTGTAGAAAATTCCTAGCCCATAGCAGCCCAGCCACGCAGTGCGACCAGAGCTACTAGGCCTGCCAGAGGAAGCAGGCCTTGCATTGCTCAGGTCCACGCCCACAGTCACATCGCTCTCCAGGCTCCGCCACACCCCACAATCTCAGGAAGGGTTCATATTGATGATTATGTGAAAGCAGAAATGAAAAGCTCAGAAGTATGTCTGCACAAAAATAATTAATATTTTGTGTCTTAAGTTTATGATTTTGAAATAAAAACAATATTTAATATTTATACCAGTCAATATCTTGTTTTTTCATGCAACTTTTGTTGAAATTATTATTATTTAAAATTCAGAAGTAGAGCTCTGCAACATGGGATGTAATAACTGAACAAGACACTTATAAGTATTTCTATTCCTATACTGTTCACTAGTTAGCATTTTGTAAGGGTATTTAGAGGTTAATACAATAAAAGCAACACTTTAAACTTCTTATAAATAAACAGGTTACAGAAATAACTCAGAAGTAAGAGTTAGACTCTCTAGGCCTGTGGCATATTTACATCACACTGTAGTTTCTACTATATTTTTAGTATTGTCTGTTGCTGTGATTTTTCTTAGATACTAGCAGGTAGTATTAATGAAAATCTGAAAATAAGACATGAAATAAAAATAAGTGGTCAATAGTGCTTAAGTAATTTAAAACTGACTGGAAGAAATGAAAAGCATTATGAAAAATTTCTGTTGGCTCTTGTCTCTGGACAGTCATTGCAGGGCTTTTAAGATATCTTGTGTCATTGATTCTCAATTCCTGATTATTTGACAATAGTTGCTATTTTCTTGTACATTATTATCTCTTAAGGATTGCTATGGCTATTTCAAATTTCTTTATTAACCAGTATTATGGAACAAAGGGTGAAAAACCCTGCTTTTATATTGTGCTCATTTTTTTGTATATTTTGTTTGTTTTTAGTTTTTTTGTTTTGTTTTGTTTGGAACCTCATTTATCAGGAAGGAGAAGATAAAAGACACTCCTAAAATTCATCACCTTGTGATCACTTTGGAGGCTGATCTCCAATTTGATTAGAAGTGATGCTTTAATAACACAAAAGGGATGATGTGTTTCTGTGATGGTATCATTTAACTATTTTTCCTGTAATTTTGTAGGGTGTAATGATATCATAGAGTGATCTTTCATTTTTGTTATTCTAGTGATGAAGGGCCCATAGTTGTGTAACCATCACTATCATTTAATTTTAGAACATTTTTATTTGTTAACTTAATAAGAAACCCTACACATATCAGCTGTCACTTCCCATTTTCCCCTTCCCCTTACCCTGGCAACAATTAATTTAGTTTCTGTCTATATGGATTTGTTCCTTCTGGATACATCATATAAATTAAATCATACAATATGTGGGTTCTTTTACTTAGCATAATGTTTTCAAGGTTCATACATGTTGAAGTATGATTGAAGTTTTACTTTGTTTTAATATAAAACAGTATTACACTATATAGGTATATCATATTGTATTTATCCATTTTTCGGTTGATAGACACTTGAATTGTTTCCATTAGTTCCATTATAGATGATGCTACCATAAACATTTGTATAAAAACTTTTGTGTGTTGATATATATTTTAGTTTTTTGGGTATACAACTGGAATTGCTGGATCATATTTTATTTCAATTTTTAACAATTTGCGGTATCACCAAGCTGTTTCCCAAAGAATTGAACCATATTACATATCTTCTAGAAATGCATGAAGGTTCTAATTTCTCCATATTCTTTCCCAGCACTTGCTATTGCCTATCTTTTTGAATAATCACTATAGTGTATATGAACTAGTGTGGTACCATTGTGGCTTTGATTTGCATTTCTCTCATGACTGATGATATGGAGTACCTTTTCAAGTTTGAATTGATCTTTTTTGGTATGTTCTTTGGAAAAATATCTATTCAAATTCTTTGCACATTTTTAATTGAGATATTTGTCCCTCTATTTTTTAATTAGAAGATTCTTTATATATTTTGTATACAAGTCTCACCAAATTTATGACTTTTAAACTATTTGCTTCTATTCTGTTTATTAACTTTTCATTTTATTAGTGGTATAATTTAAAGCACAAAGTTTTAAATTTATTGAAGTCCAATTTATACTTTTTTCTTAACTTAAGTATTTAGTTAAGAAATACTTAAGTATTTAACTTAAGTATTTCTTAACTAAATACTTAAGTATTTAACTTAAGTATTTCTTAACTAAATACTTAAGTTAAATACTTATTTAAGTTAAGTATTTATACTTAACTTATTATATCTAAGAAACCATTTTTTAAGTTCAAAAAGATTTCATACTAAGTTTTTTTCTGAGTGTTTTGGCCCTTACACTTAGTCTATGATCCATGGTGTGTTAATTTTTTGTATATGGTGTGAAGCATGGATTGAATCAATTTATCTTTTGCAAGTAGACATTCTTTCAAGGAACATTATAAAATTTTATGACACATAGAAATCTTCTGAATGAATATTAATCAAAAGACCTTTTTGCCATTCTAATGTGTTTTATGGAACAATGATTTAACAATATTTTTGTATTTCAAACAAATTAATTTATATTACGTAAAACTAAACTAGGTATACTATGTAATTTTTTGGTACTAATGCATGCCTACTTTTACTGTAGCTTAGTTTATAAGACCATATTAAAATTTAACATTCTTGTGCAGTGCATAATAACTTTCAAGAAATTAAGATAGAACATGGGTAAGTTCATTCAGGGTGATATAAAAAGCACCTTAGGCTAGGTATTTATAAACAATATAAATTTATTTCTCATGATTCTTGAGGCCAAAAAGTTCCAGATCAAAATGCCCCAGGATTCATTGTTCTCTGATTGAGAGATGGTGCCTTCTTGTTGTTTGTCACATGGTGGAAGGGAAGAAAACACTCCTTCAAGCCTCCTTTAGGAAGGCACTAATCCCATTTTTGTGGGCAGAGTCCTTATGGCCTGATTATTTCTTAAACTTCTTAGTATATTTCAGTGGGCATGAGGTTTAAAATGAATTTTGAGAGAACATAAACTCTGAGACCACAGTGATCACTTAGACTATTTGTAGATCATTAACTCAGAATGAATAATTTTTATATCTATAGCTTTGGTTCAAAATTATTTTGACTCTTCTATGTTTATTTTCCATACTTGGCCATTTCATTAGAATAATGACAATATAACACTATATTTATATTTAATTTGTCTGCTTAGTTTTAAAAATAATGGGATGAAGGTCAGGATTCATTTTGTAGATTATACTTCTTTTATTTAAATTTATTCTAATTCACTTATTAAATATCTCATGTAAAATTCAGACATTCCTTGATATGAATGTCATCTTAAGTTTTAGTAAAACAAATACTTCTGCTGCAGTTTGCTGTGTTTTGTTAAAAGAAAAAATGACTCTGTTTTCCAGGAGATTCTAGTTCTGAGTTTAAAATAGGTAGAACCTCTCCTAAAGTAGGAGGACATACTTAGGGCTTTTCATCTGAGAAATGATGCAGACCTTGACTTAAGCCCTGAAAGTAGGAGTTAACTTCATACCTCTCTAATACTTCCCTTGGGTTTGGATATTCAACTTGCTAAATATAATTGGGCATTTTATGCAAGTTAGGAGCTGAATGGGGAGACATCTATGTGCTGAACTTTAAGTTGAAAGCAAAGAAACTATATGCTAGATTATACAGTTTCATTCCATTCTATGTTGATTTCCTTTGTTTATATGCAAATATTTTGTTGCCTTTTATTTAAATATTGTGGCCTTGCCTTGGCTGTGCTCTGGTGAATTAAAAAAAGAGAAATTTACCTGTGCTTTGAGCCAAAGTATTAAATTCAGATAGTTCTACTGTTTTCCTTCTGAAATCATCAATAGGGAGGTACTAAAACAGAGGATGAATCTCAGGTGTGAATAAGGCTGATCGAGGCCTACCTGATTTTCTAGTGAAAACTTGGGAAGATCTTTGTTTTATTTTTATATGGAATACAATAGTTTTTCGATCTGAGATTGAATTTTTTCTTTTATGACATTAAAATGTTTTTCAATTAATTGTCACAGCTGTGTATCATTATGCTAGATGACTTTTGTTTTGATGTTCTGTCTTGTTTACTTTTTAGACAAGTACATAAACTAGCTTCCAAACCTTATACCTGGATAGCATTGTGAACAAGTGGGAGCTTAATAAGGAGACATCTATGTGCTGAACATGTTGTTTTTCTTTTTGCCTTAATCCATACACACACTTAACATCTGGAAGCACTGCAGATGCTTGATCATATAATTCTGTGTGTATGTATATAAAGGTGTGTGTGTGTGTGTATGTGTGTTTGTGTGTGTGTATGAATCCATATTAGGTAGGTATATAGGTCAATCAAATCAAGCAGAGATATCTCTATGCTATTTATTCAGGCTTACTTCTTGACATTTAATTGACTGTTGAATGTTAAAATTTGATTCTATGAAAATAATGATGACATTTTTATTAATTCAGATGTCTCTAATCTAAACTTAAGGGTTTAGCTCTTAGTACAACTGACTATTTTGATAGAGATTTTGATAATATTGAAAAAATATTGATTTAAAAATATGAGTTTAAATTTGCTTAAATATTTCTCTTTCACAGAAAATGTCCTCCAGAACAAGTCAAAAATCTCAATATTTTATGTCCTCTTCTATATTACAGAGGGTCTTTTGGTTCAAATTCTTTCCAGATGCTTGCATCTATTTTTTATCTTGGACTGACCCAAACAACTCCACTCTTGTTGATCTAGATGGGCCAGTCTTGAGTAATCCTGCCTGAAGGTTACTAAATGCCTCTGTCTTTTTTGTCTTCCTTTGGTATTTACTGTTAAATACTTCTATATTTTTAAATCAATTTTTATTCCTTTTTCTTAAACTGATTAAGACAGCAGTATATGTACAAAATTTAGAGTTAAAGATTAACATCCTAGTTGTAATTTGTCTATACTTCCAGGTTGTTTTCATTTGTTTTGTTTTTGGTGCCAAGAGAGGATATACCTTTTGATTTATTTGTATTAAAGATGTTGACATATACATAGCATACCTAAGGTCATACCTTGCAGATATTTATTAATTAGTTCTTTCTACCCTGTTTCCTTGTCAGAAACAATGTTAGTTTCTTCTCTTATGAGTGACACATGCTAAAATTCATAGCTTTTATAATATTAAAATAATATTTTTAATTAATTTTTATTCCTTTAAAAAAAAACTGATAAAGACAGCAGAAAAAGACACCTGAAGCCAAATTGAGAGGATAGTGAAGATATTTCCCCAACACATGCACAGTCTCCCCATTATCAAGAACCCCACCAGAGTGGTCCATTTGTCACAACTGGTGAACCTCCATCAACACTTCATTATCATCCAAGGTCCATAATTTACACTGGGGTTCATTCTTGGTGCTATGTGTACTATGGGTCTGTACTATGGGTCTTTAATGATAATATAAGCACTATGAAAATATCAGCAGAGTGCTTTCATAGCCCTAAAAATTCTTGTGTTTTTAAAGGAATTGTCCAAGTAAAGGTTGCAGGCAGACATATGTAGAGACCTAGAAAAGGCCTTGTTCTCTCGCTGAACTTCATTTTGTACTTTATAGGTCTAAACATTTTTCTTTTTTAACTTTTGATAACCGTTAGAACCTAATATTTGTTTTAGAAGATTTTTTAAAATTTTACTTGGTCCCAGTGGGACAGATTGTAAGCAGTTTTCCTTATATTGCTCTTGACTTTCTAAAGAACATTGTCAAATACCTGGGCAAGAACATTAGTATGTGTGCTTTTTGTACACATATTGTAGAGCTGAGTATTACTCATGAATACATTCCTAAATGTATATTTAAAAGCATTTTCTAGGTTTTTATACTATGTGTATTTTACTTTATTTTTATTATTTTCATTAATTGCTTACACTTAGCAATGATTACCTGAGGAGCTTTGAGGTAAACTCCATCGATCTTTCTCTGATGTTTTTACCCTAGTTATAAATGAAGGAAGTACACTTTAAAGCACCCTTTTTATATCATTGTTCTGCTAAGAGATTTCCCACTCCTTTACTTTTTCAGATTTAAAAGGATCTCATTTACTGCTTTGAACTCTTCAGTTTGCAGTTGGAGTTTTTATTTCCTTTCACAACTCTCTCCCTGCCTACTTCTGTCTTTGTGGTGCTATTGGTGATTCTCTCATATCTGAATACTTTCTGCCAATTTTTTAGTACTCATGCAAATTGTAACCCTTTTTTTTCTATGAGTGCTTTTGGCTCTATCATTCATTTTTTTATTTAGGGAAAAAATAGTAACCTAGGTATTTTAAGCCTACCTTGAACTTGCCTCTTTCAAAGTCTTCATGGGAAGTAGGCTGTTTCATAAATGAGCATTCTGCCTTGAGTGAGGGGAGATTATACCCAATGAGCACACTTCCCTCTCCAGGCCTCAGGTATCTGGGGCTGTTTCTCACAGCTGGCACCACTGGGCTTGTAATGGGCACTTATTGCTCAGGAGTGACAATGGATGATGATGATTATATAATAGTAATAATAACATAATATAATTTAATAATAATAATAATAATTTTCCTTTTTTCTTGGAAATACCATCAGAAAACTTGCAATCCCAAAGTATTCAGAAAATACAGTTCAGAGAAGCTTGAAAGTAAAGATGGTTGGATTCAAATTGTCAGTCATCTAATAATTGATTTCCTATTGAATATTTAACAATAAGTGTTTTAACTAGAGATATAAGACTTTAGATTACATTAAATTTCATCTGAAGTTACGTTGTACTTTTTGAATATCAGTTACTCATTTAGAATTTTATAGTATTTTTGCCCCCCTCCCAGAGTGGCTGTGGGTGGGAGAAATAGCTCCTAAAAGAGAGTTATAGACTAGGCAGTAGTACACACTGCTGGGCAGAGGGCCTTGGGCTGCCCAGTGGCATATTGGTACATCCAGCATATGGCTGGAAACTGAATCCTTAGGAAAAAACAGGAGAATAGATGGAGATGAGCTAGAGGGAAAAAAATTCCAAACAGTTATGGAACTATTTAATGTATTAATATGACCAGGCAGGCATTTTTACTGATAGTAGAATCAGCTGATTTATGTCTTAATATAGGGATAGCAGTGTAAGATACTGAAGATTCTGAATTAATACATTCTCTTCTTTTTTTTTCCTATTTTGACCAGCTTGAATTTAAAAATAAATAAATAAATAAAAGATATATAAGCACATCCTTTTCTTTTGGTTATGATTTTTTGCTTTATCTGTATAGATTTTAATCTGCTGTTGATCTTTTTAAGTAGGATTTTGAACAAAGGCAGAATGACATTGTATTGCTATATGAGGGTGGCTTCCCTTAAAGTTTGAGAATTGTATAGCTTGTATGGAAGGAACTCAGGTGAATTTTTCTCATTACTGAAATTATTAGAACAGAAGATAGCCAATCCCTCCAAACCAAATTTCGAATGTTTTCTTTAACATATGGAGGCCGATTCATACTGGGATATGGAGAGGGAACATGGGATGAATAAACTCTAGATATAAACTCTAGATAAACTCTAGATAGGGCAGAGGGTTGGGAGAGAAGGGGAGGGACCATGGGGTTATAAGTGACGGTGGAATGTGATGATCATTATTATCCAAAGTACGTGTATGAAGATTCAAATTGGTGTGAGTATACTTTGTATACAACTAGAGATATGAAAATTGTGCTCTATATGTGTAAAAAGAATTGTAATTTATTCTGCTGTCATATATAAATAAAAAAGAAACTAAGGTTAATATTTAAACATTAATCCTCCCATATATGTAGTCTTATTGTCTGAACATAAAGTATTTGCTTTACTTCAATTAGAAGGTAGGTATTATATATATAATTAATTTGATTTTCCTTTAAAAAGTCTTGCCTACTCTTTTGCATAATTATCACTAAAATAATTATAAATTGAGTCAAACAGTTAACTTTCTAGATATTAACATGTCTGAAGTCTCATACCTTAAGCTAACATATTTTATTATTTGTGTTACACTCTAGGCTGGCTCTATTTGATCACAGCTCTGATTTGTACACTGTGATAGAACTAGGGAACAAGGAACACAAATTTAATACTGGCTCTGATTTATCACTTGACCTTAGATCAATCCCGCTTCTAGTAGTGATGATTAACCAAGTCACCACAAACATAGATTTCATTTGTGGGGCATAGCTGTAGCAGCAGGCACATTACTCTTTTACCAGCATGAATGACCTTTTCTGTCACTCAGCATTTCCAGCTCCATTTTGGGTATCAGCAGCAGAAATAACTGGTCAGATGTTTTGGCTCATGTAGCCAACATCTTCTTTTAACTCGGGTTCTGGTACATTACTCAGCCTCTCTAAGTGTTGCTTAAATTAACCAAAAAAATTTTAGTTGTCTGAAATAGAATTTAGCAAATGTATGTTAATTAGTCAACATTCTTTAATATTTTAAATATTATTGAACTATGGAATTAGTGTAATTCATTATCAGCATGTATTTTGGGGGATGCTTCAAGTTATTGTAATATTCAAAAATTGCATAAATTTCCAGTATATCTTGACTGACTTAAGAACCTTTCAGTTTAGTCCTTGATGGAAAAATCTCTAGAAGGGATTGATTTGGTTTTACGTAGCAAAATTTATTTCAATAAGTATTGAATGAAGCTAGATAACCTGAAACACCTGCTATTGTCACACACACACACACACACACACACACACACACAGATGATCTTTTACAACTTACAATCTTAGTCTATACATACTGTATGTACTTTTATACTGATAAAAGACTACTTCCTCCTGCATTCTTCTTCATTACCACTGGACAAATATTTTGAATGAAACATCTTTCACTTGGACTTCAAACATAATTCCTTTAGTTTTACACCCCATGTGTCTATTACACTGAAAGGTCCAAAAAAATCTGAGGCTCTGGCTAAATCCTCAGAAAGGGAGGAGTATTTTGAGAGTACTACATGGCTCAGTAGACATTTACTAATTTCATTGATTGAATTATTCTATTTTAATTTCTTCAGTATGTAATCAGATCCAGGAGAAGAACAAGTTTAAATAATAGCAGTATTCTCTTTGTTCTTTTAAACTACATGTAGTAAAATCGTGTTTCATTCTCATCTCTTCTCATTGTGCAACCTTCTCCTGAATTTTAATTTATATAAATCTCAGTCTCTGTATTTGTAAAGTGAGGATAATGACATTTATCTTTTAAGGGTGTTATGAGGATTGGTAGCAATAATGCTTATACAATCTCGCAATAGCTCCTGGATTTCAGGAAGTGCTCAGAAACCTAAATTCTTCATTAGCATAGGACTAACATTACTGGACATATTTATGATAATTGTACATGAAGACACTTTTAAAGAGTAGCAAGACAAATTTCTGAGGTTACTGCTGTTGAGAACATCATCTTTTATCTTTTTTACAAAAAAAATTTCTCAGATATGACCTCAGATTGTACTTTTCCCAATTGAGAATTTGAACTCACATGAGCAGGAAAGGGTCTTTTAAGGCTATGGAGCATCTAGGATAGTTAGGCTCCTGGATTTCCTCTGGGGTACCAGGAAAACTAGCCCTAAAAAGTAACTTAGGTCAGCTAAGTCCTTCCTGTCTTTATTGCTATTCATCTTGTATGCTACATGTGAAGTAGCCAGATAAAATAGAAAACCACTTAAAATGGAATTTCAGATAAATAGCTATTTGGGGGCATGAGTATGGCCCCAATATTGCATGTGATGTAGTTATACCAAAAGTTATTCATAATTTACCTAAAATTTGAATTTAACTGAAAATTCTACTGATTTCTTATTTTATCTTTTCTAAGTCTGACAATCTTACCTCCATTCTAATATTTGGGTTACATTTTAGGCAGATTTTATCCTAAACTAATACTGCTTTTGAATAAAATACTGCTTAAATATGATAAAATCTTAGATTATACCACTAAAATGGCTTTATTTGTTGAAATATTTAACTGCTGCAAATTAATACTAATAAACACAATTAGACAGTAAATCTCCTGATAAAACTTGTCTTCCTTTTTCTCTGCTCTCGATAATTTCAGTGAATCCTGAACATAATGGTCTTCTCTACATTCTTAGAGTATGTTAAAGAGAATATAGGAAAACATAAGTGTATTCTATTTTAAGAAAGTCTGCAGTTAAAAAAGAGTTGAAGTGTGATTATTCCTGACTTCATTATTACAATTAAACATGCTATGTGCAAACATTTGATTTACATATATTTTACACATATATTAATGTAGCAGTTTCTGAACATTGCATAACACATTGAATTCTTCTAACTCTGAATACACTTTTTTGTTATTCATTTATTAACACTAACTAAGTATCCTCCATGTGCAAAAAATTGTTCTTGATGCTGTTAATATAAAAATAATGATCCAGAATTTCTTTCCATGTGGAGCTTATATTCTACACTGGAGGAAGAATATAATATAATGCACTATAATGCAATGTGACAAAAATTATAACAATAAAATTAATTGTTTCTAAATACAGAAAAAGTAGCCTGAAGAAAGATCCACTGAAGAGGTAGAATTCAAACTGTGTTTTGTAGGATGAATAGAAATGATGCCATTCAATAGATAAATGGATTAAAAAACTGTGGCATTTATACACAATGGAGTATTACGCAGCACTAAAAAATGACAAAATCATGGATTTTGCAGGGAAATTGATGGCATTAGAGAAGATAATGCTAAGTGAAGCTAGCCAATCCTTAAAAAACAAATGCCAAATATCTTCTTTGATATAAAGAGAGCAACTAAGATCAGAACAGGGAAGAAGAGCATGAGGAAAAGACTAACATTAAACAGAGACTAGTGGGGTGGGAGAAAGGAAGAGAGAAGGGAAACTGTATGGAAATGGAAGGAGACCCTCATTGTTACACAAAATTACATATAAGAGTTTGTGATGGGAAAGGGAAAAAAAGGGAGAGAATTAAACAACAGCAGATGGGGTAGAGAGGGAAAATGAGAGGGAAGGGGAGGGGGGATAGTAGGGGATAGGAAAGGTAGCAGAATACAGCAGTCACTAATATGGTATTATGTAAAAATGTGGATGTGTAACCGATGTGATTCTGCAACTTGTATTTGGGGTAAAAAATGGGAGTTCATAACCCACTTGAATCAAATGTAAGGAAGATGATGAGCTTTGTAATGTTTTGAACAACCAATAAAAAAACAAAGAAAAAAAAAGAAATTTGCTGGACAAGAAGAGAGTTCAGGCCTTTTCAGGAGGAGAGAGAGAATGAAAACCAAATGAAAGCAAATCCCAAACACTTTCACCCCAGCAGTGCATCCTGTGAAGGAAACTGGTTTGACTTGGAAATAGTTAAGCAGATGACAGATGGATGGGCACTCTGGAAATAATATAGTGTTTGAAGTCAGTGATTATATTAAAATACAGATAAGAGGAACCCCTAAAGAAGATTTTGTATCAGGTTATGAGTTCTAATTTTATTGTATCATCAACTCAATTGGGTTTTATGTAAGACTGAAGTTTTAAGTCAGTAAGCCCTAGGAATATACCTAGTTTTAGGAATATACTTAAAATATGGACAGGCAGTTGACTGGACATTGTTGGAGACCTTTATGGAGTACATGACGATAAGAGGATTAGACTAGCTGACTAGCAGAAGAGTGATCTTATGTGGGAGATATTTGCAAGTTAGAAGTAATAGAATTTAAATGCATTTCCTTTTCTTTTTCCTTCTCATATGAAGCAAAAAGTTTGAATATAAAAAATAGAGATTGTTTTTTTCTGTGTGTGTGTGTGTGTGTGTGTGTGTGTGTGTTCATGTGTATTATTTCCCCAAGACTTTACATTCACTAGAGGTAGGGACCCTCTCTTGACAAACAATGGTCATGAGTTAGCTTGCATTGCTGTGACAAAATACCTCAGATAAACAACATAAAATAAGGAAAGGTTGAATTTGGTTCACAGTTTCAGAGGTTTTAGGCCATGGTGAGTTGACCCCATTGCTTTTGGGCTAGTAAGGAGGCAGAACATCATGGCAGGGAACACCTGATGGAGCAAAGTTATAAACCTCATAGCCATTGGGAGGAGAGATAGGAAGCAGCTAGATTCCCAATATACCCTTCAAGGGCATAGCCCCAAGACTTAAGTTTATTCCAATAGGTCTCATCTGCTAATATTTCCACCACCTCACAATAACACTAGCAGTCAGGGACCATGACTTCAACCCATGAGTGTTTGGGGACATTTATGATTCAAATCATCACAATTTGTATATCTGTACTTTATTGTTTTGATAAATCTAATAGCTATTGTAGGAATAGTACAGGACACAGAGTGACAAATCTATTTTTCATCCTAATGAGTTAAGTAAAATCACCCAGGGTTTTGATGTATAATGGTATTAACAAATCAAACTTTGTTTTAAATAAATTCTGCCTTGTGATTGTTATCATTTACTTTAAAATATAATTACCTAAAGTTTTTTTTATTATTATTGTTATGTCAACAGAACTGTTCTTTTAGTTTACAGTTAAAGAATTCAATATTTGGGAAGTCTAAGACAGATATAATTGTGGACCTTGAATCCATGGTTGTAGTTTTGTAGCTCAATGCTTGAATCATAAAAACAGAAAAAGAATTAACAATAAGGGATGTTAACAGAAGGATTTTTATGTACCAAGGAGGGTGTTACTTTATATATACGACAATTAATGTACTATTTGTTACTACATGAATTATGTATTTACACTTCATTTTTTTCTGCATGGCTTCTCTTTCTTTTATGACATTTAATGCTGACTAAAATACTGTTCTGTTTTGAGCACAGTTTTGTATGTGTGTGTTAATGTAGGCACACCAGTTGATGAGTTCCTGAGTGAGGTCTTCAAACACATCCAGCCTTTAAGGCAGAAATGCTTAACCTTGAACAAGTAAAGAGCCACATGGCCACAGAGTAGGGAGAGAGTGTGATATTGCAATATGCCATTGGATAAGGTCTGCAGCAGGAGACTTTGTCACCATGACTTAGTACCACTCACACATTGATTCCACTGCACAGCCAACATATTGAGAGCAGAGCCGGTCTGTCAGATGGTGATTAGTTGGAGATGCTGCATCTAAACTGTTGGCAGTGCATGCCTCTCATTCCTCTTTATCTGGGGATACAGTGAGGGGAAAGCAGAATGGATCTGGGCTATTTATTTTCTCACTAATCTTGAAGATAGAGTGCAGGAAAATGCATGCTGTTCTACTTTTTCTATGCTGCAATGGCCTTGTTGGCCATTGCTGGGAGCCTTCTAATGAAAGACATCAACAGAAGAACTCCTTATCAGGAGCCTTCTGTGGCTTAAAGGCTGTATCCCCTTGACACCAGCATGCTAGAATAGGCTGTGTGACCTGGGCAATGGCTGGCTTTAAAAGACACACATGACTAGTTCTTCAGTGAGTGAACAGACATGTTGTCTGTTCATTGAAAGCTCATAATGCATTGGTGATGAAGTCTCTCTGGAGCGTGTCCCATGAAACTGTGATGACTGCTGGTGCTCAAACAGCTGGATTCCCTTAATGAATAAAATTCTCCTTATTGTCTCTTTCATATTCTTTTAGAGGATCCAATTATTGTTGAGATTTTCATATTATTGTATTTAGAGAGGAGGTGGGCCTTCACACCTTTCATAGCTCTGTTTGTGGGATGAAATACCTGGTGAGATAAGGTGGCATTTAAGGGCCTCCATTAGAAAGATGTGCTGCCTTTTCTTTACATGTAAGAAAATAATGACTAATTTTGAGTAATTCTGAAATGAAGTCATTGAATTATTGTCAGAACTGGTAATATTTTAATGAAACTATTATCATACTTGACATGCACTTGTGTGTTAAGTCTTAAGTAGAAAAAGTGTTTTTTTTTTCCTGAATGATACTTAGTTCACAGAATTGCTTTCAAGAATAAAGGAAATAAGGAAATAAAATACAGGAAAAACTTTTAGCACATAGTAAAGATAAATATATTTTTTCTTTCTCTCTCCCATATTGTTAGTATGAGTGGTTCAGAGGGTTTTTTCCCACTTTTGAATCCTGCTTCCTTTCCACTCAAAGCTCAGTGTCTATCACAAAGCCCTGTTAGCTTTCCAGTGACACTGAGCTTTGAGTGGAAAGGAAGCAGAGTTCAAAAGGAGGAAAAAAAAAAAAAACATCTGAACCACTCATACTAACAATATGGGAGAGAGAGAAAAAAATATATTTATCTTTACTATGTGCTAAAAGTTTTCCTGTATTTTATTTCCTTTATTCTTGAAAGCCATTCTGTGAACTAAGTATCATTCTAATTTTTCTTGCTAATTAGGAAATGAGCTTAGAGTGGACATCATCAGAAACTTATAACTGCCCGTCATGATTTATCAAGTGTTAGGACCTGTGTTAGTAATGTTACATAGACTTTTCATTTTAATTCTCAAAACAAATATATTTTTTTTTCATATGAGAGTTAGACTAAGTGAGGGCATACTGTATTAACAAACAGACCCTCAAGTTTCCATGGCCTAATAACATAAAAGTTTATTTCTTGCTCATACCAAGTTTATTCAGTGCCCACTAATTTTCCAAGGCAATTCCTCCCTGTGGTTACTTGGTGGTGGAGGTCAAGGGAAGTCCTATAACACTCTGGTAACAATGCTAAAAATGCAAACTCCTTGTTTGTGGTTCAGGGAAATGTGATAGGAGAATGTTGCATGGGTTTGTATGGTCTCAGCCTGGAAATCACACATATCACACTCCCTCAGCCTATGGGCCAGACCTCTAGCCATGTGGACACACCTTATTGTAAGTAAAACAAGAACTGTGGGACAAGTTGATAGTGGTAAACACAGCTGGCACAGTAATATTGTCATCCTTGTTTTAAAATTGAGAGTACTGAAGTTCAGAGAGTTTAATTGTGTTGCCTATTAATTAATAGACCATTATCTTGAATGTAGGTCTCTCTGAGTCTAAGAAAATTCTTCTATCCTCCATACCTCAACAAACACACACACACACTGAGCATCTTTGTGGTTTCAAGTTGTGTTGTATTTCTGCTAGCCAGCTTCCAAGATGGCTTACATTATCATGACCTCCAGGTAGTCAAATCCTGTGCAGTTGTCCCCTCCCTCAGGCAAGTGAGGGGACTCTGTAATTGATACCTTATTGCAGAAATGTCAGGGTAGCTTCTGAGCCTAGGTCATGAAAGATCATGGTTTCTGCCTTTCTCTCTTGGTTCATTAGTTCTGGCAAAACTGGAGCTGACATTGTGAGGATACTGAAGCAGCCCTGTGGAGCTCTCCCACAGCAAGGATCTAAGACCTCCTACTAACAGCCCAGACAATATGGCATTTGTGAGAATGAGTCATCTTGCAAATAGAAATATCAACGAAATCGGCCTACAGGTGAATGAGCCCAGACCCATACCTAACAGCTAACTTTGAAAGAGCTTGCCACAGCCACACACCTAAGCTGCTCCTAAATAATTCTTGTGAGATAAGAAATTTTCTGACACTCTAAGTTGATGAATTTGGGGGTAATTTATTATGTGGTGCTCTAGGTTGGATATTAAGAGGCCTCAAAGCCCATGAGTTAAATGTGTGGTTGCCAGGGAAGTGCTATTAAGGGGCAGTGAAATCTTCAAGAAGTGGAGTCTAGTAGGAGGAAGAATTCCACTGAAGGGGATAATAGGACCCTAGCACCTTCTTCTTTTTTCTTCCTTCCTTCCTTCCTTCCTTCCTTTCTTCCTTTCTTCTCTTATGAGAAAATATTGTTTACATTGTATACACTCCTAATGTTCTGTCTTGGCTAAATATTTACAGGGGGCCAATGATATAACATCCTTTAAATCAACAATACCTTATTGTTAGGAACATCATTTTGTCATAGAAACAAATTCAGGGACGATAATGAACATATCATAGTCACATATGGAAATTTTGTGCATTTACATATACAAAAATATAGACATAGGTGTATTTCTATTTGTGAAAATATATATTTATGACAGTTTGGAGGTAGGGGTTTCTAAGGAAGACTGAAATTCAGACTGAAGGAGCCTAGCCAGATGGGAAGAACTTTAGAACAGATGAATGCATTAAAGGAATATTTAACAGGTTTTAGATAAAAAAAAAAAGAAATAAAATCACAAAGTTTCTAATGAAAACACATACTTTAACGTACCTAAGAAAAATATATTTACAAAATTTTGATATACATAACATTATTTATTGATAGAATTCAGAAAGGTGTCTACCATAGAAATTATGATTGCCATATTATAAGTGAGAACACTGGTTCAAAGAATTTTAATTGATTTGCAGAAAGATTTACAGTAAAGGACAAAACTGTAATTTGAAACTGAGAGGTCTGATTTCAGATATACTTAGGGATTTTCCCACTTCCAGGGATTTCTCTGCTGGGCATCCCTACATGGCCTTCTGGGATCCATGAAAGGTTAAAGTATCATAGACAATTGTGCATATATGTGAGTTTTCCTGAATATGGGACCCAGACTGGGATTTCCTAAGAAGTCATGACTAACGAAGCTTAGGAACTGACCTTCCTGACTAAGGATGATAAGATGGAAGAGATGGCCCTGCTTAATAATTAGATCACACAAAAGTACCTTTCTTTCCCTAGTGGAGGGCCTGGTGGAATGAAGAATTCTGATTGTAGAACAAAGAGAAGATGGGTCAGAGGTTGAAATTTAGGTGATGTTTTTGCTTAAGATTGGCCTGACTCAGTGTTTCAGTCAGTAACATAGGCAGACTTAAAAGAGCTTAGGCAACACAAATATTACACCTAAGCAGAGGACATACAACTCACCATGGGCATAGATTATGGGTATTCTAGATTATTCAGATATTTCTGCCATAGATAGTTAATTTTCTTTCCTACTGCATGCTGATGGCCAACTGTGGAGAAACTGAACAGAGAAGTTTGGAGGATGGTTCCCCTGGAATAGTTGCAGTGAAGGGCTGGCACCTTACATTGAAAATGAAACTTTTAGACTTTGTTAGAGTAACTGAATAGGTTGTGAATTTCTTATGTTGAATTGAGTCCACCATGAAGTTCTTTGTGGCCTGTTAGGACAATTTTGAAACCAGAAATACAATTCCCCATGAGAGTAGTGTGGTAAAGCATCCAGAATTACTCTTTAACTTCCAGCATCCTGCCGCTCATTTTTTTTAAATGAGAGAGTGAGAGAGAGAGAGACAGAGAGAGAGAGAAAGAGAGAGAGAGAGAGAGAGAGAGAGAGAAAATTTTTTTAATATTTATTTTTTAAGTTTTTGGCGGGCACAATATCTTTGTTTGTATGTGGTGCTGAGGATCAAACCCGGTCCGCACGCATGCCAGGCGAGTGCACTACCGCTTGAGCCACATCCCCAGCCCCCCAATTTTTTTTTATAGCACAACTGTGTTTGAGTAGTTACTAAGGGACTCGGAGCCATCAGATCATTACAGATATGCAAACGGATGTTGTTGCCAAATAATTTAAAAAGTTGAGAGCAAAATCCATGGCACTCATGTGTTCTGCCTATTATGGATTCATATCCTTCCCTGGGCCACCTTCCCTATTACAACAACGTAGCAATAAAACAATTTCCTTTAGACCTTCTGCCATAAACTTGGGTACCTAAATAATCTGAAATTATTTACTCAGCTGTGCCTCCATCTCAGTGGCAAAGTATATGAATGAGATATGCACACAGACTCAATTGCAGTCAAGACCTTTCTTGAAGAAAGACACACCGAGAGGCTCTTGTCAGGTTCCTGTAGGGCACTGAGTTCCATTGCCCTGAAAATGGAAATATCTTTCTTTTAATGCTAAGTACCAAGGCAAGGAATTTTGCCTATAAATTTGGGGGGTGAATAGAGGGGAAATCAACCAAACTGTTCAAAATGGCAGCAGGAAAATAAAGAAATCCCTAAAGCGGTTATAAGCAGATGGTAGAGACATCATATTTGTAAAAAGTATAATATATTTTCCTCAATTCAACTCTTGTTTGTCTTTTTGTAATAATAATAAACATCAGTCTTAATGGCAGTGCCATGCTATGGTAAAAGAAGTCATTTGTAGTAGGATTTAGTGGAGACGTATTTGAGTGCTCAGTGTTCTAATTAGGCATGTACAGAACCTACCCTTTTATAGCTTCATGAGTTCACAAATATCTTTTAACATTTGTTATCTCCTCCAAACAGGCTGAAGTCCTATTTTTGATTCCCCCATTGACCACATGAAACGTAGAAAATAGCTAAGCCTTCCAAGAATCACTTTCTTTTTTTTGTGAAATGAGAAAATTATCACTAAATGAGTGTTGTTTCCAAATGAGTAAATAAGATCATATTTTTATGAAGAAATAGATACTAACAGTTGACAACTAAAGTCACAATCAGCTGATATAAATATTAAGCCAGTTAACCTTTTGGCTTGAATTTGAATGTATCAATTTTACCTATGATTAAAAGAACTCTGACTTCTAAATATTTTTCTTTCATCTATCTATCTATCTCTTAAGACAATCATATTTATTGTATTTCATGTAATCACAATGAACATTAATAAAGTCAAATCAGTTTGTGGATTTTAAAACATTATACCCTAATACCTTAATTTTCTTAACATACCCATTATTTCTAATTACTTTTTTTTCTGGTGGAAAGTAAATAATTTTCTTTCCTTTATCACTTCCAAAAGGTAATCTTTCTGCATACATTTTACTAACATGTAAGTTTTTCTTTATTTTGTACTGTAATTAAATAAACATTTGTGTATTAATAATTTTTTGCACTGAAATATATTCAATTAATATTTGATGTTTTTCTCCCTATACTCATGTCAGCTTTAGAAGTGAGTGTCAAAATTACATTTATTTTCTTTCCTCTTTTGTTATTGAATGAAATAGTGGTGTCAGGTTTACCTTCTGAACAAACTCATAATTTGATGCAGAATAGTGACATAAATGTGTTTATTGAACTTCTAAGTGTTGTGCTCACAAAACACTATTATGCACAGAGACAGAGCAGTTGATTTTTCTTGCAAGCAAGGCTAAGTGAACCCAGGTCTTTCCATTCATGTTGTAATCTTCCCCTTACATGGCTGTAATCTAATGAACAGAGCCTCCACCTCATCTGTTAGATATTTATCACTTTAGGGCAGCAGAACTCTACTTTATCTCAATATTAATGTTATCCAGCTTTCCATCACTGTAACAAAATACCTAATAAAACCAACTTAAGGGAGGAAAGGTTCAATATGACTCAGAGTTTCAGACCATGGTAGGTGTGATTCATTGCCAGCTGTTATTAAAGAGAAAATAATTCTATATTGTTTATGCTGATGCTTATTTCTTTGTTATAAGATAAAATGATACCTTAACTAATAACAAGGAAGAAACTCATAGGATCAGTTTGGGAAATATGAACTCTACAGTTGTTTTAAGAATCTGGTATTCAAAACTGTGATCAAAGACAATATTTTAGAATTAAATTCTATTTTAATTGTGGTGGAAGCCATTAGAGTAAGAAGAAGGAAAAAAAGCTTCAAGCTAGAAGGGCAGAAAACTAAATTATACAGGCATATCAGCATTTAAAGGAGAGGCAAAAAAAGAAGGAGCAAAAAGGGGAGAGGTAAGGAATAGTCAGGGAAAGGCGACTGTGTTTCAAGAAAGGGTGGCTTGTAGTGTCAGTTGATGAAGAATATTCAAAAGGAATGTTGGTGAAGAGGCCATTGGATTTGGGTTCTTACAGAACACAATCTCAGAGGCAGTAGTTTGATGGCCTGTGATGGGGAGAAGTTGGTTCATCATGAGTGGCTGCAGAGTAAATATGAAGTAAGGGGTCTGGTTGCAAAAAGAAAGTGTGTTGTCATTTATGGTTTTTAGACTACAGGAAAATTCTAGGCCATAGTAACCACATGAAGTGTGAGGTCTTAGACTGGTTTCTGGTATGAACAAGACAGTAATGAGACATTTTAGGGAAAATTTACAGAAATTAAAATAGGAATTGGCCATTTGAGGATAATAAGAAAATTAGTTATTTCTACTTATGATAATGCAAATTTGAATATGTAGGAAAACCTTAATAAACATGAATATCAAAAAGTTTAGAGGTAGAATGTCCTGAAGTCTATCATTTATTTTTAAAATGCTTCATCACACAAAAAGTAAAGTGATTTTAGAGAAGATGAAACATGCCATGATTCCCACTCAGAGCTCTAAATAAGCAACGGAAACCTGAGCTAAACTGTTTAGTATTTACAAGTCTGGTCTAACAAGCTGAATACCATTGTTCCCTGAATGCCTCAAGTTACTCTCTCTACAACTAAGTAATAGTCAGCGAAAGATGCCCAGTCCCATCAGTTGATTGTCTTAAAGTTTCCTTTAATTTCTAGGATTCATCTGACTCATTGGAGATGTGTACAAAGGGTTTACAGAGCATAGAAACAAATCATGACCTCAATGAACTGAATATCTCTATTTACTTAACTAGTTTATTTTTCTTTATCTCTGGAGATGAGGGCACTGAAGCTCAAATAAGTGATGTCACTTCAAGTCTTGGAGCAGAGTTCAAAATCAAATTGAAGTCAATCTGATTCCAGAATCTTTTCCGCTATCTGCAATGGAGCTTTAGCATTTAGTTGAGAAATGAGTTGGATTAATAAAAAGCATGGACAACACTCAAAGGTTTTCCCCTTTTCACTTATTCTTGCCTCAGTTTCTCTACCTGTATCTTCCATGGCTGCTCCAGCCAAACATGATGATGGATCTTACTTGTTGAGCTCAGGTCCTTCAGCCTCCCCTCCTAGTTGTTTTTGCTTATTGGAGGCAGTTAATTTATGAAATGTACTATTGTTATGATCCTTGCTTCTGTCATCTTTTGTCTATTTGGGATGATCAGATTACCTATAGAGATTCTGATTCTTGCCCTTGGACATTTAAATTACGTATTTTAGTTCATAACTTAACATCTATCACTGATCTGGTGAATTTTGTTAGCACCTTCAAAAAAGTTGATTCTCTGTATTTTCCATCCTAATTGCATCTTGGACATTCTTTGGTGTGAATAGTCTTAATGGGACATCACAGAAATAGCCAATGTGTGTTATTGTCTTTAGGTCAGCCTCTTCTGCTCATCTAGGAAAAGAAAGTTGACCTTTATCTTCCTCATCCCTAGGATCTCTAGCAAGTTCTATTTAAATTTGCCAGTTACTTTTAAGAAGTCTACATGTTGCTCCATATTAGAGAGAAATTGTCCACAGTTTTTCTCATTTTGTACCAGTTGAATCATATTTTGCAGTAGTCTTTTTAGTTTTTTTTTTTTGTGAGGTCATTAGCACTTCCTAATATTTCAATTTTATCTTGTTTTTACAATTTTATCTTATGTTCAATTATTTCACTAATTTTTATAAGTGACAATGTACAAAACAAACAAATATTTTTTTCTTATATTTTTTCTATAAATCTCCATTGGTATGTTTAAAAACAGAGTATTTGTCTTGGTGTGAAAATATTTGTATTGGTCGATAAATACTTTTCACTTTTTTCAGTGTTTTTAATTCTTAGGGACAAGTATATTTATGTTGAATATATTCTGGATTCCAATTTGGAATTCTTCACTTAGTAGCTGTGTTTTTTTCTATGAAATCATTTAATTTTTTTCAGTGTTAAAGAAATAGCAATTTCTACTTACTTCACAGGGGTATTTTGTGAAAATTAAACAGAAAGAAATCTGAGAAAGCTTAGAATGCTACCAGTCCCAAAGCACGTGTCAGGTACAGTCAATATTTACATTTCATATATGAAAAAGCAATCCTACGCTGGTTTATAGAAGACCATTTGCTTTTTGCTTGAGCTATTTTCAGATTTTTTCTGTTTTCTTACTAAGTATGAGAGAAATAAACAAGAGTATAAGTCAACGGTTTTCGTAGAAAACACCTTTCTGATGTTTGCTCAGATAATGAAACTACCAGTTGTTTCTGAGCACTTGCAGGACAGCAGAAGTGCAGTGGGCAAGAACTGTAGTGGAACTGGCTGAGATGGGGGGGTCCAGAATTAGCTACTGTGTACTTATAAGAAAAAATAATGGCCAACTTAAGGGTGGTGAGAACTTCATTTCAGAGGGTGTTTTCGAGGAAGGAATGAGAAAGACAGAGATGCTCAGGTCAAATCAATACAATTTAAAATGTATGTTTTTTTGTTATTAATTGGATTTCCTTAATGCTTTCAAAAGATATAAGTAAGCATTAGAACTATTTTGATGGCTTCAGGTGAGGAACCATGCTCTTTGTGATACTCTGGAACACTAGGCTTAGGGAGAATGTGTTCACGTCTCCTCCTGTCTACTCTCAGTTCTCAGCTATGGCTGTTCTGTTCCCTGGGAAGCTGACCCTCACCTCTGAGCAATGGGGAGCTTCATCAATCAAGGATCAGGAAAGAGGAGAGTGAGGGTGGGGACTTACTGTTCTTTCTTCCTAAAGGTCACTGTGGACAAGTTGTGTCACAGTTCCTGTGAAGGGGCCTCCTGAGTCTCCAGGTTTGAGTTGCCTGTTCCTTTTCTGCCCTTCTTGCCACAGGCAGCCTGTGTCCTGCCTTACCTGCATCTTGGCCTCCAGGATACTGTTGCTATCTCCATAGACTCCTGATAATCATTTCTTTATGAACTACTTTTCAACTTACCCACATTAAATATGTTGTCTTTCCTGGAACCCTTGTTTCAGGACCACAGAAGTTCTTTGGACTTATTTGGTTTACAGAATCATTTTTAATGGCATTTGGAAAGTCCCTGCAAGACATGCAGGTGGCCTAGTGGCTAGAAAGATCCATCAGCTGAAATGGACAGAACATTTATTTTGGCATTTCTTTATGCTGGAGGTGGGAGCCTAGCAAGTCAGAGAGCTGAAGCTGCACTTTGGTGTTAGTGTGAGGGCCAGTCTTTGGGAGTAAGAAAAAAGGAGGCAGACTTTCCTGAATACCAACTTCATATTGGTATCAGCGTTCAACACTTCATATCCTACATCATCCTAAAAAGAAAAGTACCTTTTCCTTCAACTTATGCATGTGTGTCATGAAGGTGACACTTGTTTTTCCAGTATCTCTGAACCATAAATGGCAGTTATGATCAAACATTTTTGGTCTCCAGCCATGAAAAGTTGATTTCCCAATTTGTAGTACCTCAAAGTATGTAGAAGCTCTTAAAAATACAGATTGCCAGGATCATCTCTGGTCTACAGAAGAAACCTCTGGTTGCAGCATTTGGGTAGGTTTTATAAACTGCCCACAGGGAATTTTGATGTATAGTCAGTTGGGAAGGACTCAGTTAAAATTATTTCACTAAGAGTATTTATTCTGATTTTTCTCTCCATTTTGCTTTTTAAAAAGATCATATATTTTAGTAATTGGTCATGAATTAAAGACAACATGGATTATTTCCTGAAATACCTTACTAGAAATAGTTTTATCTCTGTTTTTGTCATTTATTATTATATTATTATCTGTTATTAACTAAAATCAGAATATGATTTCAGATTCCATGAAAATACATTCAGACTAAATTAACAATAATGATAAACAGAGAAATAAATTCAGGCATTATTTTTTAAATGATATGGGAAATGAGAATATTGTGCAATTGACATTTACAATATGATTTTAATATATTCATAATCCCTTTGTCATTTGTGAACCATAGATAATATCTCTATTGTGAGTGCTTTCCATATTTTATGGGTGAAGAAGAAAATATTACACAAACCCTTAGTGCCTATACTGAAATTTATCTATGTCACTCAATAATAAACCACATAAATTTTCACTAGTTATTTTTGATTTACCCATTTTAAAGTAAGATAAATCCATCTTGCTTGATTTCAAAGTAATATCTATCAAATATTATATTTGAAATGTCTATAAGTCACTGAAATGTAAGATGATACAAAATTAAAGCATCAATAAAATACAGATAAAAGTGAACCACTTTTATAGGGGATCATAAAATGTGTAGATACCAATGAAAATGTGTAATTTCATTAACTATTGGGAATCCAGTGTCTGATCATGCTTACCTATGAGTAGGTACTAAATTCTGACTTTAGGTGGCTTGTTGCATCATTATTACATGATATAACAAATGACTGCATGGAGATGTCTTAGAAGTATATTTAAATTTAAAAATCTATCAAAAATTGTTATCCCAGGAGGAATTTGTGAAGACTTCCCAAAGTCAGCAACTATCACAGAAATTGCAAGCTGGAAGGGTATGGGTGATAGAAATTACAGATCTTTTCCCTGTCCTTGGAGAAGATGGAATAAGAAGTGAGCTAGTTATAAGAAGTAAAACTTTTCCTGAGTTTCATGGCTTGGAAGGGAGATCCAAACAAAAGGAGGTACAAAATAATGACTGATTTTTTTTCCATCAACCACAATCAATGATTGCTTTTGTAAAGCTTTAGAATATTTATCCTAAATATTTTATCTTAAACATTTATGTTTACTTTAAGTGTACAAACATGAAAATATCTGACCTTTGGCCTTTATAGTACAAAAAACCCAGTATAAATATTTCTAGCATGACCATCAAGGAAAGTTTTTCCCACAACATGAAATTGAAGGTTAGCATTGACTTTGGCTTGTCCACATCTGTTTGTCTTATGGAACGTGTCCAGGCCTCTGGCATGGCTGATATTAAATGAACGCCTGAGCTCATTGCTCCTTGGAGAATCTCCTAGCCACAAACCAGGGAGATAAAATGGACATCATCTCTCTGACTCCTGATTCAGTATCTAATGAAGCCATTCATCTCCTCTGTGAATCATTCTGGATCTCCACATCAGAGAGGCTGTTGGCAAGACTCCTACATTTCACCAGCTCAATAAAACCTGCTAGTTATCAGCTATTTATAATGATAACTCTCTTTATTTGAAATTCAAAAGGGAAAAAAAAACATTTTGCATCTAAATCATTAGGAAATTGAAAGTAGACCAAAGCTAATTTCAGTTCTAAGAATATGCAAAGCTGATAGCTACCCTTGTTAAGAAGAAACCATTTACTTATTATTTTTTGAGTCCAGATGTCATCTTTCTTTCCCCAATTTGGGAAAAAGAGGGTAGTATAAGAGGTTATTTTGGAATATGCAAGACGTGCTGATGAGCTAGAAATACATAGTGACAACTTGGAAACTTCTAATTGGATATTGCTTCTAGCTAATTTATAATTCTTTAAAGATGCTACATTTGCATTGTTTTTCTTTGCTTTCATTCCCCAAGGCCCCCCATTTCTTTAAAACTGCTTTAAGTACATCAAAGTTTTTTTCTCTACAAAATTCAACCAGTTGAATTAAACATTGCAACAGCCAAGAAGCTAAAGGTAAATCTCCTTAAATATATTCCAAAATTCTCTAATTACCTCTTGCAAAACATTTGCTTTGTTTTTGGTGCTTAGATGTGTTCTATTGTAACACAGAATGAATCTTAGAAGCCTTTGACTTTTTGCCCTTTGCTAAGGGCAGATGTCATTTTCTCCAGGATTTGATGTAAAATAAAACAACATGAATTTGTTCAGATAAAACAAGTTGAATTATTTATTATCCACTATCTGAGTATCTCTAAGTAGCCCCTAAGTAGCAATCAGTTTGGGGGCAGAGACAAGAAAAGAGCAATCAAAAAGTGGGCATGATTTTAGGTGCTAAGGGGCTGATCACTCTCTTGAGGAGTTAGGAGATGCTCCCTGGCGAAGTCACTTCTTTGCTGAGACACCTGGAACAATAGGTGTTACCCAGAGAAGGGATGGAGCCAGGAAATGCACTGTAAGCAGAGGGAACAGGGTTCCAAAAATAAGAAAGTGGGAGGACAGGATATATTGGTGCTTCTCCAAAGTGGTGAGTAGGGTGAAGTTTCTGGAGGTGAATTAACCCTTTTCCAGAATATCTTAATATGTGGCCAAGTGTGTTCCTCTCAGTTTCAGTGTCTAATTTGCTTTCTGCCATCTTATAGCCCAGTAAACACAACTCAATCAGTTGGAGGGAGAAGCACTATCTTTATCATCCCATTAGTGTGTTGCAGTGAATTGGAGAAGAGAGGCAGCTGAAGATTTGCAGAGGAAATCAAAACACAGTGGTCACTGATACTCCCTTGGGAACAGTCCTGAAAGCTAGGTGCAGAGAAGCTCTGAGAGCCAAACAGATGGGTCACAGGTATGCAAGCATCTTTAAATGTCACTTGCTGGATCCTCACCTGATATAGAATCAAGCTTTCTGTTTTCGAGAAACGTAGTGGCATTTCCAAATTTAATGGTGAATTGAACTATTTTTTTTATGTGAGATAAGTTGAGATTCAGTTTTTACTTGAGATATAAATAACATGGTTCTCAGTGTCAGTTATTCATTCCAAAGACTGATTTCAGCGGTCTTAAAGAAAACATATAAAATTATTCTCTTCTCCTATCTACTCCTTTAATTGTCCCCTTCCTCCTCCTCTTGGTATTTTCTTCTTTTTTCATCTCCCATTCTCCCTACTCCCTCTCCTGAGTATTAAGTGATTCTCCTGTAATGTGCTCACTCTTAGCCAATATGCAATTCATGGACCTTCAGAAACTTACGTCCTCCAACCATGCCTCAACTGCCTACCATTTTCACCTCCTCCCATTAGTCCATTCAAATTATTAATCCATCAATGGATTAATCTACTGGTGAGGTCAGAGCTTTCAGGATTTAATCATTTCTCCAAACATCTACTTCTGAACATTGCTGCATGGAGGATAAAGTCTACAACAGATGAGCTTTTGGGGGACATTCTATATTCATATCATAACGTTTTCTGACATTACAGCACAAAATAGGTGGAATAAGTAATTTAGTTAGACAGCTATCACTATAGATAACTCAGGCTTAGGGCACATGGGGGGCCATCAATTTGCTGCCACCTGCTCTTATGCCACTAGGAACATATTCTTCCTGGCTTCTACAGAAGGGGTTTGGAGACCAGTACTCAAGCTGGGAGGCAAGTGCCCAGAGATATCTTACAAGGGAGCTAGGGCAGGATAGCTGAGCTGAAAGGGACATGGGTAAAGGAAGAGAAGAAGCCAAGCAGCATCCACTGCACATGTGCTCACCTCACCTTGGGGGTACAGGAGAAAGGGGTAAGCCCCCTTGTCTCGGCTGGGTCTTCAGCTGTATCCCCAGATAGAAGTGTAACTAACTGAAAAGCTGTGGCAGGGAAGGACATAAGTTAACTCAGTTTGAAGATGAAAAAATGAAATAAGAAATTGTTTCTTTGAAATGATAGTGAACCTTCTGAGAAACACTGCAATTGCAGCCTTATAAAATTTTTCTAGTTCTTACATGAAACTCTACCTCTTCCAGTGGCTCAATGGAATCAAATGGGATAAAATGCACATTTTCAGAAGACAGATGGTTGGGGACTGTATTGGCTGGAAATGCACAAAAAAGGGAAAAAATAAAGAAAACATGGAACATAAAAATTATATGTAAGACAGAGAATTCACTTCCAGAAAATGTTGCTATTATGAAGAATTATTCTTGGATGAAATGATGGAAATTTTTTAAAAGATAGATATCTGCCATCATTTACTCTAGTTTCCTATGTTGTTTCTAAACAACAGCTTCATTGCTCAGATGTGAGGGGGGAAAGAAATGCAAAAATCAAGTAAAAGCCCTGGAAAAAGCACTAGTAATCTGTTTCTTCTTAAGTCTTAGGGTCACTCAATTGCCCCATGCCGGCATTCATATAATAAAACAAGACATATTTACATTTTTCCTGTTGCTTACTGGGCAGTTGAATAAAAATATTTTTGTTCACCCAATTACAATTAACTCTTAGTAGCAATAGGACAAAACACATGCCATCTTAAACAGCTAGTACTAAGTATAAAGAAAATACATTTAATTTGAAATTAATGGGATGTTCGCAGTCTTCTTCAAAACACTGAGAAAAGAAATGAAGCTCCTGATGCCTGAACTCCTAGTGACACGTGCAGAATCTTATGGGGTAAAGAAACTCCTAGTGGACAATAATAGCCAGTTTAACATTTTTATCTTTGATGCAATTCTTTGTTTAGATATGGATTGATTTGGAAGACTTTAATTGTATTTTGTTTTGTATTTTGTTTTTCTATAACATCCTTTTGTGTTTCTTTTTATGGCTGGATTAGTTACCTAAAAACATTTTCCTTACTCTGTAAGCACAAGGTACCATGTGAATTGCCTCAGTACTGATCAGAATTTTTATTTTCCTTTCACAGATGAACAGGATTTTTACATGCTTTGAAAAAAGAATTAATATATTTAAAGTCTTAATAGGGAAATTGATCATTACAAACATAATTGGATCCCTTGCCTTCCTCATTTTTTTACTCTACATGCATCTGCAGTAGTCTATTCACCTGCTGACACACAGAGGAAAACAAAAATCTTTCTGATTATAACTGGAAACATTTTTTAAAATTCTATATTTGCAAATGTATAATATTTTTTATTTATATATATTATATTTATAATATAATAAATCAAAATAACCAAAAGTGATAGCACTGGGAATGTCAAATTAATTTCTCTGTATGCTATAACCAGAAGATATCAGTGCAGACACAGTAAATTGAGCTGAACTTACAAAAAATCTTTTATACACCTGAATTAGCCTCATGGGAAAGAAGAGAAGCAGAAAATATATGGATGCTAAATAGATCATTAGGAAATTAAAGATGAGCAGAATAGACAATAAAGAAGAAAAAACAAAAAGCAGAAGTACAGCTATTCAATTAACACTGATGTATAACTGCAGATATAATATAGATAGAAATTCATATTCTAAGAATCTTCTAAAAAGAAATACTGCTGTGATAAGAGAAAAGGGACATTAACACTGACCAGCTTTTGAACAGTTATATTTTGCCCTTTGAATTTCTGTAAAAATTTCACTATACCAGTAATATTTAATTGTAGCATAAAAAATAAATACCATTTACTTGATATAAAATAGGGATAGTATGTAAATTAGGTAAGTTTCAATTCATGTCTTCTTACTCATATCTGTTGGCAGTTTAAATATTTTTAGTGTCATTAATTGTTATAAAAGTGCAAGAGTTGCTGTATGCTTGCCACTTAGGAACAAAGGCACAAAAGTCTAATTGAACTAAGCAATTAGTAATTTGTAATTTCTTATTGTCAGCAATTACTTTGCATTAGAAATCCTCACTGAAAATTCTAATTTGAAGTGAGGTTTGCATTTTATTGCTGTCCATCCAAATCAGTTTAAAATTGACCGCTACATTTTCATTTAAAAATGTAAAGATATTAAATATGCTTGAAGAAAGTGGAGCATATTCAGCTCCACAGAAAGGCACACGCACATGTATGAGCATGTGCGCATGCACACACACACACACACACACACACACACACATGCACACACACTGAGCCAACACCAAAGGAGGTGCTTTTATGTCCCCAAAAGGTAGCTGAAGTGGAAATATCACATCATTGTTCATTGTTGCTTTTGTAACACTCCAGGCTTTTGGTTTTAAAATTTACACACTGACCCCTGCTGTGGCACTCTCACCTGCACACAGATGGACAAGGAAACAGCACACTATTAGACTTCTTTCTGGAGTTTCAGCTCCCCTGGAATATATGGATGTTGGACGGTTTTCCATTTGTTCTTTTTTCTTGCTTCACTAGCCATTCAACACTCCCTTTCCTAAGTTCTAAGCACCATATAAAGCAAAGGGGAAACTTTTATCAGCCCTCAAAAATAATACTAAGGAGGCAACTTATAATTAGCATGTGTCCACTGATGTACTTTAAATTAAGGGCAATTCAGTGAGTCAAGGTTATGCTTAGTTTCTTTCCTAAATGTTGCAGACATGTATATTTTCACTAGATATTCTTCCTCTATTAAAGCATAACACGTGTTTCCTTTAGAGTGCAGCCAGATTTCTTAAACAAAGACTAGCTTTTCAATAGTCAAAATTTGAAATTTAGAAATGAATTTCGCATATTTCTCTCTGCCCCATAGTTAAAATCCCAAAGTGTACAGCATATCTTTAACTAAAAGCCTTGAGTTAATATGTACATACACAAAGGCCCAGTATCTTAGGTGAGACAAACAAAAATTATTTGGGTAAAAGTATTTTAATATACTTATTATGTTAAAGCTGTCAATGTTCATAAAGAACAGATTTGATTTATTAACCTAGAGTTACAATTGCATTAGAGGGCAAAAGACAATGAAATTTTACAATTATGTCTCTAATAATTTGATAACTAATAAGACTGGTATTGAATGCATCTCGGTATTAATTTAAATGATAAGGTTACTAATTTCTTTTTCCCTAAAATATGTACATGTTAAAATTGACTTGCAACACTGGAAATGATAATGAATTTCTCTTATTTTTAAAAACGACACTTTAATCATTAATCTTAATTCATATAATTTCACAGAACAAATTTTATACAGTTACTCATTTGGTAACTAACTTGATATATCACACATCAGTAACACTTAAGTGAATATTAATTAGTGCTAATTTACAATCAAATTCCAATGGAGAAGCAAATTATTAAGCTTTCTGGAACATCAAAAGTCTTCATGACTATTATTATGAAGAATGCCAGAACAAATTAATTATTTATGCTTATAAATAATGTTTTCCACAAATCTTCAAAATGCATAGAATACTCTAGAATGAAAAGGATGCTAGTCTCATTGTAATTTGGTTTTATGTAGTAATAATCCAGTTTACTTCATTAAATGTCTTTTTTTTCTTTCTTTCATTGCAGTAGAGAAAAAATTACCTGAAAATCCAACATAGAATTTTTACATTGGGCTTATTATTAGAGATGTTTTGAAATAGATTTAAGAAATTTTACTATACTTCTGTAAGATTTCACTACATGAATCTGATATTGTGCATAATATTCCACTATATATGAACCAAATATTAAATTATACATTTTCTTCCTCCCATGATTCATATTTCACATATTTCTAAAACAGTATGCTTATATAAGCCACAGACACAAACTCCTATTCAGTTCATTCTAAAATTGTCTATAATTGCCAATATGGCACTGAAGAGGAGAGAGAATTAACTTAAAATTTCAATAAACACTGATCAATATGCTTGTAAATACCAAGTCCATAAAATGATTTTCCCTTTAAGTGTAGTTATGCCACAGGTACATGTTCTGTATTTTGGAAGTTGACTGATCATTTTTAAATTTAGTTAAATCTGTCTCTAATAGAAACACACAGAAATCTAGGAAGTCTGCCAGAGAGGATTTATTAAAAAAAGAAGAAGAAAAAAAGCAACATCAGTCTGGATTTTCAAACTGTCACTGTCTCCTGGTTTAGCATTAGCTCACAATCAGCTGAATAAAGAGGTCATCTCTGTCTAAGATGTAAAAAAAATCACAAGCCTCAGTTACTTTACCACTAGCTGTTTGTAATTCAGGAAAATAATTGTTAATCAATGTCTAATCAATGAAGATGTGTAACATATTAGTTTGCAGTCCTTCATCATCCTATTTTCTTGAATTGACTGGGGGTTTGTGTTCAGTACTTACATAATCTATTACAATTGAGAGTGATCATTCTGCTCATATTGAGAGCTGTCAGCTGTGCTTTTCATGAGGCCACATTATTCTTGTTTCATATAAGATGCTAATATTTAGCTGCATCTGACAAACTAGGTTCTACAGTGGGACATTTTATGAGAAGTGCTTAAGTAAATAATCGTATCACTACATGTCACTTGATGAAACTAAACTTTTCCTGACTTCACAATAATCATAAGCATTACTGGCTTGCTGTGGAAAATTAAAGGAAAATAGCTACCTGCTTGAATCTGATCATGCCTGCAGGGAAGATCTAAGAAAGGCAACTACCACTGATGCCTTTATAAATAACCACAGGAGGTCAGGGGAAGGGAGAGGATTCTTCAATTTTCATATAAAACAATATTTTTCAACGTAAGCATGGTGTATACTCATGTGCAAGCATACAAGCATGCTCACAGTGTCTCACAAACACTAGGGAAAAGGTGAACCACAGTCTCTAGACACATTTGTTTTAAGAAACAACATTTTGTGGCTGGTTGCCTTTAAATTGCATTGAAAATATTAATTGCCTGACAAGCTCCTTTTCCTTACCATTAACAACAATGTATCACCAATCTATATCTCCAGAAGAAAGAGAGGGAAAGTACTGAAAAGGGTAGAGGAGGAGGAGAATCTTGATTTCAATAACAAATAATAGTTCAGTGTGGAGCTCTCAGCTTGAATTACTGTTTTTGTGATTTATTTTGGAAGTTATACAAAAGACAATCATGGAGCCCAATGTCAAAAACTAATAACAATATAGTATTTCATTCTAAACACATTTGGATCTTGATAGTATTGATTTAAAGAACAAGTTTAGTTTTCTCCTAGTTAGTATCAGTTCCAAGAGCACCCTCTAGTGCCCATAGATTTGAAGTATCCTGTAGAAAGTGGGAAAAAGTCATTTGCACGCAGTTCAAGCTCATTGACACTTGCTTTATGGCCAATATTAAGAAACTTTAAAAAGCTTATCTATCATCACAAGTGACCTAAAAGGTGCTCTTAAACTTTAAAATGTTTTAATATAATTCTGTGATCAAGCATACTGGAGAAATTTAAAATGATTCAAGGTTTTTTTTTTAGTTCTAATAGTGCATTAACACTATTAGGGTATTGCTTTAGTTTTACATTGTCAAATTTTATGGATATTTTGGGATATATTTTAATTGTCTAAATTTCTTGAATAACTGAGCAAAGTTTAACTAATGACAACACCTTAAAGATAAAAGTTATTTCACACTTGATGCCAAAATGTACAATAAAATATTGAATTTACATTGTTTCCAGTAACAGGGGAAAAGAACTTTATCTTTGAATCACAACTTTTAATGAATATGATTTGTTATAATAAGAAAAGTTATAAAGATGAGTAAAAAAGGAGACCATCAAATTATTAAATCAATAAATTTTTCTTGTTTTAACCACCTCCATTTCACAAATAAATTCCATTACAGTCTTGAGTATATCAGACTAAAATGGTCCCCCTAGAGAAAAATTAAAGGAAATGTGCAAAACACTGGGTATGGAGGCATTTTAAAATAGGATTTCATTGTCCAAAAGAACAGATGCAAGGAAGATGTATATTCAATATTAAAGGATGTATATGTATTTTTGAATTGATGGGCTAATTGTATAAAAAATGAAGGAATAAGAGAGCATGAATTTATAATAATATTTTGATGCACGAGCATACTGTATTCAGATAAAAAAAGTGATTTATCTAACCTGATCTAAAAAAAAATAGAAATCTCAGCTTTTAACTGAATCAAAAGTGTCAAACCAAAATAGTTTTGTGCTTGGAGAGAAAATAAGGAAAGACTGAGGATAAAATTGCTGGAGGTACCCAATTCCACAGAGATTTCCAATCCACAAAAATGCTAGAAATTCATCAAAATATACTTGATGGTGTTTTTCTCCTTTATACCCCAATTTCTTAAGGAGAAATAGTTCATACATTTATATCCTGAGGAGTTTCAGCAAATTTCTCTAGATTATTTCTAATACATATTTCTAGTAACATTTAGAGTATTTCAAATGATAAGAAAACATTATGCATTTATAAAGGATCAGTCTCCAGGAGAGGCATAAATGCAAGTGCTAGCTCATGTAGAATAAGATCATGATCAAGAAAATACTTGGTCAACATTTCCTAGAAGTTTCTTTTTTGCTTTTTAATTTCCATCACTCACTTTACTCAGACTGTGGAAAAGGCTGTTAGCTGGATGTCTTATAAGTTGGGCTCACCTATCTGTGCGCAAATATTTATAGTCTTCATAAATGACACTTTTACCATCTGTGGTACCAAAATCAAGCACATACTATAAAAAAGGCAAACAAACAAAGAGGTATGTAAAAGATCTTCATCTACCTCTGCACAGGACCAGGGCAGGTGAGCTCGCCCCACAAACATTTTTACTTTGATATGACAGCTGTGATAATGATGAAAAGTTAATGGATTTTTATCAACATCAACTTGATGATTATAGACGTTGTTATTTTTATTACTTTTAAAGAGATTGGTGCTGCATAAACATGAAGGCATATATTCACAGAATTTCTTAGATTTATAGGTTACGGGTGCTACAAAGACTTCTCTCCTTTCTGAGGTAGATAAATTGAGTTCTGGGCTGGGGATGTGGCTCAAGTGGTAGCGCACTCGCCTGGCATGCGTGCGGCCTGGGTTCGATCCTCAGCACCACATACCAACAAAGATGTTGTGTCCGCTGAGAACTAAAAAATAAATATTAAAAATTCTCTCTCTCTCTCTCTCTCTCTCTTTTAAAAAAAATTTAAATTGAGTTCTATGCAGTTTACTATGTAGGGGTCTTTCAAATGAGACCACAAAATTGCACATCCTTCCTCTCCTGTGTGGACATTACAGATCCCATAGCAGTTTTCATAAGAGTAGGGGCTTGTCACCATGCCACTGTGCAAATTCCTAGGAACTACCTTAAATTTCAACAGCTAGCTTTTCTCCACAGGATATTAGTGTATTAGATACCCTGAAATGTTCAGTATATTTACTCAATTTATTAAAAATGTTCTCCTAATGGTTCTGAAATATCTTTTTCCAAAGCAAAAAAAGAACCAAAGGTCTCCTTAGGTAAAGTGACAGTAATGTTTGTTACATGAAATCAAACTTCCTTCCAAAATATTTGATTAGTCTCCTTGAACACAAATGCCTATGGTATTAATTTAATTAAAAAAATAAAAACTATCAGTATGTAATAAAAAAAATCTTATAATGCATAATCCATGCTTTCTGATAGAGGTAATGGAAAATAAATGATATAATCTACAAAACAATGACAAATGAAAGACTTGGAAAAGGTTATGGTTTGACAAGGTAACATTTTTGAAATCTGGACACCAATCAAATTGATGTAGCTATTGGTGATGCAACACTTTCTGACACTAAAGTCTTTACCACTGTCCAAAACATATAGAAGAGCCCATTGTGATTGCTTAATGTCAGCTTTTGTTCATAAGCTCTTTCATAAAACTGAAACCAGGAAAATGATTTAAAGCAGTTCAATTTGTCTATTTACCTTAATCTTTAACTATTCCCATATATCTGGCTACATGATGTATGACTCTTCAAAAATCAATTTTTCAAAGATATACACAACAGAAAAAAGTCAGGCTCCTAACCTTTTATGTGTTGAACTTTTATAGAGCTCTGGAAAACAAAATGCTTTTAGGTTTCATAAAAGGGAAACAAAAACAAAGAAAGGGTATTTTCTTTTCCATTCTTTTTAGTAAATATTTGCATCAGTGAAGATAGAGCATGCACTAATTTCTAGTCCTTTCACAGGTTCCTCCCAAATACTGTGCAAGAGGCAGAGCAAAGAAGTGGAAAGATCTTGGGCCTTGAACAATACTATTAACCTCAAGACTGGACCCTCCTTATGGCCCATCTGATCTGTGGACCTTTTATTGTACAAAAGGATATATTACCTTACGTAAATCAGACTGAGGCAAGTTAGGTTTTACATTCTTGAAGCTAATAGCATTATAAGAGAGTTAATTATAAAAACAATCAAGTACTTTCTCCTATTAATTAATACAACTAAATTAGGATGTATTATGAATAGCAATAGTAGAAAACCATGTGCAAAAATAATGAAACTTCCATTCCTTTAAAAACAATCAAAAATTTCAAATATGAGCTTATACTTAAATATAATTTTATATTTTATATAAAATTTCATATTTATAAAAATATTAACTGTAATTTGGTGTTATCAACTAGTGCTCATATACTGTGAAAAAATAGGAATTAGGAATGCTTTAGGAATTAAAGGTCTGAATGCTTTAATGACAATGTGGAATTAAATTAAAACATAGATGGGTGATTTTAGAACACACTGCTGAACAAAATTCATTTACATTAAAGATATACAAATGTTAACTAATATAGGAAGTATTCAAATACATTTAACTAGAATTTTATAAGACTACTTGATGTAAGCATTGTTATATACAGTTTCTGATTTACTTGCCTTCCCCAGTTAGCTTTTTGAAACTGAAGACTGAGTCCTATTTGCCTTTTGTATGTACAATTTCTAACACAGTAACTAGTCAAAAGATATATCTGAAAAACTATTGATAGAATAAGAGGATACAAAGTAGGTTTTTACATGTATGTTTACCAGTATGTTGGTAAACACATATAAGATATTGAAGATCATCTAAGTATTAAAGCAGGAAAAGGAGGAATAAAAGTAGAAATAGAAACATGATAAGAATCAAGAAAGGACATTCTAGGGAAGAACTCCGTATAAAATGCTATCTAATCAGAGAAGAAAAATAACTGAAAAATCTGCTGGTTATGGCAACTGGTCAATCAGATATTAGAGATCCTTGAGGAAGTGGTCTCAGCAGAAAAGAAACTGGTGACAAGAAAGAAAATGTAGAATACCTTCTATACAAGTCTAATGTTTAAGAAAAGGAGAGAACAGTATTTTGAGAGACATCATGATTTAAAAATGAATTTTTGGTAAGCAAAAATGTGAGTCAATAGTGAGGGCAAAAATAAATGGCAAAGTTCTCATGGATTTGAAACCACTAAAATAGTGTCCAGTGATGCAATGTTAAGTTCCCTAGGCTCTCTGAGGAAAGATGTAGGGAATTGTAGTAAAATCTGAGGTACAGACATTTTAGTTTAATATAGATATTTTCCACTTCTACCTGATCATTCCATGTGAAATCAGGGTAGATGCGGACAGTCTGTGTGATAGGCTAAATGGATGCTTCCATCATAACAGAAGGAATCTGATGAACACATTGTTTGACCTTTGTCCAATATTCACGATGCAAAATGTGACCTGAAAGAAAAATATCACATAGAAGTAATGTGTCCAGACAGAAAAAAAAGCAATATAATCTGACTTGTAAGTGGGATTTCAGAGTAGGTGATTTTATTGTTTTTTTTTTTTTTATGATTTGCTATGTAGAATAGATGACATTCTTGACCTGGCATTGTTGAGAGCCACAGCCCAGTCAGAATGATGCCTGGCATTTGCCAGAGGGAACGTTTGAAAGGTGACGGCCAGCGAACCATTGAGATGATGATTTGACTTAAGCTGTATATAATTGCTGTGGATTGAGTTGTATATTTGACCTTTACTGTCGGGCAATAGGGTGGCTCTTGCTGCCTTGGGCAGCAATTCATAGCTCTGGAAATCAGTATAAAGTTTCCTTTAGTTATTAATAGGGTTCTGAGCCTTGATATTGTGCTTAAACTACTATAAAGGGAACCACTTCTTTTTGAGTTAGTTTAGAACACATACAGAAATATTTAACATTTTATGTACATAGCCTCTGGTTTATTCATGGTCTACTCTAGAACTCTAAAATCATGAGAAATGCTTCAGGAATTAAATACAACTTAATTGAATTAAATACAACTCATCCACCCAGGCCCACTTCTAGAAAACATAAAATAATCAGGTTCTGGAATGCAGACATGTATGGGAATACCAAGGGTAGAGGCTGTTAAAAAACAAATGTGACTAACTGATTTGAGCAATTAAGTGAAATAGATCATATTTTAAAGCATCAAGTGTGCAGTATGTGTACAGTCAACTTACTTTGTTAATAGTCTGTCTTTCTGCCCTTTTTCCTACTCTATCTTAGAGTACAAATGTAATGACTATCTCAGCGTCTCTAAACATCTTTGGAATTCTTTTTTTTTTTATTCTCTAAAATTTATTTACAGTTAATAAGTTAAAAAGCAAAGTACAACCAAATTGTAAATCTTAATCATATGCACATTAAACTGTCCAGGGAAACACTTCAGTTCCACTACAAATAATTGCTTTCTAATGCAATTAAGACATAACAGTTTATCAAAAAAATATTTCAACACACCAATACAGCAAATGTTAGGTATATATAATCATTAAAAATTATCAAATTAAAGAGTGCTGTGGCAACCCAACCCTTAAAACGACCAAAAAAACCTTTTGAGTTCAAAATTGCTCAGACTTTTTGTATTCAATGATTTTAAAAGATTTTATTGAAGAGTTTTATGAAAAATAGTACTAACATTTGCTCATAGCAAATCAACAAGTATGTGCCACTAGCTTAAGTTACACTTGTCCAATAGAGTACTCAAACAAAAATAAATACACGCCACAACAGCAACACTTTGCACTATCAATGATGAAGCTTGCCCTCAGAATCATGACATTACTGGTTTTAGTGACATAGAAAATGAGTTGCTGGTTGTTAGGAAGGAATGTAAAAAATACCAAAAAATATTATTTGTTGTGCCAGTCACATTTAGGCACCCAAAAGTAAAAAATCAAACAGAAATATATCAAGGTGATAAAATTCCTCCTAGCTTCCTCCTCTACTTGTGTCATATGAGATATAAATGAAGGCAAGAGAACAAACAAATAGGACTTCTTTAAAAAAAAAAACTATACACAAGCTAAGCTACAGACTCACTTCTGAAACAATTAATGGATGCCTCACCATAAAGGCCACTATGCCAAGTTTCTTTTCACACTCTGCCCAAAGGTAATCATAAAATACTTTCACTTTCCTATTAACATACTAGTCAAATATATCAGATGTTTCTCCACATTTTAGAAGTTGCAAGATAGGTTTTGCTAAAGAAAACTTGGCAAAAATATTTCTTACATCTTACTTCACAAACTAGAAACGGCATTATTTAATAGTCCACATGAACCATATTGACTTCAAGATGGGCAATCAGATTCAAACTGAAATCAGATAACCCAAATAAGCCAAAAAATCATTTAGACACATTCAAGTGCACTAAAGTAACAAGGCATAAGAGGAAAAAAAATTTCAAGAATATCAGTTAATTTCCTTACATGGTAAAATGAAGTGCAGACAAGAATCAAGTGATATAAAGAAATAGAATTCCTACATATTTTTATTGGATATGACACAATATAATCAAAGAATGCACATAATTAAGTGCTGTAGCTCAAAGCATCTTTGAAGTAAAGATTCTGCTGATCTTTTTATTTTATGTGACTGCTTACAGATTAGTCCTCTATTTGCTCCTAAAGAATATATTTAAACACTCAATCAATGAATAATCTACAGCAGTTTGTTGTAGAATCAATAATGGGGAATGGTGCATTGTACCAGGATAGTTAGATATACCCATAGGGAGTTTCAGTGGTCAAAATGCTTCCATTGCCAGAAGGTAGTCTGAAAATGGTCTAGAAATTCAATACAGCATTGACCCATTGTGTACATGATCCACAGTCAGTTTCTCAAGCATACTTGAAGTTTTAAAAAAGAGCAATTTAAAAAAGCCGGGAATTTTTTAAAAATCTATTTTTAAATTAGATTTTTTTGTTGTGGGAAATAATTTTTAATGTATTAGTTCAAATGAGTTGAACAGCAAAATCTAATCATGTTTGTTGGAGGTTAAATGCATTTAAAATTACTGTATTTAAAAAATAATTTCTAATATTTAAAGTTGCATAATATTTCTATTTGTGTATGCATAGTTAAATGCTCATCTACTTCACTCTCCTAAAATCTGGTTAATGAACAACAAGTAACCATCCATAAACACACAATTTGTGATGTCTCTCTTATTTCTATTACATTGTTTTTTTCCTTATTGTATTATTGGATTAAGAGCAAGTTAAGTGGCAAGATTTCTAAGTAAACAGATTAAAGCCATTTACCAAATGTTACTCAAGTATGTTTGATTTTTACTACATTATGAGAATTGCCAGTATATTTTCATCTAAACACATATCAACATTATACTTTTTAATTATTAGGTGGTTTTATTTGTTTAGTTATTCCAGATTGCTTGAAGATGACAATTTTGTAGCCTAAAATTGGAATGAGATTAGAAATTAGATTTCCTACCAACAGAAAAAAAAACACAAAATGAAATATTCTTAATGTGGCAATATAAAAATTTCTTGTCATCCTCATTCACAGAGTTTTTTAATCATATTTTTAATGCATTAAAATATGTGCATTTAAATGGCACCTTATTAGATAAATTTTAGCACCTAATTTGCATGTTTTAGGTTTCTAATTTTCAAAATTTTAAGGGTAGAATCATTGATATTTTAAGGACTACAAGTATACTAAAAATACTATAGTAAATATTATACATACATATGTATAAAGATACGTTCAATGTTTCATAGGTAGATGTATATATGAGACAAATTCATTGAATGTTAGAAGCTGATTCTAAAATTTAAGTTTGTATTTATGCTAATTTGGTCAAATCATATGGATGAATATATATATAACAAACACGATATACTATGATGTTGAGAATAAACTGCTCTGATAAGCTTTGCACAGCATCTGGTTGATATTTTGATGAAATTTGTTTTTTATATTTAAACAATACTTGATGATAATGTGAATGTTAATTTTCTTTCTAATTTTCTTTCCATATTGGTTGATATGCTTACTTTTTAAAGATAAAGGCTACTACTTTGGGGAAGTAAGTTTAAAACGTTAAGCAATTGGACTTTCCATCTCTTTTGTTTGTAATCACTGAGCCCATGAAAATCAAAGCCATATAAATTCTTGCATTACTAACAGTCAAGCTTGAACCTCTCAAAAAAAAAAATCCTTGGTCAAAGCTTTGAAATTCAGTAAAAATTCAGAAACGAGTGGGATTCAGAATACCCTGAGCACAAATGAGTGCAACACCACAAAACATGTTTGATCTTCCGTCCAGAAAGAGGGGTGGCAGTCAAAAAGAAAAATGGAGGCGGGGGTTAAAGAGCAAGCAAATTCTGGCTTTTATTACACAAGCACGAAAATAAATTCCTTTGGAAAAGAATGACTTCTTCGGAGGACTTCCAGACCAGTGAGGTAGAGTCCAAAAGGGAGAAAACCAATCTGCCCCTATAGTCCTGGAGACTTCTCAATCTGTGGTTCCGGAAGCAAAGGGACCTCCCCTGTGAGTCCTGCAGTCTCCTCCTTCGCAGACGCGGTGCGGGGAGGCGGCAGAGTGTACACCTGTCCCGGAGTTCCAGACGCGGGGGACGCATCCCCGGGGCGCGGGGTAGGGAGGCCATCCCGGGACTTCCTCGCAGGCGTAAAGTGCACTAGGGGACGGTCCTGGTGGAGTCTGTAAACACTCGACTGACACTTGTTCATTTCTCCAAGCAGAAACTCCATCTTGGGCCGGGGAGCTGCAGGAGGCGCCCTCGGGGCACCGGGAAGCGGCGGAGCCTCACCACGGGTTCCAGGTCCACTCGCAGGACTTGACGCGCCTTGCATCGCGCCGCCGCCAGGCTGCGCTGGCCCCACACGTCGCCGCCGACGCGGATGGTGGGGAAGGAAGGTGGTCAGCGTCGGGGTGGCTGCCCTCCAGATCTCCTCCAGGGTGCGGCCCCGAAGCAGGGCTCGGGCGCCGAAAGCTTCTCCACGCAGGACTCCTCGGGGCCGCCGGCAGCGGCAGCAGCGGTGGCGGTGACGGTGGAGGCGGCGGGGGCAGCCGGGGCCACCTCCTGCCCGCGGCGGTCGCCCGGGCTCCGCGGCGCCTCCTCCTGGCGGACGCGCGCTCAGCCTGCCGGCGCGTCAGGCCGCGGGAGGTAGGGGGCTCCGGGGGTCAGGCACCAGGGCTCGGCAGGAGGCGTAGCCGTGGACGTCCTTGCTGCGCAGGATGTGCGGGGAGAACTGGTGCTTGAGGCTGCAGAGGAAGCTCCAGAGCTCCGCGTCGAGCTCATGCACTCCGTGCTGCGGGCATGAACAGCTTGAAGGCATCGCCCAGCGCCTTGGTGCTGTCGGCTAGGACAGTTGCGACCGGGAGTACACCACCTTCCCCTCCCGCGCCTCCAGCCCGGCCCCTCCTCCCGCTCTAAAGCCGCCGCCCCAGGCGGCCGGGGCGGGGCCTGCGCCTGCGCCTCTTCACGTTGCGCCGCATCGGAGGCCACTCAAGGCCGCCCGGCTCGCCTGGTCTCGCTGTCGCCGCCGAGCGCGCCAGAGTCTGGCTTGGCTCCGCTGTGGTGGCCTCCCCTTTTGTTTTTTGTTTTTTTTTTTGGTACCAGGGCTTGAACTCGGGGCACTTGACCTCTGACCTACATACCCAACCCTATTTTGTAATTTTATTTAGATACAGGGTCTCACTAAGTTGCTCAGTGCCTTGCTTTTGCTGAGGCTGGCTTGGAACCCGCAGTCCTCCTGTCTCAGCCTCCCCAGCCTTGGTATTCCTGGGGTGTGCCAGGGAGCTCAGTTTCCTCTTTAGAATTCTGGCCAGCAGTAACCCTCCTCCTTACTTGTCTTCAGAATGACTCTTTTCATGTGTAATGTCTATCCTCTGCAAAAGTCAATACTGTCTAATCAAGGCATTATACATTTATTCCATAAATGTTAGGATTTGTGGAAATGTATGTTTAGGAATAACTTTTCAATATTACACAAAAAGCTAGACACTGAATACTATGTATGCACTGATGACAACTGGGTTTAAAGGCATCTATGTGTGATTAAGCTTGTTTAAACTCTGGAGAATGTAGATCTTATTGTTCACTTAAACTTTTACTGTAATACTGCTGATATACATAACATATCTTTGAAATTAGTTCAATATTAAGAAACAAAATGAGAATAAATATCACTGATTCTTATCATTTATGGGTAGGATCTACATTTAAAATACTTAAAACTTTGCTAATATAAACTATTTTAATTGCTAATTTTTTTTTTTTGGAGCAGGTAGTGGTGGTTGAACCCAGGGCCAGCAGCTAAGCCACTAAGCAATATCCCTAGCCCATTTAATTTTTTTTTTTAAATTTTGAGACAGGGTCTTGCTAAGTTGCTGAAGCTGACCTGGAACTTGTGATCCTCCCATCTCAGCCTCCAGAATTGCTGGGATTATAAGCATGTGTGCCCACATCCAGCCTTAATTGCTAATTCTGCTAAATAACTTCATAAAATTTGGAGTGATTTTTGCTCTTTTGCATAAATAAAGAGATGTCATATGTAGGTTCAAAATTTATATTGAGTTATATGCATTCATGAATATGTCAAAATTAACAATGTAAACTATAATGTACTAAAACAAATAAAAAGAGAGAAAATAAATTTATGTTAAATAATATGAAAATTCACAATACTTTTATATCTGGTAAAATATTTTATTTTCACAGAAAAATTCATTTAAGCACTTTTTCCCCCTTCTTACCTATTTCATCTTTCCTCATATCTTTCAGCTTATCTACAGTAAGATTTTTTTCTTCTAATCTTGTTAGAATGTGTGGTGGTAACACTGAGAGGCTGAGAAAGGAGGATTTCATGTTGAAAGCCATTCTCAGCAATTTAGCTAGGCCCTGAGCAATTTAGTAAGACCCTATTTCAAAATAAAAAAAAAATAGAAAGGGTTAGAGATGTGGTTCAGTGATTTAGGGCCTGTAGTTTCAATCCCTAGTACTAAAATAAATAATTAAAAGAAAAAAAGTAAAAAAGGACTGAGGATATATTTCAGTCATAGAGAGCCTTTCAGTTCAATCTGTAGTATTATGAAAAACAAAACAAAACAAAACAAAGAAAAGAAATGAAAGACAAAGAAGACAAAAAATAACTTACTTTATTTCACATGATGGTTTAAATATATGAAGATTTTTTTTTTACCATAGCAGTTTTTAAAAGTTATAAATTAAATGAGCTGTAGGTTTAGGGAACAATTTTCTTTCAGTACTCAATATTTAAAATCAGAGACCTATTATACTGGAATACATATATTAGGCCTTATATAAGATAGATTTGTTACTAAGCCAAACAAACCACTAACTTTCACCCCCAGTCCTGATTTACAAGCACAGGTTACATAAAAGATGTACAAATCAATATCTTTAATTCTAAGGAGAAACTGTAGTTCATAGAATTTCTCAAAGTAATGTATTCACAGAACAATTGAATTAATTCCTTGGTCTCTAGAGATAAACAAGGAAGAGAAAATGGGGAGTAAGATTCTTACCTGTGCAACATTTGCAGAATCTGACATAAGGGAGAAACTATCCGTCTCTCCTCGGCTGATGGAAGTTTGAAGTAAGATGTTTATTTTCCCATAACTATTTTCTACACCTCCAGGAGCTGAGAGTTCACAAAAAATTTTTAATAGAGCATCTAACTCCTCTATTTCTTCTTCTCTGACCTAGAAGAGTCAATATTTTTATATTAATATTTGGTCTGATTTATTTAAAAACCACATTGCATGTTTTTAAGGTTGCCTTTTAGTATAATATAATATTTTACTCTTGTACAGCTAAAACCCAGTAATTTTCCCATAGGTAAATTATGAAAAATAATATGAAATTATGTTGAGGCGGGTACAATTACATTTTATTGTTCATCACCAATATTAAAGTTGCCATTGACACATAAAAATTTGATATGTCACAAAAATTAAGTCATCTGACCTCACCATCCTTCAATTGATGAGGTTTCATTTTTTATTTGACCAGAGTAAAACCTCTGCCCAGACTGATTAGGGCAAACTTGATTATCTTCAAATGCATTCGTTATAGTCATATATTTTTATGTGGTATAACGCATTCATAGCTTAAAGTTGTGAAGTACTATTTCAAAATATTAAAGTTTTCACTGTTAATAACATTAAATTATAATATGGGTAATACACAACCTATTTAAATTTCTTGACTTGGGATACAAAGCAAAGCATGATGTTAGGTATGCTGTGATATTATTATCTAGAACACTGAGTTTTCTTGTACAATAGAAAACACTGCTGATACTCCAAATATGCCATATGGCTTTTTTAGATTGTATCAGGAATAACAATTAATTTAAACTTTCATAAATAAATAAATGTACATACCTGACTGAAACTTCAAGTAATCTTACCTTGATCTGATCAAATTATTCGGCTTTGGAGACTATCTCAGATATGTCACCTTCTGTTTTGTGAGCATCGAAGAGTTCATTAAAGGTCTACCAAAGTAAGTGTCACATTTAATTAAAATAGAAGATCAAAAGATATTATCAAATTTATGAAAGATTAAAAAACACTCCTAAACATAGTTAAGAAAGCCATTAGAACCAAAAAAAAAAGATCGATAAAATCATCTAATGAAATCTATACTAAATGTCTAAAAATGTTCAACATAACATTCTGGTCTTGACCTCAGTATAGGCATATGGAAATCTACATCACTTACTAATTATAAGCTCACATACATCATATAAAATTCAGCGGAAAATAACTAGACAACATGCAATTCAAAGAGTCTCAAAATATAAATAGCGCGAATACACAGAAAAATCAGTTAAAGGCCATACAGAAAAGACAAAGGTACTACACGGCTAGAGTTGCTGAAAAAGAACTGCAAAAAAGAAAGTGTTAGGGTGTAGTTTGGCAGCAGTCTACTAGCAAGAGGACAAATGAGAAAGGCTGTCTCATAGAGACAATGAGATATAAGGAGGAAGGACTAGGTCTGGGATTGAGGAACCACCAAATCACAGCTCTGAGATAATATATAAAGAGGTCTTGCAGAAATCTAGTGTCATACAATAGGTTATTCTGAAAAAATGAGGAAAACCCAGTAAGCACATAAAGGTGTTTTTCTGAAACCTGTTTTATATATAAGCAAATATTAAATCTACAAACCCAAGATTTCATATAAACTGAGTTTTTCTTTTTGATGATTTCTATTCTCCTATTTTAAAAACAACTTTATGTACAAAAGGCAAAAATGAATTTAAGAAAAAACTCAAAACACTATCTATTGAAAAAAGTATAAAATTCAACTTAACTTATTTCAATCTCTTCATATTTAAGTATTCTCCCAACAGGTTATCATTGTATTGACATGTATTGATATATGTACAAGAAAACACATAAAGAAATGTATATGCTTTTTAAAAGTAAAAATATTAAAGTATCACATCATCTTAAACAGGACGTTGTTAAAAAGCAACAAATCCTCTTATAATTGTATGGTCAAATTGGCCTTAAAAGTTCCTTAAATTAACCATCTAGTACAAACAGGCTGAGTTGGTAATTTTAGTAGTTTCTTAAACTCTTCTTTAGTGTTTCTTACTAATATGCAATTAAATTTTCAACTTTTTATTCAAGGAAATAATTAAGCTATCAAGTCCAGCTTAAAATCATTCTGGCACACACTCTGTAAGACTCACCAATAGGCTTCAACTATTTCAGGTGTATGTAGTGTTTAGGATATGTTCATGAAACAGGATGGCAGAAGAGCACCATTGCTATCTAAAGTCATTTTTTTCTTGTCATTACTAAAAGTATATTGCTGAATTCATATAAACTAAATGTATTTGCTCATAAGTTGCTTTTGTTATTTGGCATTATTAACATATTTTGAAGTCTAGAAAGTATTTGACTGTAAAAACAAACATTTTTGCATTTGTTCCTCTTAGAATATTACCTCAATGGTATTGTATTTAATATAATAGTGGCTGGCGGTTCAACCCAAATCCGTTGAGGAAAAATAACCAGTTCTCTCTTCAAAATGAATCATCTGAGCTTTGTCTAGTTTTCGTCCAACTTCAATGACTAACTGTTCTCGATGCTTTCTTAATGTTGGGTCAATCTACAGGAAAGAAATATAAACACTTGATGTTTTAATTAGACTTTTAAAAACTTAATTTTGAACTGGTACTTTGAAGCATAAAATTATATGTATCAATGGTGTAAAGTGATTTTTCAATACAAAAATATATTGTGCAATATTTAAAACAGATTAAATATAACTATCTTTCAAACATTTATCATTTATTTATGGTAAAAACTTGGTACTCATTGATCAGTCTAACATTTATCATTTATTTATGATAAAAACTTAGTACTCATTGATGAGTCTCTCCCCATCCCTCTCTCCAGCCCCTAGTAACCACCATTCTATTTTCAACCTCTGTAACATCAACTTTTTGAGATTCTACACATGAATGCGATCAGGTGGTACCTGTCCTTTTGTACTTAGCTTATTTCACTTAACATAACGAAATCCAGTTCCATCCCTATTACTGCAAAGACAAAATATCAGTCTTTTTTTATAGCTGAATAATGCACCATTTGTGTATAGGTATTAGATTTTTCTTTATCCATTCATAAGCTGATGAACACTTAGGCTGCTTCCATTTCTTTGCATGGATAGTGCTGCAATGAACACAGGAGTACAGATGTTCTTCAACATACTGATTTCATTTCCTTTGGGTATATACCCAGTATTGAAGCTTCTGATCAGAGATTTTTCAATTATAAATTCTGAAGTACATTCTATACATTTAAGAAACAACTAGAAAATATTGTATTTGATTAAATAAAGAAAGCTTTAAAATTCATTAAAATTATCAATCCACATAGTCTTTTTGGATAATAAAACTATCAGTCTGTACAGTCTCTTTAGACACCAATATTATTCTTCCATGGTCTTATAATCTTTAAGGTTATAGACACAGGGAATTGGGTATAAGGAAAAAAAATATCATCTTCTAATTCCCACACTTAAATAGGCACTTTAAATTACCAAACCATACTTCTATTTTATCAGTCATTTGGAGATATGATGGCAAAAATGCTTTCTCCTGTCAAAGGTAAAATAAATGAATGGTTATCCCCTTAAAAATGCAATTCTATTGTTTTAGTAATTTTCACAACTGTTGGTAGAAAAATCTATTTTGTCTATAATAATAATAGAAGCAAAGAATAAAATGAAGTTGACAGTGAACTTTTATATAGTTTTAAAACTATTATAACTTTTTTTCTAAGTATAAATTGATATTCAATACAAAATACTAACAAATATTCTTTTTGCTATGTATATACATGCACAACCATACTGTACAAGTGCACAACCATACACATATAAGTCTTGAAGATTAATCTCTTGTTATGAGCAATAATGTAAAATATGACCTTTAATGGGGTGTTGGAGAAGTAGTAAACCTCCTTAGAAATCTAATGAGTTAATATTTCCACCATTTGTTTTAACTTAGATCTTTTTGGCAGCTTAAAAAAGTTTTAAAAATCAGAAAAATTAGGCAAAAGGAAACCAACTGCAGATAAGTAACATAGCATTAAGAGTATTAGCAAATATTTGCTATAAGTGATACTATATATATCAGGTCCAAGCTACTTGATTTGTTTTTGTCTATAAGAATTCTATAGACACAAATTTACAGAGCAACAAAATCAAAACATATAAGTTAAAGAAAAAGTTAAGATATAGAACTGTAAATGCAGTAAAACTATGAATCCTGGAAGAAAAAAAATTCCTCTTTCTTAAATACCAGAAAACTATGTTAAAGTTTTCATTATACTGCAAAAAAACTTTTGATATTAACCTAATACTTAAAAATCAATTGATGTGTTTATCTTATTCTAAGGGATATTTAACCCATGAAAATACATGTACTTGTTTAATTTTAGTCCTTCAGAAAATTTTCATTGTACCTTTGGTTATTCTCACAATGATCATATTTGTGATGAGAACATTTAGAGACACATTATTTAAAAAGTGTAAGGTCTGTTGGGATTGTTGGGTCACAGCAGCACAAATCACAATAGTCAAGTTATGTAACCAGTTCAGGTACCCATTAACATATGAACGAATGGAGAAAATATGGTATATGTACAAAATGGAGTTTTATTCAGACATAAAGAAGAATGAAATTATGGCATTTGCTGGCAAATGGATGGAACTGGAGAACACCATGCTAAGTGAAATAAGCCAGACTCAAAAAGTCAAGGCCTTATGTTTTATCTCATGTGGAAGCAAGAGATAACTAAGGAACTAAAAAAAATAGAGAAAGAGGGTGGGCAATGTCCCATGAAAATAGAACAGAGATCAGCGAAGTAGATAAAGGGTACAGAGGGAAGACAGAAGGGATGGAAAAGGGAGGAACTGAGTGAATAAACTGACCAAATTATGCTATGCACATGTATGAATAACCCACAGTGATTCCCACCTTTATGTGTGTCTATAGAGTACCAGTTAAAAATTAATAAATATAAAAATGTATGAAATCACAGATTATAATGCAGTTATAAATTGCTTATAAAATAAGACATCCATTTGAAGATCAGCACATATTTTAACTGAGAAGCAGAAAAGTAGTGGAATTCTATGTAAAGAAGACCAAAGTATGAAAACCTAAGAATTTCAGATTACCAGCTTCAGAACTAGTTGCTACTACTATTCTTAATGTTTCCCCCCTAAGTCTTAAGTTTCAACTCTTTCATGGCAATATCTACTGTACAAGAAAAGGAAAAATGAAAGAAAACCCCCAAAAGTTTGGCAATTGCTTTGATAACAAATGCACATGATATATATATATATATATATATATATATGTATGTATATATATATATATATATATATACACATATATATATATATATATTTACCAATACATGCACACACATTCAATGCATATGTATGTGTATTTATCAATACAATATTTGTGTGTATATATATTGGTAAATAGAGAAAAAATATAATTTTGAGTTAGACTCAACCTCTTTGATAATTTTGACTTAACAGAAGTAAATATCATATGAAGATGGTGAAATAATGTTTTTATTACATTACAACTGAATTTTATCTGTAATTAGGAAGCATTTACAGTATATAAAGCAGAGTTCTAAAGAATAGACAAGATCTGTAAGCCACATGGACCACACAACTATAAAGCTCATAGGAAGACCTGCTATCACATGTATGTAATTCTCTGTCTATGCACACACATTGAATCATGAAACTGACTTTAAACTTTAAACTGTTAAGACAATAATGCTTTAATGCTATCTTTTATTTCACTATAGGGCATAGAAGGGACATGACAGGAGGAGTAGATTGTATATAACAAGCCTATTTTTAAAAATGGTCTATGTTTCCTTATATCTGGTTATTTCTAAAACTAAATGTACCAGAGTAAAAACTCATGGTGAAATATTAACACCTAACAGAAATATACCTGAAAAATAGAATGATACAGATATCAACATTATTAATGGGAAAAGATATTTAAATAAAGGAAAATAATTACAAGAAACAAATTTAATTTTTTAGTGTATTTTAAAAATGATTAAGGATCTTTATTTTTCTTCTAGGTCCATAACTCTTTTCAGATGAGGCAAAAGTAGCAAATATTTATCCTCACATCATGAAAGGATTACAGAACCAAAAAGAAGGCTTGAGGGTTTTTTTTTTAATAAATGAGTTTGCATTTTCTACCTGATAAGCTTTGTGACTGATGCCATACACTAATGGATTTGCTCTCATCCATACATAAAGGTAAGTAACTTATCCACTTCAATGCTTCTTCCATGTTTGTGACTGTTCCCAGAGCAATCTGCAAATCAAAAATACAACAGAAATTAAAGGAATGCATTAAAGTCAAACATAAACATTACAGCAAAGGCCACTCTGCCAGAAATTAAGTTTTCAAAATAGATCATTGTGCCACATTTGAAAGTAGGTAAGCGCAATCATTGAAATGACTTATCAGTTAATGAAAACAGCAGTCCTCTTTATTTCATTAAGAATAGTACATTGGAAATGCTATCTTCCCAAACTGAACTTACTCAATGATGACATTTGATTGTTTTTCCCTGTATAAATTTTAATTCTACATAGCATTCAGGACATTTTTGACATTTGTTAATTCTTTTTCATATTCTGTATCCATTTTGTTTTAGTTTCATTTTATATTTATAAAACTACTGAGTATGTTTAAATTTAAGTGTACCAGAATAAAAATAACAAAATATGGGGCTGGGATTGTAGGAGAGCACTTGTCTAAGCACATTTGAGGCACTGGGCTTAACCCTCAGCACCACATAAAAAATAAACAAAATGAATAAAGATTAAAAAAAAAACTCAATATTATTTTAAAAATAATTAAATATTAATTCTGTTGATCTTTATCCTGATTCTGCGCACTGTCATCAATAAAACCATAGAAGGTACAAAGGTAGTTTTTACCTTTAGAGATACTCATTTAGAGGACTGCCAGTATAAACATACAATATGCGTATAATGGAAAATGCACTTATTTCTGCACAAAACAAAGCAAATTTATTGGTATTTAGACATACTAATATTTATGCTTTGAAAATCATACAAGAATAGGGTGTTTTTTAAAATTGGTAAACTTTAAAACAAGCAATGGGAAATATGATATTTAAACATTTGAACCAAAGTAATCATCAAATAACATTTGAAGTGATTTGTAATATATTTATTAAATAAAACCAAAGGATAATAATTTAGAACACAACAATAAATATAAGATTTGTGTAATAAAAAGAAAGACATGATTAGATAAGAATATTAATTCAGAATTATAATGAGATGTATTCTTAAAATAGTTCCTTAGGCAAGGGAAGTAATTCTGCTTTTACTTAAAGTATCCATTTTACTTTAACAATTAACCAAATTTGTGAAACTTGACAGCTGTAAATTTGTACCTGAACCCATTTTTTTTTACTCACAGGAGGGGGAAAAAAGAAAACAAATGGTGCCATTTTTGTACTAAAATTGAAGAAAATAAAAATCTTTATGTTTGATTTAGTCGCTGTATTATAATTTTTAATTCTATATAACTTTTATTGTGAAATAAAAATGTAGATGGACTGAGAGTGGTACAGTACATGATTAGTATGCAGAAGATCCTAGGTTCAATCCTGAGCACCAAACAAAACAAAATACAACAACAACAAAAAAATGTACATTTAGCTACTTTGAGTGAATTGAAGATGAGATACAGCAGCATATAATTTTCACTGTAATATTACATCATAGTATTTGTTATTTAAAAAGTGGGACAACCAAAAGTAAAAAAAAAAATACATAAGAAGATTCTGCCTATTTGCTTCTAAATTTCTACTAGTTTACTTAAAAATGACCAAGCCATCCATACTATAAGTAAATAAGTACATTTCCTAAATGTAAACTGTAAAGCTTTTCAGAAAATGAAAAGCAGTAAGAATTAAAATTAAGCCAATAAGAGAATTGTGTAGGATGTTTAAACAGTTTTTCCAGTCTGCTTAGGTAAATAAAACTAGTTTGATGATACGGATAAATAGCTGAGAGTCTCACCAATTTCTGATTTTATTATTTGCAAGTCAAAAATGTATTGTCATATAACCCATATATTCCTTTATAGTGACCTATATTCTCTTATTACTTTACGTTATTACTTTAAAATAACAACCTATATTCATTCCGTTTTGACCTTATGATGCTCTTTTAAAATACTATACAAATCTCAAGAGAAAAAATTTTATAAAGGACAATTTAAAAATCAGACTTATCAAATAAACATCAATAATTACCTATTGCTATTAGTTATAAGATTAGAAGAAAAAGTAGGTATCAAAAATTAAATCATGTAATGGAAATCTTCTAAAAATTCATTAAAAGGGAAGAGATTATCCAGAAAAAATAAATGTAAAGGTACACCTTATTTTGAGACTAATCCTTGAATGCCACCTAGTGACAAAAATAAAAATTTTCTTGAAAATATTTGCTGTCGCCTAGTGGCTATCTGATACAGGAGCCTTTCATAAAACAAGTACTTTTTCCATACTCTCTCTTTTTGACATTTATTCATTTATCTCCATAATCATAACAAATCACTAAAAAGCTTGTATATAATTTAAGGTATAATGGATATGGTAACAAACAGTATGGTCCCTGACCTCACTTCTCTAGTCATGGAGGTGAGACATGTATAAGTAATTAAGATGACAAATAGAAGCCCAACATCCAGAGTCTAGCACATACCAGATACTCAAAAATATAACATGTAAAAGTGACATTAGAGTATAGTGTAATAAAATTAATTCTTCCTTAACAATAATAAAATCAACTCCAAATTTGGTAATTCAGAAATCAGACTCAAGTGTCACTTAATATTTATCTATTTAAACTTTAGTCTTTAAGGTTATCTTATTTATTTTTACTATATGTGTGTTTTAAAAAACTAGTTAAAACCATTCATATAGTTTCTATCAACTTTATATAGTTTTTAGAAACTAAATAAGCAAATATAATCATGAGTATAATTTTTAATTTTATATATATATATATATATATATATATATATATATATATATATATATATATATAAACTGCTTAAGTAGGGCTACATATGAAGGGATCATCAGAAAATAGTGATACTATATTGCTTACCAACTTGGAACAGGCACTTATTGAATTTTCACAATGAGAGAATCTATATTTCATAAAAAAGAAAATTGGGCCTTTCTAAGTGAAGTGAGTAGAGTAATAGCTTCCTAGGGCAGAAGGCCTATGTTGAGGAGTAATGAGAATCAGAAGTGGGAAGGGTAGTCAGACTGTGAAGGTTTTAACTCAAGAGCCATTATATGTACAACATCCTGAAGAGACAAAAACTCTGTGTACACAAAGAATGTATATGGTAGGATATAGAATAATTAACAAAGTTATAAAGTATGGAATATAGGGATTAGAACAGAGTATACACTGAGCAACATGAATACATTTTAATTAGCCTGAAATACATATATCAGTGTTTCTCACAGTGCAAAATTAAGTGGCTCTTTATAGAAAAGGGATTTGTTATGTCTCAACTTTGCATTATAAAGTCAGCCCCATTAGGCATCAATCAGCAAAGATGTCTCATAAAATGTTTGCATTAAATTATACTTCATAAAATATTTTCTCCAATTTTTCTAAATTCAAGGTCAAAATTGATATTCAGGAAATCAAATATATTAATAAAGGTAACATTACTATCCTAACATAATCTTTATGTTGATTAGTGATATTTTAGAGTCTTACGAAGATTTTTTTGCAGTCTAAGGACTTACAAATCTATTATCTTAAGAATGCAGCACAGATTTATGTTATAAACCAATTTCACACTTGATGTGTACAGATGACTAAGTTTAATTTCACATTCAACTATCATTTAAAGGAGTTTGTTTCATTAACAGGAAAATTTACTGTAACAGGGAGCTCTTCCAGTAAACCAAGATATGAGCAAGTTTAGCAATGGCTATACTTCATTATAGTAACTAAAAAATTTCAATCTATATGTTTCATTATTTAAATGCCCTTTATATCACTAAGTGGAATTGTGCTCAGAGTGTGTTGACATTTCTGAAAATGACATTTCTAGCAAGTACTTTAATTAATATGAGATGAACTTAAGCGCTATTTTTATACGCAGGGCTAGATCACACAGTTTCACTGGTGCTACTTTTTTGTCCCCAGGAAAGAGTTCCCTGAGGATAAGAACATTGTTTTACTTACTTTGTGTCTTCTGCATAATAACATCAACACATTGTGACTACCACTTACAAAAACTATCAAGAACCAATTCTAGGTGTGCTAAGATTTAGTATTCCTTGACATGCTCTTTAAGCTAAATTTTAGAAAAACAGGATTTTTTTTTACTGTAAATGTTAATAGAAATTATGGCTACCATTTTGGAAAATGTTTAGTTCAGGTTTTAGAAGAAAAGAAGGGAGAATCTTAATGTAGAGTAATGTATTTTTTTAACTTATTACATTTTTAATAAGATTACAGAAGTCTTAAGCAACAATGAAAAGATCTTGGTTAGAGCTAAATAGACCACAGTTTGAATATTATTTCTAAAAATTATAACTTAGTGATCCTGGGCAGTTACACGTCTCTCTGAGTATAATATCTACTTAGCAGGTCTGACAGAATAAGAGAAGGTACATGAAGCACCCAGCAATCTCAAGCCTATGCTACTATTACCATCACTTTAGAGTAATAGATTTTATCCCATTATAAACACTCTTGGCCAAGACCTAATTACTTACACCATGTAATCAGGATAGGCAATGAGGACCAAAATTGAGCTATGATAATATTTTCTTTGGAGTCAAATTTTATTTTCTAATCTCTTTTTTGTTGTCCTATAATTTTGTTAAGGTAAACCAGTGCTCTTCATGCTTTTTTTCTTACTTTCAAACTTATCTTCCAAAACTTATCTATCGTCTGAACTCAGACTAAGTTTACTATCATGATGAAAAAAGCCTTTTTTGATAGCCCCAGGTCAAACATATTTTCTCCTTCTACCAAGTACTTCTATGGAAGTTGTCATTTTCTTTCCATGTCTTTTTTTCTCCTTTTGGACTATATGCTTCTTAACAGAAGAACTACATAATGTAGAGTGTGTCTTTCATTCTCTGTAAAGAATCTTGTAAATAACCCGAATAGAATTTCTATAGAGTGTTTAAGAAGTACGCCAGATAGACTTGTACACAATAAGTAATATTTGATTGTAAATATGATTGTGAATATTTCATTCATTTATTCAATATTTACATCTTAGCTAAATTACCTAAATTATTTGAGTTAACTTTAAAAAAAGGATACTGAGGTAGGAAAGCATTGAATACTTGTGCAGTCATTAAAAATGTCATGAAAACATTGCACTTAATTATTTAAATCTTATTATTTAATCCTATTGCGGGGGGGTGACGAATAACTTGTGTACGTTTATACAGCAGGAGAGGGAGCCGTTTGTTATAGGACAACAGAGCTATTTATACATTTTGCACAGCTTATCTTAATTAGCATAAACTAGATACATCAGTCAATCAATAAGGAATCTCCACACTTAATGGCTCGCTTTTGTTACTTTTCAAACCACTCCCTCTGGCATTTTGCCAGGCACCAATCAGACTTGTTTACAAACTCTAACATTCCTCTGGCAAAATACCAGCTGTTATTTTGACTTGTTTACAGACTCTAACATCCTATTATTAAAGTCTCCCCTCACACACTCCCACATGCCTACACACACACATTTGAAATAAAACATTGTACTCTTGCTCAATTTAGGCAATCACATTTTACATAACAAAGATAATCAAATGACCTAATAAAGACAAGAAAGCTTCATAAACCTTAGAAAAACTTCATACAAATATTAATCATCAATTGAGCACTAAACATATAAGTTATTGCTATTTCTGTTTCCCTGATTTGTAAACTTTGGATTGTATTTCTGATCTATAGCAAAACCTCATAGATTGCAAGTGTGGTCATTTAACAATGAGTTCCTGTCAGTATAGTCGTCTACATTTATACTGCTGTGAGTTAATCAACAATATTGCCCCCCATCACCCCAGCCTCTTTTGTCTTATGACTATATAGCATAATCTGTATACCTAAATACTACAAAGCAAAAACCAACTCAACCTTTATCGTTATTCTTAAAGCTGACAATTCTATCCCAACTTTTGGCTGATCAGATCTTACCTCTGCATTTAGGTTATCTGCAAGACTTTCCAGAAACTGACTCTCAATTGGGTTTTGTTCAGTGAGCAGAGTGAGGTAATGGCTGAGTTTATCATGTGTTGTTATAATGATTCCTTCCCCAAATTTGTCAAATTGTGGTTGTCCAGCTTGGCCAAATATCTGCATGACATCTAAAATTCCAAGGTCAATACAGGAGCCTCTTTTTGCAACATATATTTGTGTTCCCTAGATAAGGAAAAGTTAATAAAAATTTACATAAGTATACATAAATATAATCCTGAAGAGCTGAATACTGAAATTGGGCAAATACAGTAAGATCTCAAAAGTGTACTTCAACTAATCCCTTCATCATCTGTGATAGTTACATTTTTACAATATAAACTGAATTTTATTGGAGAAAATATTTTTTCTCTTATATAAATTAACATTGAAAGAAACAGCCAAATCACAATATTTTTTCTAAATAAATCAATCCATAGGTTTGTTTTAACACTCACAGGAATCTGTATCAAAAGAAGGTAAGCTCCTACCTGAATAATAACAGCGTGAGCAGGGAGATTGAAACCCCAGGCTAATGTAGCTGTACAGACTCCAGGTAGTGTCATCAATCCCCATCTATACTACCAGAAACAACAGCACAAACATCCCCATTTCTGGTTAAAGCCTCCTATATTTCAAGTTTGCCAAACTAATGAGAGAGAGAGAGAGAGAGAGAGAGAGAGAGAGAGAGAGAGAGAGAGAATTATTTATTTATTTATTTACTTACTTACTTATTTATTTTTAGTCATACATGATAGCAGAATGTATTTTGACATATAATACATTCATGGAATGTACATACATCAATCATATTGTCTATTCTATTCTGCTTTCCTTCCTATCCTCATTACTCCTCCCCTCCTCTCACATCCTTTCTCTCTTTCCAATGTAATGTGACACACTTTTTTTTTCTTTTTGTCATTACAACATCATATATGTATTCTGTATAATAATGAGGTTCTCCTTCCATCTTCCATGCAACTCCCCTTTTCCCTTTTTCCCTCCCACCTCTCTTCCCTATTTAATGGTAGCCTTCTTCTCATGCTCTTCCTCCCTGTCCCATTTTTAGTCACCCGCCTTATATCAGAGAAGACATTTGGCATTTGTTCTTTAGGGATTGGCTAACTTCACTTAGCATAATCTGCTCTAATGCCATCCATTTGCCTGCAAATGCCATGGTCTTGTTATTTTTTAGTGCCGAGTAATATTCCATTATGTATAAATGCCCCATTTTTTAATCCATTCATCTATTGAAGGGCATCTAGGTTGGTTCCACATTCTAGCTATTATGAATTGTGCTGCTATAAACATTGATGTGGCTGTGTCCCTGTAGTATGCTCTTTTAAGGTCTTTTGGGTATAGTCCAAGAAGGGCAATAACTGGGTCAAATGGTGGTTCCATTCCCAGCTTTCCAAGGAATCTCCATACTGCTTTCCAAATTGGCTGCACAAATTTGCAGTCCCACTAGCAATGTATGAGTGTACCTCCCCCCCGCCCGGCATCCTCGCCAGCACTTATTGTTGTTTGACTTCATAATGGCTCCCATTTTTATTGGAGTGAGATGGTATCTTAGAGTAGTTTTAATTTGCATTTTTCTGATTGCTAGAGATGGTGAGCATTTTTTCATGTAATTGTTGATTGATTGTATATCCTCTTCTGAGAAGTTTCTGTTCAAGTTTTTGGCCCATTTGTTGATTGGGTTATTTGCTTCTTTGTTGTTTAACTTTTTAAGTTCTTTGTATATTCTAGAGATTAGAGCTCTATCTGATGTTTGAGGGGTAAAAATTTGTTCCCAGGATGTAGGCTCCCTATTCACCTCACATATTATTTCTCTTGCTGAGAAAAAACTTTTTAGTTTGAATTCATCCCATTTGTTGATTCTTGGTTTTAACTCTTGTGCTATAGGAGTCTTATTAAGAAATTTGGGGCCTGCCCCCATGTGATGAAGATTAGGGCCAACTTTATCTTCTATTAGACGCAGTGTCTCTGGTCTGATTCATAGCTCCTTGATCCATTTTGAGTTTACTTTTGTGCATGGTGAGAGAGAGGGATTCAATTTCATTTTGTTGCATATGGATTTCCAGTTCTCGAAGCACCATTTGTTGAAGATGTTATCCTTTCTCCATTGCATTGTTTTAGCACCTTTGTCAAATATAAGATAGTTGTAATTTTGTGGATTGGTCTCTGTGTCCTCTATTCTGTATCATTGGTCCACCTGCCTGTTTTGGTACGAGTACCATGCTGTTTTTGTTACTATTGCTCTATAGTATAGTTTAAAATCTGGAATCGCGATACCACCAATTTCACTCTTCCTGCTTAGAATTACTTTAGCTATTCTGGGTCTCTTATTTTTCCAGATGAATTTCATGATTGATTTTTCTATTTCTGCAAGGAATGTCATTGGGATTTTGATGGGAATTGCATTGAATCTGTAAATTGCTTTTGATAATATGGCCATCTTAATAATATTAATTCTACTAATCCATGAGCAAGGTAAGTCATTCCATCTTCTACGGTCTTCTTCTATTTCTTTTTTCAGGGTTCTGTAGTTTTCATTGTATAGATCTTTCACCTCTTTTGTTAGAGCCCACTTTTTGTCCTTAATTATACCTAAAGATCACAATTTTTCTATTTTCTTTCGATTTATCAGCTGTATTACAGTAATACCCTTCTCCTACCCAACTTGGCCTTTATTCTTACTCTTTCTCTAGCTTAGATAGCAGTGCCTAATGAAAAACTTTGGGGTTTTCAACTGGTTTTTAAAAACTCTATCTACACTAGACTGGGGATGGAGTCAAGTGGTGTAAGACTTGCCTAGTGTGTGGAAAAACCTGGGTTCTATCCCCAGCATGGCAAAAAAAAAAAAAAAAGATTTAAACCTAAAAATTATATTTACACTTAAGCACCTTGGTGAACTATAAACTTTCAAAAAAATCATCCATAACTGATTTATGAAAGAGGTATATAATATTGTACTGAGCAAGATAATGGTTTTATCTTGGATGAACTTAAGTTATGATAGAAGAGGCTGAGACTTTCACAAAATCTATAAGTTAAAATGTATTTTTCTGTACTGATAGAAAGATACACTACAAATCATTTTTCTCATGTCTTAGATTTTTATTCCACACTTTCACAAGCATTTTAAATTTCTTTTCTTTATAATTCTTCAAAACAAAAAAGAATACTGGGTAAGAGATGAAGGGGTTAAAGATGTAAGTAAGCTATAAAACAATGCAATATACTCGAGAGCAAAGTATAATCAATACAGAAATATGGCAGCTTTAGTGACAAAATCTGTAACATAAAGAGACTTGGACTAGAGGACAAGCTGGTTTCTAATCTGCTGTGTATGAAAATACAGGTCACTTGATTAAAAAAACATTAAAATAAATTTTATAACAACAAATTATAAAACATCAAATTGATAAATATTTTAATTCCTAGTTTTTAGTTTGAAATATATTAAAATATTGGGGTTCTATGTTTATTTTGCCATCCTTATCGTTCTACCTACTAGGTTCCCAAAACTTTGCAGAATTTTGCTTCCTCATCTCAACAAAAAAATTTAGGAAAGATTTAATATTTAAATGTAGAAAACAAACTTTAAATCTATCAGAAGAAAAATACAGGAGTTCATAAACTTGGTATACACTAGGAATTCTGAGAAAATATAATAAAACAAAAAAGGTACAAACCATAAAGGAGTTGACAAATTTAACTACCTTACAATTAGTCTGCATGGCAAGAGCAGATGGAGTTGGTTCATTTCATCTTATTCTTGCTTATTACATTTAAAAACTCTAGAGAAAATGGATGAAATGGACATCAGGAAGCTCTAAAAAGTGGAAATGAAGTAGGACTATATGAAGACCTCAGGCCTCCAGAAAAGAACTGGCAGTGAGTAGCTGGCTTTGCTTTCTTTGCTGCCTATATATCCCAGACTGGCAAAGCAGCTTACAGCTCAGAATGTCAATGAAGTGGTACTCTCTCCTGAAACAATCCAAAAAATATAGAAAAACAACAATAACAAGATGAGACTGCTCTCTCTATACAAAGGTAAAGAGAGGACAAACCCAATAAACACAATCTGTGTGACAAGAGCCAAAAACCATAAGAGAAAACAGTGGTCCTTCCCCAACTGTGTGCAGACACTGGCACAGTGGGTTAGGAATAGGTACAGAGTCCTAACCACTGTCTCATCTAGGTAGTAACAAGTAACAAGATTTAAACACAAACTAGACTTTGATAATAAAACTAATACTGAAAAGATCCCACAATCAACTTAAAATAATGTTTACCAAGAATCAGAAAAATCTCAACTCAGAAGAAACACACAGTAGATGCCAATATGAGAGACAAAGATTTTGGAAAAATATGACAAGACTTTTAAAGTACAAAGACAAAAGGTATAAAAAGTTCTTCAAGGATCCTTCAAACACCCTTGAAACAAATGAGAAAATAAAATATCTCATCAAAGAAATACAAATATAAAAAAATAGAAATTTAAAATTGAAAAATTCAATAACCTAAATTAAAAACTCATTAGAAGTGCTCAAGAGCAAAATGTAGATAATAGAAGAAACAATGAACTAAAAAAGAGATTAATACAGGGCTGAATGTAGCTCAGTGGCAAAGTGTCTGCATCACATTCACTTAGCCCTGGGTTTGAGCCCCAGTTCCAAAAGACAAAAAAAAAAAAATAACCCCGCCAAGAAAAAATAGAAAAATAAAAAAGAGAACAATAGAAATTATTTAAACTGAACAACAGAGAAAAAAAGAAATCTCTCGATCCTGTGAGACAACATTAAAAGATCTAATAGTCTGGTCAATGAATTCAGTAAGGAAAGAAGAGAGGGTGATGAATTCAAGAAATAAAGGCTCAACCTTTCCCAAATCTGACAAAAGAAAAATTCACAGAAAAACAATCTGATAAAATCAACAGATTCCAGAAGCTGAGGAAACACCAAACATGGTAAGCACAAAGAAATCTATAATAAGGCACACCATACATAAACTTCTAGAAACTGACGGCAAAGAAAGGATCTTAAAAGCAGCCCAACAGAAACAACATATTACACATGAAAGAACAACAACTTTAATGGGTTGCGTTTCTCCTTAGAAACTATTAAGGCTCGAAAACAGTGGCAGTGCATTTATCAAGGCTTGAAAGAAAAGACTGACAATTCACAAACCTATTTCCAGAAAAAAAAAGTCCTTCAGGAATGAAGATGAAATAAAGACATTCTCAGATTTTATGCAGAAAGGTAGCAATAGTAAGTCATTCATACAATATACAAATATCCAGATACAACTGCAACCTGAACACATGTAATATTAATCCAACTCCATTTGCCCTAAGTACCATATATACATATTCTCAGAGAAATAATCAATTGACTCTATACTAAGAAAAAACCCTTGAGAGACAAGGAAATGAAAGCAATGTGACATCAACCTCGAGTGTGACCTGAGTTTAGGAACACCAATGCCACCCATACCCTCACAACCAAGGTTGATGGAGCTCTCTCTAGCAGAGTAATACAAAATAAATTGGAGGTTCACTTACCTGTTGCTCAGGCACTTAAGAGATTGAACATAATCACCTTCCGTTCCCAATCAAAACAAAAAAAATCAAAACCTTAAATAACCCAGCTCTACAACAATGAAAACAACAAAAGCTGTGAAGATCAACAGCACCAATGCCAAGAAAGCAAATATAAAAAGAGAAGAAAAATTTCAAAACTCAGCAAATGTCTTGCTTTGACACAGAGGACAGGAGAAATCATTATTCTAAAGTATATGACCAGTGTTTTATAACTTCAAAATTAATAGTAGAGAACAATTAAATATAAGAAAGGATCCTTATCCTTATATAACATGAATCTGAAAAGTTATATCCATGTTTTTAGCAATGACAAATTACTGAATTTTTTCAAATTTGATCAAAATTACTTTTTGGCTGAACACCAAAAAAGTATTGTTGTCTGTATTAACTATTTCTCCTGATTATAAATCTTAGAATTATATGATTATGTCTCATAAAAGAAAATTGTATATTCAAGTCTCAATAAAATCATAATTGCTGCTAGACCCGATGGTCCCTCTTGAACCACAAAATAGATCACATCTCATATTACATTTAATTTATACAAGATTCCTAACAAGCTAGGTAGTTGGACTTACTTCAATAAGCAATAAAGAACCAATGAAAGTCTATGAGCAAGGAAATAATATGATCAGAGCAGCATGACAGAAAATTTGCAAATGAGATTAATTTGCCTTCTCATGTTTACAAGAAAAAAGGAGGGAGGGGGGTAATAGTATCCACACTGATAAAATCAGAGGAAAATTTAAAATATATTTAATTTAGTTAAATATTGGGAAACTTACCAAAAAATATAAAATGGAAATAATTTTAAAAGCTAATAAAATTAGAAAATTGAAAAAAGTAGGAAAAACCTGGTTAAAAATAAAACTTGAATGTGAATTTTTTCCCACATGCTTTGCTTTACTTCCTGCTTTGTTCTTTCTATAGTCCAATCCAAAAGGCCATGATAGCAGTCTTTCCATCTGTTAGAATCTTCGAGATGGACAGATGGAAAGGATAGAGGTTATTGACTATGTAGTTTCAGTTTATCAATGTTTTCTTCACTTTTTTTCCTCACTTAATAGATACTGGACATGATGAAATAGAGAAAGCTCTATTAAGACTGCTGAAAACAGAAGAGTTGCTTGACTTGTACTGGAGCTACAGGCTGAGATAGATTGGATTATTGGCCGTAGTCTGCCCCCTCCCTTGGAGCACCTGCAGGGTGCCTCCCACTAAAGGTGGAGGGGCTTCCCTGTCTCATGACTTGGAACTCACCCAAGACACATGCTTTGGATTTAGAAATATGACAACGTAGAGGCCTGAAATGTGTTTGCTGTATACCTCTGTCATGATCATTAAAAAAATATGGCCCTGCTAGCCCACTAGTTCCAGAAAGAGGACCATGGATTTTTTGTTCAGGAATCCCAGCTGAAAGATTTGCAGCCCAAATCAGAGCTTCTCAGTTACACCTGAGCCTAGAGCTTTCTGATTGTGATACCTCAATGCATGTGTTCCCTTGAGGGACTTTGAGACATTGTGGCTCTTTATTACACAATATTATGGAGGCAATGGCTAACATGTACACAGGCCACAGTGATGCATTCATTAACCAGACATCTTATATAATTTTTGAGTTTTAGTTAGTGAATTACTGCTCTAAATTAAGAGTCACAACAAGGGGGGGGGGACAGTTTATCTACACCCTCAGTGGTGTGCCTGTGAGTTAAGTTCCCTCGCCCTGAACCTCCCCTTCCCACTTCCCACTTCCCACATCCCACGTCACCTCTCCTATCTGCCAACTCAATACAGGGCACATGGAGCCCAACCCACACTGTGCGAAGTTTAGCAGCCAGTGGGAATATCTGACCCAAGAAGAGCAAATCAGAGGCTGTGTTAAGTGTCTTTCTAAAGAGTAGAAAATGATGAAGAGGTAGGGAAGTCCTGTCCTCGGATCTGAGAGCTCTGAAACCATGAGCCAGAACAGAAACCTTCCTCCCTTCAGTGGCTTATGTCAGAAATTTTGGTCACAGCAACTAAAACATGACTAATAGAATCGCTTCTATTCCCTTATACTTTTAAACTGCTATGTCAAACTTTAAAATCTCATTGTAGAGTTTTTGGTCTTTTTTAAATCTCAAACTATAACAGATTTCATTTACGTGAAAATGCATACACATGTTCATCCATAAAAATTAATGAATACCACTTTTATAGAATCTAAAAGGTAAAATGTCTTCTGAGAAAATCTTTAACTTATGTGACAGAATAAAAACTTTTTAAAGTGCTCTGTGCATTAATTACCTTCAGAAATTCTATTTCAGCAAACTTAGAAGGCTTCTCTTAGAAGTTTCAAACAAGGAAAATTTAGATTTGCTTCTAAATTTTGCCTACCATAGAGTCAGCACTTGCTGTATGCCTCCTGGAGGATTTAAAAGCTGATTGGCCCACTGCACTATACATTTTATTGTTATACACACACAAATAAAGAGCAGCAGAGAAGAGCTGGCGTAAACCGCCAACTGGTAAAACCATCTCAAGTAATGAAAATCCTAAGAATAAACCCTGGGTGAAGAGAAAACTAGCAGGAGGAAAAAAACTAAATGTCAAAAGCAAAGAAGCAAACAATAAAGAAATTTATTATTTTTTTAAAAGGTGTTTTCACATGGGATGCTGTTTTTTAACCTAATTCTCATTGCTGAAGCCTCTGAAGTAAAGTTTTTAGTGGAAAAACTAAAAAAAATCATATACATTTTTAAAAAATATTTCACTTTGAAGAAATCTTTCAATGGCTAAAAAAGTGTACTCTCCTGATAGAAATAAAAAATGGTGCAGAATCAGATACAACACCTTTGTGCTTATGCAAAACATGAAGTTAGACTCAGAGTCATGGAAAAGACCAGATTAGTTTAAAATGTTTATTGACTACTTTGAAGTAACATGGTTGACTTTTGGTCCAATACGTTCTTACTCTTTCTCAATATGTTCTTGTACCTACCTTACTATCAGTAGGATGACATCAATGGATGATTTTTTTTTTTTTGGATTGGGGATTGAACACAAGGGAACTTAACCACCAAACGATATTCCCAGCAGTTTCTCCTTTTTATAGAGACAAGGTCTCACTAAGTTGGTTAGGGCCTCACTGACTTTAAACTTACAATCCCTATGAGCCATGAGATTATGGTCATGTGCCACTGCACCTGGCAGCAAACACATTTTCTTAATTTTTTTTTTTGAGAGAGAGAGAGAGAGAGAATTTTAATATTTATTTTTTAGTTTTCGGCGGACACAACATCCTTGTCTGTATGTGGTGCCGAGGATCGAACCCGGGCCAAATACATGCCAGGCGAGCACGCTACCACTTGAGCCACATCCACAGCCCCAGCAAACACATTTTTAAAAAAGAAAAAGAAACAAGGGTGCTGGGGTTGTGGATCAGCGGTGGAGCACTCTTCTCACAGGTTCGAGGCCCTGGGTTCGATTCTCAGCACCACATAAAAATAATAAATAAAATAAAGTTGTTGTGTCCAACTACAACTACAAAAAATAAATATTTAATTAAAAAAATGAAGCATCTCTTATCACTTATCCTGGTGTTTCCAAGGCAAAATCAGGAACTCACTTTTCCTGATGTTATGGTTGAAATATATTTTTATGCATGCTTGCAGAATTAAAATTTCAATTTAAGGAGTGTATATCAGCAGTTTTGATAAACAAGAAGTTTCCAGAATTAATTATTCAAAGATCAAAAACTGTTATTTCTTGAATTATTCAGGATTTTGTTCTGGGTAGTTTTAAATGTTCTTATTGAAGAAGAGTATTAAGGGATGAATTAATCTGTTCAACAAGAATTCATTGATCTTTCACTATATCTCAGGCCTTTGCATGCTGCTTATAATATAAAATTCAACCAGAGCCAATTCTAAGTGTTCAGATTTACTATCTTGTAGTACCCATCATAATTCTAGTACAGGTTGTAGTAGTAGAAATCTATCTAGATTCATTAGGAAAACACACACACACACACACACACACACACACACACACACACACAGGCAATAAAAGACTAATCCTTTGGACTTAATCAAAATATAAAACTTTTTTGCATCAAATAAAAACATTAAATAAATGAAAAAAACCCTACAGAATGGGAAAATAAATTTGTAAATCATGTGTTGAACAGGGACTTATATTCAGGCTCCATAAAGAATTCTCACAACTCAAGAATGAAAAGTAAATAACCCAATTTAGAAAGATGGAAAGAATGTGAACAGACTTTTATCCAAAGAGGACATATGAATGGATAAAGAACACATGAAAGATGTTCAAACCATTAGTTAATAAGGATCTGAACATCAAAATCAATGAATGAATAGTTATAATCCAAAAAATAGATCATAGCAATGTTGGAGAGGATTTGAGAAACCTGAAAGCCCCTCATCCGTGATGATGTGGTGGTTTCTAACAGGCTTACGCATCAGACTCATTGGGCAGAGTTTGCAACATACACATTCCCAGACCAAAGCCCCAGAGAACCTCACTTACCAGGGCCCCCTGTAGGTGGCCAGGGCCTGGGCAAGTGTGTAGGGATGGCCACGGGTGTCAGGAAGACCCCAGTCCTGCGAGTTGAGCTCCTCAGAGGCCCAGGTGAAACAGAATAGGAGAGGCTCCCTGGTGGCCATGCCTTTGAGTACTAGTAGGTTCCTCAGCAAGAGACATGTCAGAAGTACTAGAGCTGCCTCACCAAATGCCACTCAATTTTAAGATATAGAAGGCTGCTGTGAAAATGTCTTGCTATACTTACAATTTAGAATCACCAAAAGGGATTCCAACATAACAATCACACCTTCCTTTCTTTGGCTTTAAGAGTTGCTAAATCACTAATGCCTCAGGGAAAACATTGTACTTTATCATTAAATAGTATAATGTTGCCATTTCTTAAGTGATGATATATTTTTTTAAAAAATTCTAAATGTTAACTCACTTTCCTCTAAAGATGCTGAGAGGTACCTGTGAATGTAAGCCACACAGGAAGTCATTCAACGCATATAAGGGATAAATGCCATCGCTGACAATTCACCTGATGCTGACAAACCCACGCTGTTTGTGTAGGAATTTATATGTCAGCTCACTTTACCAACAACTATTTTCTTTTATCTTTGATTTGCCACCTTCTGGAATCTGTATCTGAGTACTTAATTATCCCCTAGTTTCTACAAACTATTCCATCTTGTATCAGCTAGGATTATCTGGCTCCTCCTGCTACATATTTACATTCATTAACTGGATTATTAAGCAAATACTGATAGATTACCAACAATGCACAATTCACTGAGATAGGTGCTCCTGAACACACAGAGAGAAAATAAGGGTCAACATGAGCAGCTCAGTGAATGTATTAAAAACCACTGCAAGGTAAGGACCCTATGACAGGGTAGACCTTATGGTATTAAAAAAAATCTTAAAAAATAGGTCAGAGGGCTTTTTCAATTCATGTTGATAGATTAAGTAGCTAAATCTTATTTCATTTAATTTACTTGTATTGAAATCCATGGCTCCTTATAATAGCATCTCCCTTTCTGAGTTTTTGCAAAGACTATTTTCAGTAATCTGGTGTGGAATACTGTCAGGTTCATGGCTCTACATAATCCATTGGTGCTTCATTACTTGGTAAACAGGAACATTTGCTTTTCACCAAACATCTGGAATTCTGCAAATTTCTGTGTTATGCATCTCTATATCACAATGAATTCCACTTTATATACTATTATAATGCACCAATTAAAAATAATAAATAAATAGAAGAAAAAGAATAGAGTCGAGAAAGAAGAAGAGGGAAGGTGTGGGTAAGAAAAGGGAAGCATTGGGTGGTTTAAATCATACAAATTATATGCATTTATGAATACATCAAAATGAACCCCACTGGTAGGTATAACTATAATACACACACACACACACACACACACACACACACACACACACATTTTTCACACACATACAAATATGACTATATGTGACCATATGTATACATTCTTTCCACTAAGAAAACCTTTACAACTAAGATGAAACACATGAAACAATAAAACATTGTGTATGTGTGTATGTATATATGTGTATATATATATATATATATATATATATATATATATATATATATATATATATATAACAAAACATTGGGAGAAGACTGTAGCCATCACTTCCTCTATAAGACTCACAGACCACAAGGTGATAACACAGGCAGTCACAACAAATTTTAGTGTTGGTCAGGTTGCTACAATTGTCTCATCTGATACTTCTAAATAAAATTAGTTCCAGTCCAGAATTAAGTTGTAAGTTCATATCTCTGATGGTCTGGGTTAGTAGGGAACTGTGAGTAAAACAGATTTTTCTAACAGTCCCCTCTATTACAGATGCACCACTTATTCTAATTTGTTGAAAGAAGAAAAAATAGTTTAAAATCCAAGGTGTATCATGCTCATTATTTTCTATCCCATTTTTCACCTTTATCTGGCTGCTGTTGGAAAGGACTTTCTAAACAGGGTTGCTTCTTGCTCACTATCAAGTTCTAAAAGAAGGCATGAGTCCTGCATGATACTCATGAGTTGAAATCTTGGCTTTGTCTCTTTCACTTGTTTGATTATGGAAAATTAGTTAGCTTCCCTGGGCCCCTATTTCTACATCAGTAAACGTGAGATGATTAAAGTACCTACCAAGTTGTCTTGGTATATTTAAATGAGATAAGGGATATCAGCACCAAGGAGAGCCTGGACCTCTAGTGCTGCTTAAGGAGCTGCCATTGCTCCAGTGTTACTGAGTAGCACACTGCTCAGAGGCACAGCACACACAGGTAGACTGAGAACACAGTTAAGGAAATACAGCACACAGGGATACCTGACAATCTTTTCTAGAAATCCAGTCCATATTCTAATCTCTACATCTCTTTTTGGATAAAATATGCAGCAGTTGGTGAAATTAAGATTAATTAACATAAAAAGTAAATAATAGGGAAAACATTCCTCATGCTATCTTGCTTGAAATTACATCATGGGCATTCTAATTTGAAGTATGAATTATTATTACTTAACTAAAAATAGATTTAATCTGAATCTTTCTTTACACTTTATTGAAAATAAAAACATATCATCTTGGTAAATTTATAGAAAAAAATTAAATTATTCATACATTGAGCTCTTTCCTGTTTTGTTCTTTTGTGTATTTTCTAAATCTTATACAATAAAAAGCTCATATTTTGGAAAAAAGGAAACCAATATAATTATTTTAAAAAGTAAAGCAACCAGGTATGAATCTTTTAAAAAATATTTGGCTAAATGAAAATCCATGAGAGTAAAGACTCCAAGCGCTTGACCCTAGATTAAAAGCACCAGTTTTCTACTTGTTGTAGCTGATGATGTTCATCAAGATAGAATTTCTCGAAGTCTCTTTCCCCATCTGTAAATGTGAATGTGATCTGTGTTTTCTTTCCCCCTGGACCACTGCAAGGATACAAAAGCACTCACTTGGGAGCCAGTCCAGGCTGCCGTGTCAGTGACATGAGCACCAGCACTTCACAGAAGTACCACACTTGTCACTGACAACACAACACGTGTGGGTCACCTGCTGCTCATTAGGAAGAGACCATTTACTACCTGGGTGACCACAGGATCCTAATTCATCAAGAGTCGTCCCTGATTCCTGGCATATGTCTCAGAGAGTTCTGAAGTTAAAATGACATCCTGTAGCAGTCTTTATGAAGGGATCTCCTTTGGCAAAGCAGGCCTGGTGACCTTTAGCAGACTGTGTCATTACTGTTGATTTCTCTTCCACTGACCTGTCATTTTTAAATAAGGCCTTTTATTGTCACGCACTTCCTGTCATGACATCTAGCACGTGCTCAGGAGCCTCTCTGGTGTCAGGCTCAGCCCTGGGTACTCCAGATTCACCAGACATGAAGGACAAGGTGACCCACTGTGACAAAGGGGTTCAGCAGGGTGGATGGTGTTGGTGCCACCCCTTTCTCAGAAGGCTTTCCTTCAGGGACCCCAACAAAACAACTCCCCAGGTACCCCCATCCTTCTCCATTACATCACTGTGCTTGGTTTTATTCATAAAAATGTTCACTATCTGTAACAATCCAATTTACACATGTGTTTGATTATCTCCATCTCTCCCCACGACTGACATTCCCAAAAGGGACACATGATGCATCTAATCACTCCTAGATTCACAGCCCTGGGACAAGGTCTAGAAAGCCGAGTTTCTTTTTCACTCTTTACCTAAGAAATGAACTGCGAGAACAGCTATTTCTGTGTTGCTCTGCTAGCAGGTATGGGAGACAGCGTGACATCACATGAGTTCCTCAGCTGCTGGGAATGTATATGGGAAACCTCTCTGAGTTTCAGGGCTCTGAGCAGCTCAGAAAACTTCTAATCTCAATGCAAATACTTCTATTTCTATACCAAAGATTAGAATTTCTTTGGAAGCTATTGAGCAGCTTTCACCCCATCACTATTCTTCATTTATCTGCTTCCTCTATGCCAAGTTTATCATCATTGACGGTTTCTGATTTATGATGACTTATGATTTTTCAACTTTATGATGCTACAACAGTTGTACACATTCAGTACAAAACACACCTTGAATTTTGAGTTTTGATCTTTCCTCTGGCTAGTGATAAGTGGCAGGATATTCTCTGGACACTGGGCAGTGGCAGCAAACTGCAGCTCACAGCCAGCCACATGATCTCCCTGTGTCTCAGTTCCAGCCCAACTCAGTCATGATCACTGGCAGTATAGCCACCCCAGGGTCCCATACAATGAGCTATTCCAGAGACCTAGAGGAAGCCAGATCCATCAGCACACTTGGTAATGGGTCCATAGTCAGTGAACATCACGGGGACCATTATCTCAGCACCTGCCCCACAGATCAAACTCCTAGAGACACAACAATCCCCTCGGGCACAAGATAGCACCTGTACCCCTAGAGACCCTGGGAATAGGCCTGCCAACTATAGTCTGTTGTCACCACATGACCTGGATCAAACCCCACTCAATTGTGATCCTATGGGTGATTCCGTTAGCCCAGAGACTAAAGGGAAACCTGTACTTGCAGAAAACAATCTTTAAAGACTGAGAGGAGGGCATGATCCTTCAAATGCACAGAAACCAATGCAAGGCTACATGCATAATGAAAAATCACACAACCATGAGACCACCAAAAGAAACTCAAAACTCCAATCACTGACTACAAAGAAATGGAAATAAACAAATTAACCAAAAAAGAATTCAAAATAAATATCTTAAAGAAGCTCAATGAAATGCAAGATGACACAGATAAATAACTAAATAAAATCAGGAAAACAATGAATTAACAAAATTAGAAGTTTTATAAAAAAGCTGATATCATAAATAGGAAAAAATACAGAAACCCTGAAGCTGGAGAATATAATGGCAGAACAGAAAAATTCAATAGAGAGTTTCAATAGTAGACTCATCGTTCTGCCAGATGGGAACTGAACCGTAGAACAGCTGGAAGACAGTAGAGGGGACCCTCCACAACACCTGGAAGACAGTAGAGGGGAATCCTGCAGAACACCGGCTTAGGCAAGCATTCCATTTCTTATCTCTCTTCTTCTCTTTCCAACAAAAGGACAGGCAAAGGGGATGCATGGAGCTAAAAAGGTCTGCAGTTTGCAAACCCTATGTCTGATAAGGGCTAACAGACACACAGGGAACTTCAACAACTCAACAGCAAGAGAAATAAACCAACTGAAAAATAAGCAAAGACCCTAAACAGACTGTTCTCAAAAGAAGACATACAAATGGTCAACAGATAGATATGAAAAAAATGTTTATCATCACTAATAATCAGTGACATGCAGAGAAAAATCACAGTGAGATATCATCTCACACGTTGGCTTGGCTACTATCAAAAAGACAAAACATATTGGTGGGGTGTGGCTGGGCAGGATCTCTTGTGTGCAATTTGGTGAATGTAAATTAATATAACCATTATTGAAAACGGTATGGGGGTTCCTCAGACCACTAGAGGTAGAATTGCCATAGGACCCAACAATCCCTCTTCTGTTTATACGTTTATTCACAATAGCTAAGATAGGGAAGCAATCTGAATGTCCATCAGCAGATCAAGAAAATGTAGTGAATAAAGATACACAGTTGAAACCTGTTCCCTGTGACATGGATGAATGTACAGACACTATGCTGAATGAAATAAGCCAGTCCAAAGACAAATACTACATGGTCTCATTTATGTGAGGACTCTAAAGAGTTGAACTCACATAAGTAGAGAGTAGAGGCCGGAGGTGGGCAGTGGGTGTGGACAGGGAGAAGGTAGATTCTTACCAAGAGAACAAGGTGGCCTAAGGCTGAAGTGGTCTACTGCACAGAGAGTGACTGTAACAAACAGAAACACACTGTGTATTTCAAATTGTTAAAAGTGTAGGTTTAAAACATTTTTACCACAATAAAATAAGTATGTGGGGTGACAGATATATTAATTGGTCTGATTTAATCAGTCCACACTGTAAATATATGTCAAAGCATTACATTGTTCCCTATAAATACACATAATTATATTTGTTAATTAAAAGTAAAAATGATCTTTAAAAGTATAGAAAACAAGGGCCCACAACTTATGTGTGACACTGGACTGTGAGGAAATCCTCATTGCAAAGCAGGGGACACCAGGTAGTTGTTTTGAGAAGTCCTGCTGGGGCTATGACATCCATCCATGTGGGAAAGACTTGAAGGCTGACTCCCGCTTGAGAGGAATGCAAAACTACTTTTTAAAAACACTGGTATTTTTTAAAAATCAATGCTCCATGTAATTCTGGTATTTTTTCCCCCAAGAACTTAAAAATATCCATTATAGTACTTGATGTTCTAGAATAATCCCAGCCAGATTCAGTTGAGTCTGTCTGCTAAGCCCTGGCTGGCAGTTTCAAGAACCTGTGCTTCTTTCTGTGATGGGGGGGAGCACATGAGGGCGGGGTAAGAGGGGAAAGAATTAAAAATGGTGTCTGTTTCTTAGGTGGGCCTGAAGACAATGTAGTTTTCTTAAATGTACTTGGTAGGACTTGAGGCATGAACAGTGATGTTTCTGGAACACGGTGATGGTGGATGCCCTCTCCCACTTCAGCTAGACATCCAGCATGGCCAGATCACAAGGGTCTGGGGCATTTGGTAAGCCAAGGGGCTGGAGGCTGTGTGACTTCGGAGGAAGCCTTCTCCTGGCTGGCAGGGTCACAGTGGAATATGAAAGGACAATGTTGGATGGGGTGTGCCTTTGCCCTGCCATGATGGGGACAGTGCTGAGAACAGAACTTTTGGATTATTTTTTTTTAATTTTTTAATTTTTATGTGGTGCTGAGGATCGGACCCAGTGCCTCATGCATGGTAGGTTCGCACTCTACCTCTGAGCCACAACCCAGCCCCCTTTTGGATTATTGATGGAAATTTAACTTCATTTGTATCCAGAGGCTGGTGGGACCGTGAGACATCTGGAGTACTTGATATCAACATGGTTTTCATGGTCCTTTATTTTAAACTGAAGAAAGGGAATTGGATCATGATATAGAACATCTTTCCTTGTTTTACATGATGAGGAAATGGAATACTGTAAGTCAGCCTGTTGTCTAGATAACCAAAATGGTCTTTTAGATTTGGAATGTTGTAATCTTTCTAATGGAGGAGTGAGGTAAGAGGGGAAAAAATTAAAAATGGTGTCTGTTCCTTAGGTTTTTTTATTTAATGTTTTAATTTTTATGGAGGGTCTACCAAAATACACTGTGTGCTGTTTCACTAACTTCATTAGTAAAGGGTAAAAATGATTTTGATCATTTCTGGTGGGTCTCCAGGGACCTGAGGCCAGCCTGGCAGCCCCACCAGATGGTCCTGGACTACCACCTGGAGCTTTGGCCCTTTTATTCTCTGTCCATGGTTGTGAATACATTCTTTTTACTTCTCTTAGGGAGGTGGTTCCTTGGCGTCTACATTACCCTCATCACACTTTTAATTGGACATTTTATCTGCTTTGGATTTAGTAATCATGTGACTCTTGTAAAAATCCTAGTTAAAAAAAAGTATAACAAGCAAACAAAAAAAAATCCAGGGGTTTAGCTTTTTAATTTATTTTTTTTGGCGGTGGTGGTGCTGGGGATTGAACCCAAGGCTTTGTACATGTAAGGCAAGCACTCTACCAACTGAGCTATATCCCAGCCAGGGTTTTAACTTTTGGCAGAGAGTTGGCAGGGTTTGCCTAGGAGTGAAGTGCAAATTTTTAAGTTTTTTTTTTAAATCTACCTGGAAGTATTTAAACTCAAGTTTTGGGCATAGTGGTACACAACTATAATCCCAGCAACTCAGGAGTCTGAGGCAGGAGGTTTGAAAGTTTGAGGTCAGCCTCAGCAACTTAGCAAGACCTTATCTCAAAATAAAAAAATAAAAAAAGGATCAGGGATGTATCCCAGGGTAAAGTGACTCTGGGTTCAATCCCCAGTACAAACAACATCAATAACATCAACAAAACTTGACTTTTGGTCTTGGCTGTACCTCAGATAGAAGCTACTGGATGGGGGACTTCAGAGAGACACAGTTTTTGGTATACATATAATTGGGATGCTATGAAGAGGGGAAGAGATGGTTGGATCTATACACATCACTCCCATCAACATTACCCTATTCATTTTACAGAAAATGTAGTTAATATTCTGAATTAATTAGATTGTATAATCAGTTTCAAAAGCATAATGCAGTGGTGTATAAAATTTAATAATGCACAAAACTTGTTCTGAAAATTTAAAGTTTTAGGGCCTAGATGGAATTCAAACATGAATTTTGCATGAAGAAATGAAACAAAATAGTTTTGTTAGAATAATTTGCTTTATTACAAAGAAAAATGTCTACAGCATCATTTAAATACTGTATCATTCATCACATGCAATACTTCCCAGCAAGCTAATTTGGGGAGGACTCCAGGCTCAATAAATACCTAAAGGGTATATCACCGCCACCCCCCCTCTGCCTACCTTCCTTTGGAAGATCAGCAGCAAAACCAGATTTCCTAAAATAAACATTATCATATTCAGAGAAGACTGGAAATCATGAATGATGTGAGCAACTTCCCTAGGCTATGACAGGAAGCCTGCATATGTAATCTTTGTTGCGAATAAACATCTTCAATTTCTAGTATTATATCATCCAATTCCAGGAAAACATTATCATAATATGAAATAGATGAGAAAGTAAATAGCAATCAGAACTCTCTGGCAATGACAAGGACTGGACTTTCCCTTTCCTAGGCTGGGGCAGCTGCCTGCGGGAGGCGAGCTAATGCAAGTGGTACTGCGTTGAGATTTCAGTCCTAGCGACTCAGGCAAGTTACCAATTCTCTGAACTTCAGTCCCTCAGACCACCATGCACTGAAATGATCCTTCTGGCCCAAGGATGGCTAAAAGTGAAATGAAAGTGTTACATTTACCATCTCCTCCCGCTATATTCCCTCTACTAACACCTGCTGGTCCTTCTTCTAGCCATGACGCTTTTCTTGTGCATTTTCTTCGTGAGGGGACCGTCAGCCACCCGATCAGAAAGCTAGTGATGGTCCAAGGGTTCTGTTTACTAGCTCTTATCTACTCCTCACCTGCACTGGTGTAAGTTAGGAGTCAAAGGCACCTACTCTGAGCTCCCCTGACAGCATATACTTCATTCATAGTGTGTACTTCATCCATCCTGGTGACTACCAATAGACTACAATGGTCTTGGGGAGAGGTCTTGTAGTTTTTCTCTCTGGAAATGATATCTCTGGAAAGAGAAGAACAGAAGCCCATAACTAGCCCGCTGCTACTTTTGGTTGGTGCTGCTGGTCCCTCTCCCACAAGCACTGCAATCCCATTTGTCAGAATAGGCAGAGTTCCCCCTTTTGTGTGTTCAACTCTGTCAAAGGGGAATCAGAGCTCCCCTGTCCTCCTAGAAGTGTCAAAGGAGACCTTGTGGACAGGCTGAAATTCATCAGGTGTGCCCCAGTACAGAAACCATCTAGCACGTCCTGACGAAGTACCACAAAACAGAGGTGCCTGTTTTGTCTAGTCACAACACACAATGTGCTACCTATTTTTAATATCATCCCTGCAACTAGAGCTACTTCTCCATAGGACTCCACAGATGAAGGCTTATGGGACTCTGAGCTGGTAGTTTAGCCTCAGGACAGACATAAAGCTTGAATCCTAGTCACCTATTTTTTTAAGAGACCAAAATGGACTCGGAGACATGGTCAAGTTGGCAGCACCAGAATCACCTGGAGCAGTTTTTTCTCCCAGTACATTTCTCTGGTCTTCAAGAGCACACACTTTCCATTTCTTTCCCTACCAGATATGTCCAGACATGGCTGGACACTAGTGGTACACACAGTTTAGGCTCAATCTTAACACACTGATTTGATTATAATGATAGGGAATGAGTACCATGGTTAGTTTGTAGTTTTGGTGAAGTAATAACAGTAGGTATAATTTCTTTTGTATTATAAACTTCTATGCTTGTGATTTTACTGATCTCTCTTCATAATGAGCAATTTTTATTTATTTTATATTTCTTTAGGTAGGTTGTTAGTTTCATATAATTCATAATTGTTAGAGTTTCTTGATGCTTCAGTTTTTTGTTATAATGCATTTTTATTCCTTTTTGCCTTTAATTGTTTCTTTTCTGACAATATTACTGAACTAGATTTCTTTTAAAAAATTTTAATATATATATATATATATATATATATATACACACACTTTTAGTTGTAGGCGGACACAATACCTTTATATTATTTAGTTATATGTGGTGGTGAGGATCAAACCCAGGGCCTCACACATGCTAGACAACCACTCTACCCAAGCCCCTGAAATAGCTTTCTTATAAAGGAAATCATTGATGTTTTCTTCTAGAAGTTTTACTTTTATTTTTCATTTTTAAACCACTGGGAACTAATCCTGGTCTAGATTTTAGGTACAAAACCAATTTTAAAATTGGATAAATTGCTTTAATATGAATTGAATATAATTTACTATTTATTAGTATTTAATTTTAATAAAATATTTACTATGTGATATTAACATTTACACACATTACTTTGATATATATATTGTTATCCCTGCATACATACATATGTTTTGAACTCTCTCTCATTTGCTGTTTCCTAGTTCTTTGGTCACCTCCATCCTACCTCCCAGATCTCAGGATGGAGGTTAGGGGCTCGGGGAGGTGGTTCCACACACTTGCTGTTGCAAGGCTGTGTCTCTGTCCTCCTGCTTGTTCTCCTCTCAACTTCTTGTGAAGCTGCAGCCCCAGGCAGCACTTAGGCAGAGGCTTTACTCAGCCTCTGTTTACAAAGGCTCTTGGGAGTATGCAGTGACACCAGTCATTGTCACAGTGCACCAGGCTATATTTATAAATACGCCTGTCCACCAAGATATAACTGGTTGAGTAAACCATGCTGGACACAGGGAATCACACAGAGCCACAGAAAAAGAATGATAAAGGTCTCCATGTATGGATGAGGAGGAATCTCTTGCAGGTACTGTTAAGTGAAAACACAAGATACAAAGCAGCATGTAAGGTGCACTAGCTTTTTAAGAAAGGGAGCAAAAGGAGAGTCTATATGTAGATGTACATGTATTTTTCTTATTTTGCAAGAAAAAAAAGTTGCAAGGAGAGGTGTTGGAAGGATACATAACAAGCTAATAAAAAGAATTTCCCAAAGAGGAGAGGAAGTGGGGAACATGAAACATGAAACTTCTCTGTACCATAAAATGTTGCAGTTCTGATTTTTATGTAAGATATATCTATTAAGGGGCTGGGATGTAGCTCAGTGGTAGAATGATTGCCTAGCATATAGAAGGCCCTAGGATCAACCCCCAGCATCACTACAAAAAAAATGAATCTATTAAAATAAATGAAATTATAGAGAGAACCTACCAATTACAAAAGATGCGTGTGGTGCAGTGTGTGTGTGAAAGTGAAAGAGAAAGAGATGGGGCAGTGACTGGCATCTTTGTGTTCCTTAGTAGCACACCACCTGCTCTGAGCTGCAGAGTAGAAGCCCCAAAGCAACAGACCTGTGCATGGTTTGCATTGGTGTGTTCTGCCTAGCTTGTGGAAATTATTATTTCAGACTTCTTCTTTTTAGTTTTCTCTTTATCTATTTTACCCATCATTGCTGTATATTTGAAGCAGAGGACTATATGGATGTGTGAACCTGTCCTAATGGAAATCACCATTTTAACCTAAATATTGAAAAGCCTTTAAATATCTCTTTTCCTGCATTAAAAAAAAAACACAAAAAACCTCACCAGTACACTAAGAATTATTAAACATTTCCCAGTTGATAGAAAATGTTAGAAGGATATTTTTAAATCCTCTCAGAATAAAGTACAATATTTCATAGAATTAAAAATATCACTGGTTATAAGATCTTCCATTATTTTATTTACTATTAAAAATACTGCCAAATAGACTATGACAATTACCTTCTTGTACAACACATGTTGATTTCAGATATCAAAATATGAGAAAAGTGCATCTTACAGTAGATAAAATATAGGATTTTAGATGCTGCTTGAAAGATTATAAGGTTGAATTAAATGTATATTGATTTTAGAATATTCCAAAAATCCAAAGAAAATGTTGTGCCTAGAGCAATGCCAGGTACAGGTGACTGATGCTTGTGGATAAATGGAGACTTTTACATGGCATTGGATGGTCACTATAATACAGATGGAAGAAAGCAAGAAAGTCTGTTTTAAAAGAGATACTAAGCATAGACTATGTCGAGGCCCTGTACTATAATATTAAAGATAGAGATTTTTTAAAATAATGAGGTTAGAGCCCAGTCCTTGCATGGTTTATACCCTAGTAAGAGAGAGAAATGTAGCATCACCTGACAATCAGAGAAGAGATAAGACTAACGCTGCAGATTTAGGAGTCACCTTCAGAGAGAGAAGCTGACAGCAAATAAGCTTGTCTGCCCCATGAACAGAGGGGCAAGAACAGGTCCCTGGAGAGTATTATGTTAGATGGGAAGAAGAGGATCCAGTGAGGCAAGTAGTTAAGGCTTGAGACAATCTTAAGACATTTGAAAAAAATAACATTTATTTTTCCAGAAAAACACTGCCCATTTTCATTAGCATTATCAGTACATGGGCATTAGTATGGCATTAAGCTGTTGCCATTGCTAATCAGCTATTTTATTTTAAAAAGGTGGCAAACTTGATTACTAATGCTGTAAGCTCCTATGATTTAAAATAGGTGTCCTCTAAGGTGGTGTGAGTCAGGAGGCATGTTCTGTTTCCAGAAATCTGAAAGCCACGCATCACATTGGTCAGAATAGTGCTGTTACGTGTTAGGAGAGCCCAGAAGGAGCAGCTATTTATTGCATTATAACATATGGCTTTTATTAAAAAAAATAAGAACAATGATCCTTGTTTCTATGTTTTTAATTTATCCAAAGAAATATAAAACAGGACAGAGAATATCTTTCTGTTTATGTGGCCCTCCCATGGCCTCCATTCTGCCTGTAAGCACCTGCTTCTGCAGAAGCATGCTCAGAAAGGTTGAATATTTGTTTCTTCTTCTTAACATTGCACACAAAGTCTACATCCGCTCAAAACATAGAACCCAGGTCATCTGGATTTTATTAGGGCTTTGTGGCATCTAATAAAATTGAACATCAGAATTTTTACAGTTATCTTTTCCTTATTCATGAAAGAGTAAGAGACTCGTTTTCCAAATTAATTTATGTGACTTCCTTAAGGCAAGGGCCCAGAGTGATTTTGCTCACCATTATATGGGCTTGCTCATAGATTCTGCTCAAAATATGCCTGGTCTATAGAGACAAGCCCATATTCTTTTGTCATCGATGACAGAATGCCATATCTCCAAAACTGCAGGAAAAATATAGACCCTCAAATGACAAAAATAATGTATATAGCAGTCACAAATATTATAATAGCTATCATAAATATGTTTCCTTTGCTTAATTAGGTCAAGAAGAACATAAAGATGAGAGAAAGAAAAGTATAAAAAATTCAAATGGATCTTTTAGGAATGAAAACTATAATAGCTGAGTTGACAAGTACATTGGATAGGAAGAGCAACAGGTTAGACACTACAGTAAAAAATCAGAAGCAAAGAGACAAAAAAGACTGAAACAAATAATGGTAATGCACCTCATTGACCTGAGGAACAATAACAAGTGGTCTAGTTTTATGTATGACTGGACATGTGTAATATGTGCAAGGTGTACCAATAAAGTCCCAGAAGTATAGGAAGGAAGAGGGAGAAAATAGTTGATAATTTTCCAAATTTGACAAAAACTATAACCCTAATGATCCAAGAAGCTCAAAAAAATCCTAAGCAAATCTTAAAAATCCTATACCTCCAGACATGGTGGTGCATGCTTGAAATCCCAGTGGCTCAGGAAGCTGAGGCAAGAGGATAACAAGTTCAAAGCCAGCCTCAGCAATTTAGTGAGGCCCTAAGCCACTCAGCAAGACCTTTTTTCAAAATAAAAAGATTAAAAAGGCTGGAGATATAGCTCCATGGTTAAGCGACTCCTGGGTTCAATCCCTGGTGAAAAAAAAAAATTCCATACTAAGACAAATAATAACCAAACACTGAAAACTAGTAACAAAGAAAAAATCTAAAAAGCAATCAGAGATAAAAAGACACTACAGAGGGATTAAGTTAACAAAGATAAGTATGACAGCAATACATCATAAAAACCATGTAAGTCAGAACACAATATTACAACACCTTTAAAGTACAGAAAAAAATTAGAAAAAGAAAACCTGTCAAGAATTTTTCACCTACATTTTCAATTCTGAATATATGTTTCAGAAATGCAGGCAAAATAAAAGGCTTTTTCAGACAAATGAAAACTAAGAGAACTCATTTTGAGCAGAATTACAAAAAACATTTTTTTAATAAAACTTGTTAAACAAAAAAGAAATCGTGTTAATGGAAATCTGCACGTATACCAAGGAATAAAGAGCTCCAGAAACAGCAGATACAGAGGGGAACACAAATACCTAGAGGAGAGGAACCCGACTGAACTCTTGTAAGGATCTCACAGATACTTAAAGGGGTATGCGATTATGAAAAGGTAAACTACAATAAGTTAAAAAAATATATGTTGGGGCTGGGAGGATACACAGTGGTAGAGTGCTTTGTCTAGCATGCATGAGGCCCTGCATTCAACCTCTGCACTGCAAGAAAAAACAAACACACAAAAAAAATATATATGGAGGGGCTGAGGATGTGGCTCAAGTGGTAGCACGCTCGCCTGGCATGCGTGCGGCCCGGGTTCGATCCTCAGCACCACATACAAACATGTAGTGTCTGCTGAAAACTAAAAAAATAAATATTAAAAATTTCTCTCTCTCTCTCTCTCAAAAAATTATAAAATATATATGGAAAACCTGGGTTCGATCCTCAGCACCATATAAAAAATAAAATAAAAGTATTGTGTCCATCTACAACTAAAAAATAAATGTTTTGGGGAGCTGGGGATGTGGCTTAAGTGGTAGCACACTCACCTGGCATGCGTGCAGCCCGGGTTCGATCCTCAGCACCACATACAAACAAAAATGTCGTGTCTGCTGAAAAATAAGAAGTGTGTATTAATATTAAAATTCTCTCTCTCTCTCTCTTTCTTAAAAAAGTAAATAAATATTTTCATAAAAGAATAATATGTTAGACTTAAATTTAACCATATCAATAATTACCTTAAATGAAAATGCTATAAATATTATAATTAAAAGGAAGAAACTGTCAGATCAAATTGAGGCAGGGGGGAAGGCAAGATCCAGCTATATGTTCTTTACAAGAAATATGCTTCAAATCTGAAGACTCAATTACAAAGAAGCTGAAATAGCTATATTATTATCACACAAAGTAGACTAAAACAGAAAATATAACCTCATAGGATAAAAAGGGAAAAATAGGCAAACCTACAAGTATAATTGGAGATATCAACAATCCTTTCTCAGTAATTGTTGAAATGGACCCCCCCTTACATACAAAAGCAGTTAAGACATAAAAGACTTGAGCAATCCTACAAACAAACTTATTTAATTGAATTTTTACACAATAGAAAATGTTTCATATTTTTCAAGTGAATACTAAACATTTACCAAACAGACCATATTGGAAACATTTACCACAGACTTATTGGAAAATAAGTCCCTACATATATGAAGTAATTAAAGCCATGTAGAGTATTCTTTGTCTACAATGTAATTAAACTCAATAACAGAAATCTAAGTGGAAAATCCCCAAGTATTTGGAAATGAAGCAACATGCTTCTTGATGACATATGAGCCAAGGAATCCATCAAGAGAGAAGTTAGAAAATATTTTAATTGGATAATAATAAATTATAACATATCAAAATCTATAGGAAGCAGCTAAGCTTTAAAGGAAAGTAAGAGCATTATATATATTTACAGTAAAAAAAAAAATCTCAAATTGGTATTCTAGAATTTTACCTTAAGAAACTAGAAAACAAAAGACAAAATACATCCAATATAAGGTAAAAAACAAAGCAAAAATAAAGGTGAACAAAATAAACTAGTTAGAAAAGACAGAAATTAGGGAAATCAATTACTGAAAAGCTAATTCACTGAGAAGACAATATTAGAAAAACTTGTAGCTAGAATGAATGTGAAAAAAAGATAAAAGATTCATTTATGAACATCAGGAATGGAAGAGGGAGCATCACTACAGTTTGTACAGATATTCAAGAAATAATAAGGGCATTTTCTAAATAAGTTGATGCCAACAAATTCAATCCCTCAATGAAATGGAAAATAATAATTTTGAAAGATTGATGACTAATCAAGAAGAAATAGCTTGAATATTCATTATAATTATTGAAGAATTTTAATTTCTGGTTAGTAATCAAACCACAAAGGTAACTCTAAGCCAGATGACTTCATTAGTGAGTAATAATCATTACAATTGGAGCAACAAAATAATATAAACTCTACCTAAAAAGTATAAGAGTGAATACTTTTCAATTCATTCTATGAGGCCAGCATTACGCTGTTTTCAAAATAAAGACAAAGATATTATAAGTAAAGAAAACTTCAGAACAATATCATTCATGAACACAGATTTTTAGAAATCCCTAACCAAATATTAGCAAATTTTAGCAAATCAAATTCAACAATATATTAAGGAACTACATTATGCTCAAATGGGATCTATTCTAGGAATGCTGCACAATTAGTTTAACATTCAAGAATAAACATTATTAATTTACCATATTACTTACCAGAAAAAAAGAAAATCATTTGATCATCTCAAGAGATGTAGAAAATCCCATGATAAAAATCAACACCTATTCATGATAAAATTTCTCAGCAAACTCAGAATAGAAAGGAACTTCTTCAATCTGATAAAGAATACTTAAGAAAACCTATAATTAATGTCATATTGAACAGTAAAGGCTGAATGTTTCCTCCAATATCAGGAATAAGAGCAATATGTCTGTAGTTACAACTTCTAGTAATTATTGTATCAGAGGGTCCAATCCATGAAGTGAGGCAGGACAAATAAATAAAAATCTTCCATAATAGAAAGTAAGAAGTAAAATTATCTTTATTCACAAACAACATGCTCATTTATGTGGAAAATCTAAATGAATCTTTTTTAAAGCTACTAGAAGTAAAAAGGATGTTTAACAAGGTCACAGGATAAAAAGTCAGTATAGAAATATCAATTGTTTATCATTACTACTGCCACCAATCAACTAAAAGCAGAAATTTAAAACACTGTATCAGCCATTTTATTATTAAAAAAACATAAAATATGTAGAGATAAATTTGCCAAAATATATTTGAAAGTCCTAAACCTGAATATTCAAAATTACAAAATATTGCTTAAACATTTTTAAGAAAACCTAAGTAAATGCAGACACATTCCATGTTCATAGACCAGAAGTTTCAATATTTTCCCTACATTAAAATTTAATTTAATGCAAGCCACGTTAAGATATCAACAAGTTTTTTTTTAGGAAATTAATGAGCTAATTCTAAAACTGGTATAAAAAACAAAAAGCCTAGAATAGTCAAAACAATGTTAAAAGAAAACAAGATTAGAGGGTGTGAGTACTCACCATAAAGTCACCATAATAAAGACAGTGTGATATTGATGTAAGGAAAGACATAAATCCAAGGACCAGAAAATTATAAGATTCCAGAAGCATTGTTTGTGTATGTTAAGAATTCAGAGGCAGTTTAGATGTGTGGTTCTGGTTCAGGCTCACCTGAGGTTGCAGTCAAGATGTTGGTTGAGACTAAGCATTTGAATTCTTAAGTGCAGTTCGAGGAGCTACTCCCAAAATGGTTCACCTAAGTGTCTGGTAGGTAGATGTGGGATACAGGAGGCTTCGTTTCCCTGATAAAAAAAAAACTCTCCATAGAGTAGTTTGAGTATCCAACTGGTTTCCCCCAGAGAAAGTGATTCAAGAGGGCAAGGTAGAAGCTAATGTTTTTATGATTTAGCATTGTAAATCTTACTCCTCTGTTTCTGCAAAATTATACACTATTGATTGCAATACAACCAAGGTTGTGGGAGATTACACAGGGGCATGAATATAGGTGTTCATTAGATGCCATCTTAAGATCTAGCTGCCAAGGTGCTAAGGTTATTCAAAAAATGAAATGATGCTGGAGCAATGGGGCATCCATGTAGAAAAAAAAATGGCCCTCAACCTGTACCTCACATCATATATTAAATTTACCTAGAAATAAATCATAGACTTAAAGATATGAGCTAAGACTATAAAAATTATAAGAAAAACAAAAAAAATCTGCACAACTTCATTTAAGGCAAAAGATTTCTTAACTAAGGGCTGTGGCTCTAGCTCAGTGGTAGAGCACTTACCTAGCACGTGTGAGGCACTGGGTTCAATTCTCAGCACCACATAAAAATAAATAAATAAATAGATAAAAAGCAAACAAATAAAGTCATTAAAAAAGATTTCTCTGCTAAAATCCAAACATCACAAACCAAAAAGGTAAATTATCCTCAATGGGCTTCACCAGAATTAAAACTTTACTCTTTGGAATGCAGAGTTGAGCTACTGAGGCTGCAGCAGGAGACTTGCAAATCTGAGGCTAAACTTGGCAAATTAGTGAGACCTTCTCTCAGAATAAAAAATATTGGTGATGAACCCCAATTCTAGCGACTGGGGAGACTAAGGCAGAAGGATCGAGATTACAAAGCCAGCCTCAGCAACTTAGTGAGGCCCTAAGCAACTCAGTGAGACCCTGTCTCTAAATAAAATATAAACAGAGCTGGGGATGTGGCTCAGGAGTTAAGCCCCTCTAGGTTTATTCCCTGGTTCCAAAAAAATAAAAAATAAATAAATAAAAAGAAGCTAGAAATGAAGTTCCATGGTCGAGAGCCCCCTGTATCTAGTACCAAGAAAAAAGAAAGAAAAAAAGACAAGTCACAAACTTAAGAAAATACATAAAAAACATAGACTTACTTATATCCTAAATATACAAAGAACTTTTCCATTTAATAATATAAAGCAAATTACCTTATAAAGCAAATGAATATTTGAACAGACATTGCACTAAAAGAGATATATGAATTGTTAAAATAAGCAGATAAAAAGAAACCCCACATAGAGACTTGAAATTAAAAAAAAAATAGTAAGATACCACAAGACACCTATTCGAATAACTAAAATACAAATGTTGGTGAATATGTGAAAATGATCAAAACTTCATATTCTACAATTGGGATGGTAAAATTCTCCAACCACTTCAGAAAAATAGTTGTACAGTTTCTTATAAAATTGAGTGCATTTTCTGATATGACCTAGCAATCCCATTCCTAGAAAACCATTCAAAAAAATGAAGTTTTATTCCCCACAGACTCACTTGAATATTCATAACATCTTAATTTAAATAGCCAAAACTGTGGGGAAAGCCCAAATATCTATAGACAAGGAAAAGTATAAACTTGCTATACAACCAGACAATGCAATATTAGCAATAAAAAGGAGTAAATTAATGACTTACAACAAAAGGGATGATTCTCAACAACATTATGCTAAGTGAATGAAATTAGGCCAAGTTAAATATAAATATGTATCTATAGTGTTCAGAAAGCAGTACATTGATTGCCTGGAACCCAGATGCATGGATGGGTTGGAGAGGGGGCTGAGAGTAGTTTGGGATACCACACAGATAACTTGTGTGTGTGTGTGTGTGTGTGTGTGTGTGTGTGTGTGTGTGTGTGTGTTACTGAGCATACATGACAACTTTTAAGGAGATGTACGTTGTATATAAATAATCATGTCAGTGGTATGTAAATGTGTCAAAACTCATCTAAATATTCACTTAAAATGGGTGCATTTTTTTGCATGCAATCTGTACTTCGATGAAGTTCAGTTTAAAAAAAGAAAAGAAAAGAAAAGAAAAAGGAGGCAGCTTTCCACTGAGCTTCAACCTGGACAGGCAATATTCTGGCACCTTTGTATCTTCATTTTCACCTACAGAGCCCCAGGTTTTCTGCTCGGAGACTGTCGGGGTGCCACAGAGCCCAACATCAAGAGGAACTCTAGTTAATACCTTCAGCCCGATTGGACTCCTGAGAGTGGAGCAGGTGAAGGTGGCGCGGGGTGAGTCCAGCGAACAGGCCAGGAAGAGCTGCAGGTAGGATGCGGAGCTCCCTCGTCGCCCCCGCGGGGTTGGGCGCCGGGAGCACCACCCGATCCCACCGCTAGGGGCCGCTGATTGTTCGGAGGCTGGAGGTCCAGAACACCCAACCAATATGCGTGCCCCTGACTATGCGCGGAGGCCGGATGGCCCTGGAGGTCGTGGATCCGCCCTTGGGTCCCCAATGCCTCAGCCTCGCACCCGCTCCTGCACCGAGCGCCACCGCGTGCCACTTCTGGATGACTGGGGCGATGGACCACCGAGCAATGGGAGCGGGCAGGACCTGTCCGGCCAGAGCAGCCTACCGGGCGGGAAAGGAGAAGCCTCGGCCTCCTCTCAGGAGGCGGTCACCCGCCCAGATGCGCCCGGATCTGCCCTCCTGCAAAGCCAGCTCGCTCAGGACGTGCCGGGGGGGCTCTGGCTCGTCCACTAGCCTCCTGTGCCCCATTGTAGCCTAGAGGTGCATCAGTGGACATCCTCTGGGAGACGCCGCCGATCCCAGATCTGCGGGCTCCGCAGCTCCCCGAGGGGCACTGACAGAGCCTAGCCCGATGCGGTCCGGTCCCAACGGTCCTCGGTTGGTGCTGCTTCATTGATCCGAGGCATCTGCCCACCTCTAAGTAAAATAGAATTCCTGGGAGTCACTGTCCAACCAGAAGGGGATGGGGACGACAGGGAAGCAGAAACTATCTTGGAAGAGCTGTCGCCCTGCTTAACCCAGAGACAACCCCCCCATCTTGTACATATCCTTCACTCACTCCCCACCGCCACCTTTCCAGCCCCCCACCTTCCCCTTGGACGTCTAATTGACTAATGTCTATGATTGCAACCAATTGTTTCTATTTAAACTTAAATTTTTTTTTCTGGAAGATTATTGTTTTGCAATCAGCTTACCAGCAGCTTAATCTTTAACAATCAGCAACTAAAAGCAAACGATGTTTGCATGTCCCCTGGCTTGTGTTGGATAACACAGAAAAGGGGCAGGAGCTGGTAGAGAACAGCAAGGAAAACCCCCCTCAGGTGGGAAAAAGGGAACTATCCTCGACTTTCCAGCTTTGAAGACTTTCCCAGATACCACTCTTGAGGAGAAAACAAAAAACTAAAACACTTTCTAGTCCTCTCAGCTGAATGCCTTGGGCTCAGTCCTACACAAGAGCTTAGGGACTGTGCAGCGTGGAACTTGGATACTGAGCTGCTCACACTGCTCCTGTTTTTGATAGGTCTTGCAAGTCTGAATGGGCCACGTTTTCCATATCTGTCACTCCTTTCTTGTGGAAAAATGCATCAGAGGAAATGTTCTATCATGTGCCTCTCCAGCTCCATGCAGGCTCTGGATGGCATGTAGCAATCTTGTTCTGGGAATCCTTGTGCCTTAAGAGAAGTTAAAGAGAAACTTGATGCTGTGTCAGAATGAGAGGGAAAAGACAAAGCTCAAAATTCCTAGAAGCCAAAGAGCAAAAATTATTTGTGTTCAAGGAATCCCCTTCCCGCTCCAGCAGTCCATCCTTACTGGGCAGAGTGGCCTCTTTTCTTTCATGGAAATTCCTGGACATCTAGTCCTCCAGAATGGCCATACCATTAAAACTTTTGCATTTCAGTCTTTCCTCACAGTTGGTTCAGATTCAAATGGTAGCCCTTAAAGATGTCATTAAACAGAGTACCACTATGTTTGCTTGTTATGAATACAGCTGTAAAAATAAATAACTAAATAAAAATAACTCACAAGAAGGGATTATAGGCTCTGCAGAAGGCAGTATATTGGAATACTGAGCCTTCAGTATGTAAGCAGTCAGTCATCTGCCTAGTAGATGGAATTAGGGCTGCCACTCATCAATTGAGAAGAGAAAACACACACACACACACACACACACACACACACACACACACACACAGCAAGCATTGACTAGAGAATAGAAAGAGCCTAGAGATGGAAAGTATCTTCATCTTCCTCTCCCCTATCTCTGCACTCCCAGGCCAACTCTTGTTTTAAGAACTTATCATTTCTTATCTAGATTATTGTCAAAACTTCTGATCTTTCCTGTGCAGTTTCACCCCTCATCTGGACTTAGCAGTTCTGTCTTCAATGTGCTAATCTACTTTGGCTTTTGTTCCTGAGTTCTTGTGTGGCTCTCCATTGTCTTTAGTGTAGAATTCAAACTACACAGTATCCAGCTTCTTCCAAGCTCACTCTGGCCAACTGTCAGCTTCTGCAGTGGCATTTATTACTCAGCCTAACCCTAGGCCTTCTCATCTTCCCTAAGCATTTCTTGTGGAGTGTTTGGACTGTGGGGAATTGGGTCCCCAAGGATATAACCAGGACACAGCCCACATGTTATAAAATGCTACAAACTCTAGAGCTGGGCAATCCTGGGTAAATCCTAGTTCTTCTGCTTGTGGGCTCTATGATCTTGGGCAAATTAGTTAGACTCTGGGTCTTAGATTCCTTGTCTATAAAATGAGAATATTAATAGCTACCTTATGAAATTGTTCTGAGGATTAATGAGACAACTCACATTGCCTGATCCTCCCCCACCAATTCTCACTTTCCATATGCATTTTCCTGGTCTCTCTCCCAGTTAGTATGAAAGCTATCGAAGGCCCAAAGGCTTTTTTCTCTCTCTGCTTCTGTAAACTGGTGTTAATAGCACTTACCTCGTAGGTCTTGAGCAGATTAAATGTTTCAAGGTACATGTAATCAGTTCACTGAAAAATTTTTCCAGTTCGTTGAAGTATAATGACTTGGGTGGGGAGGCTCAAGCAGGAAATAATTTCATTATTACCACACCTTTGTCTTTAATCCCAACATTTTTGTGGTTCTGGATGAATCTCAGGCAGCTTCTATATATATTTCTGGTTGCTTTTAGATAATAAATTGCCCTGATCAATTTCATGAGTTTCAGGGAAGAAAATAAATTTTAGTATTTATGTTAACATATTGTATTAATATAATCAATTACGTTATAATTGTATGATTATGGTCATAATAATATTCATATTAATGTGAGGAAAACATTTTTAACTATTGCAGTTCTCTTTTTTAGAGTTAGTTATGTGGTCATAGTTGGTGTTTTTAACTTCATTCTCTATTATTCAATCTATATTCCTTTTGCTTCCAGGACACTAAATGTCATCACTGAAAGATATCTGTATTATTGGGCTGGGATTGTGGCTCAGTGGTAGAGCACTCGCCTAGCATGAGCGGGACCCAGGTTCAATTCTCAGCACCACATAAAATAAAGGCATTGGGTTGGGTCCATCTAAAAAAAAGGTATTCTCCCTCTCTCTCTCTCTCTCTCTCTCTCTCTCTCTCTCTCTCTCTCTCTCTCTCCCTCTCTTAAAAAAAAGAAAGATATATGTATTACATGTTTTACTTACATGCCATTAACCTAGGCAGTTATATTTTTTTTCTAAACCTGAAAAGAACAAAGTTGTGCAAAAATTTCCCTGATGGATCACTAAGAATGACAATGAGAGCAATCATTCTCATTTCAACCTTTTGATTTTCAGACCATGAATCCTGACTATGGGGGGAAAAAAGCACTACATATTGATCATTGCTTCAAGACATACACAGCTTCCTGAAGTACATTGCTTCAGCTCTGTCCTATGTGAGTATTCAACTAGCATTGAAACTGTGTGACCAAGTGACCATTCCACCATTCTATTAGGCCATTTACTTCAGAGTGACCAGGTACATTATAAGACCTCTGAATTCTATGATCATGAGTACTTTGCCATATTTTATTTGCTGTTAAAGGATCCTTGATCAGAAGCCATGTTTAGTGAAATATTATATTAATAAGATATTCTGTAAGTTGGTGATCTAATTAGCAGTATGTGGACAAGGAAGGAAAAATCCATATTCAGATTAAGTGTCCCCTAGTGAGGAGAGGCTTGCCCCCTTCATGATAAAAGTGTTCCAATGTAATCAGCCTGCTACCATGTGACTGGATATTCACCCTGGGGAATGGCACCACATTGAAGGTTCAGTGTTGGTCTAAGCTGTTGGCAAGTTGGCCTTTAAGCAGTGATTGTAGACAGATCAGACTTCATGAATAGAAGCCCATATTACTAAGCCATGCACAATTTCTGTCCCTGAACTTATATAATGGAACTATGAGACACTGGACAAAGATAGAGATGGCTGATAAAGACAGCTGGGGAAAGAAATTTGCTATCTTAGTGCCCTGATTATGAAGATCATCCTCCACTAAGATTTCACTTCAGTGGACATTCATGAAGACACAAATATTTTCACTTTGTCTCATCTCATCATTGTTCATTCACATACCTCTTCCCCAGATTTCCTTATTACCGATTTTCCAAATGTGTATTTCCCTCTAATACTATGAGTATCAAGTCAAATTTTCAGCCACAGCACACACACCCATTCAAAAACTTTTTTTAAGTATATATTTTTATCACTGGCTATCTGGCCTTCCAGGAAAAATGAGCAACTATGTGTATTGCTTAAAACTTCTGAACAAAGGAAGGATTTTCCAGCTATCTTTCTGGGTCTCCTCTGAGTGGGATAGTAGTACTGCAAATATTTTCCTTTAGGTCAACTGGGTCAGAGAGAATTTCTCATAGTGTCACATGACAGGGAAGAGGCAGTTTAGCAGGGTTAGGAGCCAAGGGAATCTGTGGCACTTGTTTATGCAATTTTTTTTTCACCTTTAAGGCCTGCTCAAGTTCTAACACATATGCATACCACTTCCACTTGATAGTAGAATATTGCTGTAAATAATATCCAGCTCACGATATGCAGCTCAGGTCACATGGTAACTTGGTAATCCAGAGTCAAACATTGAGTTTCTAGTAGCCCCTCCCCAATGAAGCCAAAAAGGGAAAGTATTATCTGAAGAGAATGGCATAGTTCGATCCAAAATCCTAAAGGTTTGTTCTGTAATTCATCTTTAGCATCTGCTGAAGTTTCCATACACTTATTCATAGTCCTACACAGTACCAGACACTTGAAGTGCCATTGAACCTGAAAGCTTGGTTCAAGGAGCAGATAAGTTTGCACATTCTGGGTCCTACTCAAAATGTCCAGACATTTGAATTATTTGATATATTAAAGCTGCATGACCAAAGTAATTGAATGTTACTTTCCAAATCTAAAGAGGCTCACCAAACACTGCACCCCTTTCTTAGTGTAGAGAAGCGAGAGGTAGCAATTTGTCTTTCACCTTAGATGTGATACTTTAATGTACCTCAAATCTCTGGGCCTCAATAAATTTTACCCAAATTTCTATGGTACTTATTTCCAACCATCTGGATGCATGTGTCTTACCAAAGCCTCTGAAGTACTTGCTACTTGCTACCTACCTGGTCCATTCAGCATCATCTCATTCCTGTAGTAGATAAAGCCCTGAGGAAGGAAGATGAAGGCATATTGCTGGCTTTACCAGTTGGCAGTAAGCTGAGTCTGGTGATCTTTTCTAACAGGCATAAAGAATAAGCATTTTGCCAGGTCAACACCTGAAAACCAGATGCCATTAGAGGTCTTAGATCCACAGGCTGGAAATCTAAGAGCACAGCCAGCAGCTGCTCAGTTTCTGTGAGGGCCTCAGTGTGGCAGGGCATACGGGTGTGTGCAGAAGAGGCAAAACCCACTCCTATGAGAAAGGCATTAACAACCAAATCTCCTTTTAGAGGTCCCACCTCCCATCACTTCAAATTACAACATGATCTTTGAAGGGAATAAACCATAATCAAGCAGTAGTCATGATTTTTGGAGACAGTGGGGGAATAAGGTTTGCATAGAGAAATTGTAGGATGAGAGAAAGCCTTTCAAACTTTTTGAGCTCAGGCAGGCCAGCTACTAGAGAAGGATCCTAGAGAAGTCAATGGAAGACTGTTGTCTCTGCCTCTGAAATATGGACTGGGATTTCTGTGGGTCAAAAGGGCTGGAAGTTGCTACTACTTCTGGTAGTGGCATGGGGCAGAATAAGTACAACATGGAACATGCTGGAAGTAATTGCTGCTTCTGCTGAATTTCTCTGCCTTCCACATAATTTAAAAATATATCTTTTTAATGAACCCTAAACATGACAAGAAGATGATTCTGGAAAATATAGTTCTAGCTTACCCAAATTGACCCTATACAAAACCACCATACACCATTTATTAGCTTCTTGATATTGAGCAAATGTTTTAATATCTATGAATCTTTCTCTTTCTATCACAGTTTGGCATTGTCTTGAGGGACAGTGTCCTGGGTTTCTGGATGATGTCCTATTGCAGAGGATCTCTTACTTATAGGTATAAGTAAGAGGTTCTCTGCAATAGATGTGGGCAATACTCCTCCCACTGGCCACTTAAGACCATTTGGCCATTTGGCTTCTGTAGGTCTTTCCCTAGTTAGGGTCACCTCTCTTTTCCAGGCCCTCCAGGGCAGTCTACATCTGGCCCATGGAAAATGCAAACATCTGCTCTACTAAGCTCTCAGGGGTGCACTCACCCTGAAGGCAGTCATCTGGACTCACTATCAGAGCAGCAATCCTGCCACAGCCACTTGCCTTTAGATTATCTTTAGGCCTGAGTCCCTTTACCCCCAAACTTATATCAATGATTCCAGTCAAAACTATTTTCCCTCTGGAATACCCACCTTAAGTGTTATAGTAAGAAAGAATCAACATCCTTGGCTGGAGGGGGAAGAAAGTGACATATCTCCGCAGATAGTTCTTCAAGTGCACCATTTAGCCTCAACTCTTAGACTTCTGTCATTCTGTGAGGAGGCGGGTAATGAGCTGTTGACCACCCACTTTACAAGTCTGAACAAATAGTCTTGCATCTTGATTTATAATGTAGGGTTGCTTGAGAATAATTCATACCCCATTTTCTTTTTCCAACTTTTAATCCCTCTCTCAAAATTTTAGGATGGGAGGAATTCCATTTGTCAACAAAAATAAAAACTCTGCTCTAAGGAATAAGAAAAAGATTTATTCAGAACCAAACATGAGTAACCATGGGCTGGGAACAGATTCAAGTTCCCTGGAATGACATGGTTCTCCTGTGGAAGAAGTTGAATGGGCTTTTATAGTCACAGAAGAAAGTAGATGGGGACTACAAACAGATGGAGAAATCTCTTCTAGAAGACTCAGGTGTTGTCTTTCACAAATTGAGGAAATCTTTTACAAGATTCAGATGTTGTCACATTTTTACCAAGCTTAGTATTCATTCCAAGAGTTTTATTTCATAGTCACAAGAATGCTAGGTCGGATACACAGGTCAATAATAAAAAGCTATTAAAAGAGATAAAAGATAGCCCAAGATAACTTGGCTCTTGATCTGCAACGTTCCATCTCTCCACTCAAGATATGTTAAATGTCAAAGGTCCAACAGTCTTCAGGCTTTTTGGAAATATTTAGTTCACATGTTTAATATATGGTTACCTCGCATGGTACTTGATACATGGTAGACATTCATTAATAGCAGTGATGATGGTATATTGCCAATTACCCAGCATGTAGGTCAATTCAACTTTTGAAAATGCATAATCATTTTCAAAAGTTGAACTCCCATTCCAGAGTTAGTACCCTCATTAATGGTTTAAAGGGCAGTCCACTGGGTTTTCTTTTACCTATTCTACAAGGCTATTCCAAATACATGAATAGCTATCTGGGTCCAGTAGCTGCTGTGCCCATGTCCACTGCAGAACCACACTGAGTGACAAACCACAAGCTTAAGGATATCGGGATCCAGTTTAGCTACTTGACCTGGGGGAAGAGAGAAATGAGTCCTCTCTACCCTGTAATGGGGTCCATCTTAGCCCCAGCAGGTGGAGGAGGAATGTACAATAATGTGCTGGACTGTGTGCAGCCAGTGTGCCCTGTTCTAGCCATCTGTCTTGATTAATCATCTCTGTGCTGAACTAGTTTGATGATACAAGTGTCATCCTTGCTTGTAGATATGGAAATACGAAAATCCACAGATACCCCAAACACCAGCAGCATACAAGCATGTACAATTATATCATTACCCCAAGGTATATATGCAGTTTATTATTTTTTTAAAAAGTATGTTTCTAGTTGTAGATGGACACAACATCTTTATTTATTTATTTTTATGTGGTGCTGAGGATCAAACCCAGTGCCTCACACTTAAGAGGCAGGCTCTCTACCACTGAGCTACAGTCCCAGCCCCTGAAGTTATATTCTTTAAGTTTAAAAGTAGAAACAACATGAACTTGGAAAGCATGAACTGAACTGATATATGGAGAGACAAAACCTTAGGGAAGGCTCTATCTGCTCCAAGTCTTCTCTTGGCATCTCTCTTAGTCTTTCTTTCTTTCTTTTTTAAAATTCATTTATTTGTATGTAGTGCTGAGAATCAACCCAGTGCCTCACACATGTTAGGCAAGCACTCTAACCACTGGGCCATAGCCTCAGCCCCTCTCTCTTAGTCTTGATGTCTTCAATTCTTTTCAGGTAACACAAGTGACAACGGAAGGGAATAAAGGGGACACAGGCACACTCAGTGTCAAACAAACAGGCCCCCAAAAGCAGGAATACAATGCAGTCTCATTTTCCAGATTGTTGAGTGTGCATATTGAGAAAGCTAAAAAAAAACACTTTAGCAGGGATTGGCAAAATTGTTCTATAAAGGCTCAGATAATTATTTAGGTTTTTATGAGGGAGGGGGGCCATATGGTCTCTTTTAAAAAATTCAACTCTGAGGCTAGGGATGTGGCTCAAGCGGTAGCGCCCTCGCCTGGCATGGGTGCGGCCCGGGTTCGAACCTCAGCACCACCTACAAACAAAGATGTTGTGTCCGCCAAAAAACTAAAAAAATAAATATTGAAAGAATTCTCTCTCTCTCTCTCTCTCTCTCTCTCTCTCTCTCTCTCTCTCTCTCTCTCTTTCTCTCTCTCTCTCTCCTCTCTCTTTAAAAAAAAATCAACTCTGCTGTTATAGCACAAAAGTAGCCAATAATAAGTAGGCAATAATAAACAAATAAACATGATTCTGTTGCAACAAAACTTTATTAACAAGGAAAGGTGACCAAGGAGTTTCATTTACAGACTCCTGTAGCAGACTGTAAGAAACTAGAAGCCATCAGTGCTGGCTTCACAGCTTTCAGGGGACAGGGGCTCCATTCCATTTCCTCCAGAAGAGGCAAAAATCAATTCTATTTGTAATGGCATTAGTTTTGTTTTATTGTGTCCTGTGCTCTGGTGTTTTGATGTTGTGGTGAAGTGATACAGTACTGGGCTTGAACCCAGGGGCACTTGACCACTGTTATATCCACACCCCTTTTTACTTTTTATTTTGAGACAGAGTCTTGCTAAATTGCCTGGGCTGACCTCAAATTTGTGATCCTCCGGATTCAGCTTCCCCAGTCACTGGGATTACATGTGTGCCCACTGCACCTGGATGCTTCTTCCCTCTTTCTGTGTGTATATCTCTAAATGTTTCCATTTTTCTTCTGTCCACTTGCACTCAAGCCATGAAAGTGTCCAGGCTCTTTCACATTAATAATTCTCCTCCTCCTTCTTTCTCTTCTTCATCCCTCCCTCCTCCTCCTCCTCTTTTTCTCCCTTTGTGCTGGAGATTGAACCCAGAGGTGCTTAACCAATGAGCAACATCCCCAGCCTATTTTATAGTTTATTCAAAGACAGGGTCTCAGGAAGTTGCTTAAGGTCTTGCTAAATGTTGAGGCTGGCTTTGAACTTAGATCTTCCTGCCTCAGCCTCCTGAGCTGCTGGGATTACATGTGTGCACCACAGAACCTAGCTTCACATTCATTCTTGCTAACTACTTTCCAGGTCCCTCATCAGTTCTGGGGTAAAAAATGATGAGCAGTAATTAAAAGATCACTTGTCTGGGTGGGTCACTGGGCAGAACAAGCCAGCAGTCTGCTGCGTATCTTTGGGAAAATTATCTAAGCTCTCCAAGCCACCCTTTCCTTATCTAATAAATGAGCAAGTTAACTAACTGGCCTGAAATCCCTTCCAACTGTGAGCTTGTGATTTTAGGAAGCTACAGCATCAACTCTGTGCAACTGTCTAGGGCCATTAATTAAGATGTCACTCACAGACCTTAAGGAAACTGCCAGGAGACAACAGAAATCCACTACATGATCTGTAACTAGCAACCTTCCTAAGTTCTTCACAGCTGAGGGGCAGAGGGTGCGTGTGAACTCAGAGGATGTGAGACCCAGCACACTAAGGGGAGACGAGGAAGACAATCCATGGAAACCAATTTACATTCTAGGCTCTCATTGTACAGCTACAAAATGCACACAAATATTGACTTAGTTGGAAACAAGATCCCAGGGAGCTACTATTGGAAAGTGGGACAACTTCTCCATCAGATCCTCTCATGTGGGGCTTTTCTGGCCATGCAAAGGATACCCTTCAAAGCCCTTCAGATAAATATATGAATAGGTTTGGAGGAAATGTGTCTTTGAGGAGGTAATAAAATAAACTACCAGATCCCAGCATGTATCAAGGGAAAGCAGTCTCCTTTGAGCAGGAATGAGGGCGGCCAGGGAAGGTAGGAGAATAAGGTTGGCTGGTGCAGAGGCTGGCACTGGTTGGCTTATGATGAGCAGGGTCCTGGAGCTCTGTCCCTACCTCCTAGACACAGTCTTGAGGGTGAGGAGGGAATGGAGGAGCCCACATCCTGGCCTCCAGAAGAGCAGGCTTTTATTGCCTGACTCTGCTAAAGTTATCTCACTTGTAGTCTAAATAATTAACTTACCCATCCCTAAAGGAGCATTCAGAGAAAAACAACCCCCCCCCCCGCCCTCAAGTTCAGGTTTCCATGGCACCCAGGGCAGGCCAGGAGGCTGGGAAGCCATCCCAAGCTGCAAACGTGGCCTGACTTCAGAGGTTCACTGGTTAGTGACCTGAAAAAGGCCAAGAGTTGCTTTTTGTATTTGAGCAATTTTTTTTGGCAATTTTGAAATTTTTTTATAAACCAAATGACACAAACCACAAAAACAAAGAATGTTCAACAAACTGTCCTCAATCTGATGGAGGTGTCCCACTTTTGTGGTCTGCAAAGCCTAAAATATTTACTCTCCAACTCTTTCCAGGAATAGTATGTCAACCTTTACTCCCCTCCTCCAGGTCCTTTCCCAGCCTTGAAGGAGGCAAGAATGGCTCTGATCAGCTCACTGATAACCCCACCTGAGAGCCCACTCTATGCAGAGATTATAGTTGTCAGAGCACTGATATTTACAGTCCAGCAAGAATCTGACACCATTGTTCACCCCATTAACAAAAAAGAAAGAAAAAGAAAAAATACACTAGGGTGGGGTGAGGGAAACATCAGTCTTGATTCTACTGTATAAAGAGGTAGGCAGAGAGGGAAAAACTGAAACTAGTCCCAAATCATCTTATTTGCCTACTTGAGAATCAGAAAGCGGCATCATCCCAGTTGGTTTCTGATGACACCCTATCCCTAAAGCCCTGGTGATCCCCACCGTCACAGAGGCTGCATCCAAGCTATCATATGGTGCCAGCTGATCCTCAGCCCTAGACAAAGGCTCCAGCCTACCACCTCAGCAGGTGAATTTGAAGTGGCAGGACTTTGTCCAGCCCTACACTCCTCCCAGACTTTCTCCTAGAACCAGAACCTCTGAGAGCATCACAGGCTAAAGACCACAAAAGAGACAGGTCAGAGCAGGCAATGGGGATGCCAACCGAGCACCCCCACTGCAAGTGGGCTGAGTGACCTCTGTGTTATCATGGAGCCTATTTGGAATTTGGGGGGCTTAGGGCAGAGTGGAGACAAAGTGACTCTACATCCTGGTGTGTGAAGATTCTGGTTTATTGCAGATAGGAGAACAGTAAACTTGGTCAAAGTGTCTAGCATGTTCCAAGAAAAATGTTGCTACTGTCCAGCCAATGCTTTACAGGGTCAGGTGTAATAAGGAAGGTCTAGGTTGGAATTCCAATGTCCACACTAGTGAAAGGCTGCAGTCTTAGAGATTTGAGAGACCAGGCTGTGAGCTCATGGGATAATCATCTCAACCTCAGCACTCTGGGGCTCGGTTTCTTCTCTCTCTCTCTCTCTCTCTCTCTCTCTCTCTCTCTCTCTCTCTCTCTCTCTCTCTCGGTAATGCTAGGGATCAAACCCAGACCTCTCACATATGCTAGGCAAGTACTCTACTATTGAGTTACATCCACAGCTCTTTTTATTTTGAGACAAGGACTTGCTAAATTTTCCAGGCTGTCCTCAAACTTGTGATCCTCCTGCCTCAGTCCCAGAGTTGCTGGGATTAGGTGTGCGCCACCAAATCCAGCTTTCTTATCTGTTACAATAAACAAATAAACAGAAACCTGAGGTGCTTGGATGAGGCTGATTCTAAGGACCTGTGCATTCCATACCCAACAAACAGCTCAAACATGCTGTGACTCCACAGATGCTTCATTGCTTTCCTTCCCCAAGTCAATCCAATCCCATCCAAATGAGAGATTACTGGCCTGGCATAAGGAAGAAAGCTTTCCTTCAACTTATTAGCAGTTTACCATGGAATCAGGGTGGATGGAAAGGTGCTGATTGTGAATTCTCATCTTTTTGCCTTGTGACCAGGGAGTAGCCAAAGAGCTTCAAAAATTTCATCCCCAAACTCCTATCATGCCCTCAGCAGGTGGTTCAGAAGTCATGGTTCCATAGACTCTCAATGACCTAAATTATCTGTCTTCAATTCCCAGCCCAACTGGATATTCCTTAAGGGCAGGAATTGTGTCTTGGACTTCTTTGTCTCTAGCAGAGCACAATCTTCAAGATATGTGGTTGTAGATCCATCCATATCTGATTAGAGACTTGATTAAAATCAATAGAGTTAATGCTGAATTTGACATGAAGTATGAGTCCAGGTGAGTGAATCTCCAAATTTGCTGGGTGATGACTGGATGCCATTCTTCAGTCCAAGGCTCAATCAAGCTTCTCCTGTCCAGGCTGTGATCCCTAAGAGCTATGATGTGACCTAAACAGCAAACAATAGAAGACAAGGTGGATCCATTCCATTGTGCCAGAGACTCTCCAGGATACGCAGGTCACATTGCTGCTGGTCCCTTGCTCCTGAGGCAGTCCAGGCTGCAAAAGTGGCTCAGCTGGACCATGCAAACATAAATCAGGCACGCTTTACCCACTATTTGCTTCCAGGTCACTGTACAAATTGCAAGCACAGTGTAGGCTTTATGGGCTACAAACCTAAACATATAATGTGATGACAAATGTCACAAGCTCTGTGGTGGGTCTTACTCTCATCTAGGCATAGGTATATTCAGAATGGCTGTCTCCTTTCTCTGCCTACAGATAAGATGCTCTATATCTAGTCAAACTCCCTGCTCCATTTGTTCTGTGCTCTGGGAAAATTATTGCTTTCTTCAAAACTGTTGAGGCTGCCTTTCTTTCTCTTCTTGTTTGTTTGCCTGTTTGATGTGTGTGGTGATGGGCACGGAATGTAGAAGGCAATGCCTTGGCTTGCCCCACATTGTCACTCATCTGTACAAGTGGTGATGACAAAGAGATGCAACTAATTAACCATGACATGCATGGAATTGCTAACAACTTTAATAAAATTTTAATTACCCCTTGTATCATGGGATAGGCAACAAACCATGAAAATAATAATCCTCTTGGGTGCTGTCATAGCAGACAGAGCAATTTGTAGAGGAAGGGAGGTATGAACTGTTTGGAGTTTAGAATTGTGAGAATGGGGGGATAGTCCATGGAGAAGTGTTGGGCAGAGTGACTACTATACCTGGAATTCAGGTAGGAGGAGAGACTCCTTCCTGAATTATCTAGATAGCTTCCGCAATTCCCCACTTTTTTTTGTATAGACTTGATGTTTTCCAGAAGCAAACTCACTATAGGCAAAGAAGAGAAAACAAGGCATATGGACCATCAAAAAAATCTGCCAGAAAGATACTCCTGGATTTCTGATCCACAGCCCTAACACCAGTCCTCAGAGTCTGACTGTACATGGAAGGACCACCTGGGGATGCAGTGAGTATCTCATTGCTCACAGATACCAACTTGGGTCATGCCATCCTGGGTACCCAGGGCTCCTGTGCCCCCTTGGCTGCCCCAGGTGAAAGAGGAAGAAGAGGAGTAGAATGAGGTGTCCACCTGGATACCTTAGTGGGTTTTGACTTTGTGTCCACTGCTGCAGCTCCATCCCGACAGGTTTGGGAGCACCTTACACTCCTCCTCTGGCAGGCAGGGTTCCATCTGACACCACCACCTCTGCAGGATGAAAGAGGCTATTGGGGCAGGAGGCAGGAGTGCAGCTCTAAGCTCTCTGCAAACACAGCCAGCAGTCAAGAGGTAGGGGGGTCTGTGAATGAGGTACACATTTCCACACACCCCTGGCATGGAGTCCCATGTTTTCCTTGTCTTCTGCCTACTCTAGGATGCCCAGAGAGGAAGAAATGTTGAGGCCTGGGGACATAGCCCTACCAACTTTAATCCTACAGTTCCCAGCATCTCACCAAAGACATTGAGGGGGAAAAGAGGCAGGTGAAGTTATCTCTGAGGCAATCATGTCATTGTCACAGAGGTACCAATCTTCAGTTTGGTGTGTGTGAGCTACTATGCATCATGTGCAGAGGTCCACAGACCAGGAGGGCACAAGCTGGCATGCATGTGATCACACTGGGCATGGTTACTCAGAAGCCATTTAAGCGTGAGAACAGAAGCAAGGAGTGGGTAGGTGGGAAAGGGTGATGTGAAGGAATACAAGTGTTCATGTAAAGGCAGGGTTTAGAGTAGAGCATGTGGAAGAGGCTGGGGAGAGAGCAGTAGGTGAAAGGCTGTGTGTGGCAGAAAGCCTAAAGTATGAGGGAACTAGTCTGTTGGTGTGGGCTGGGCAGTGAGGGACAGCACACAACAAGAGCTTTCTTTGTCTATAACACAGAGATAGTCATATCTTCCCTCCTGTCCCCCAGAGGGTGCCCCATCATTTGAGACTCTGATCATGAAAGCCCTGAGATGGGTATGAAATTGGATCCCCAGAAGATGAAAAGGCCCAACCAGACCTCCTTATCTCTCTGCTCAGAGTCTCACTGACCAGGGCCTAGCTTCTCACTCACCATCCACACAGGAGGGCTTTGCCCGCATAGTGCCAACCACCTGGCTGGAAAAGCAGGAGCATTTTACAGTCTGGGAGTGCTCCTCCATGTGGTATCTGTTGCAGCAGTGGTGAGAAGCGATCACCTCATACGTGCCCTGCTTTACAAAGACTGATGGGGCCAGCCACATCAGATCAGGTCCCCAGCCCAGACCTCCAGCCCTGCTCCCCTCCCTCCCACCTGCTGGTCCTTGAGCCGCTTATACCTGCTAGGGAGAAGGCCTTTCCTTCCTTCCTTTCTTGTTTGTGTGTGTTGGGTGGGAACTACTAGGGATTGAACCCAGAAGCCCTCTACCATTGAGCCACACCCCCAGCCCTTTATATTTTATTGGGAGACGAGGTCTTGCTCAGTTGCTGAGGCTGGCTTCACCCTGCCTCAGCCTCGGAAGTCACTGGGATTATAGGTGTGCACCACTTCACCTGGCTGGGGGAAGGTTATTTAAAAAATTTCCAGGGCTTTGGTTTTAGCTCACTGATGGACCACATGCCCAGCAGCATCAAGTCCTGGGTTCGATCCCCAGCATCACACACAGAAAAAATCCAATGGCAGGGGATAAAGAAGCAGATGAAATCTTCCTGTTCCTCCCCAGTGAAGCCACACTCATCACCCTTTGGCAGACCCTGGGTCTGAGCAGAAGAAAGCTGAAGTCCGGCACCAGGTCCCGCCCCCACCTCCCTGCTTTCTCAGGGTGAGGGCAAGGGCCCCAGGACTTACAGTGCGTGGGGAGGATCATCCACTTATATAGGCTTCAGCCATCCCAGAAGGAAAACCCCAGAATTAGGCCAGGAGGCTAAACTTAAGCCCCACTCAGTGAGACCCTGTCTCTAAATAAAGCACTAAATAGGGCTGGGGATGTGGCTCAGTGGTTGAGTGCCCCTGAGTTCAATCCCTGGTATCCCCCCAAAATTAAAAAAATGGGCTGTGGTGTGGGAGGAACAATCATGCTAACTCCCATTTTTTTTTTCAGTTCTTAACCCAGGCATGCTCTTGAATCCTTCATGACTATTCCAAAAAGTAGGATAGTTATTACCTATTTTTTAGATCAGCAAATGGAAACTCAAAAAGTCTGGACACAACCCAAACAGCCACCAGTGAAGGACTGGCTAAATGCTTTGAAGAGAATCTGAGCAGTCTCTTCCAAACAGCTGTGGAAACACAATGGAAAATGCTTTATTTAATGATGCATGCAGTGATCTCCAATGATTATCCACTGTTAAGAGGGAGCAGCAACATTTGGGACAATGTGTATAAAATGTGTAAAAGAGAGAGATTTATGCTGCTTGAATAGGCATAAACTAGCTCTGGAGCCACATGTGGTGGTCTGTACCTGTAAATCTCAGCAACTCTGGAGGCTGAGGCAGGATTGCAAGTTGAAGGTCAGCCAGGGCAACTTAGTGAGAGCTTGTCTCAAAATACAATAAAAAGGGCATGCACTTCGGAGGCCAGATAAGTCTGGCTGAAGATTCCTTAAATGGTGTGTCCTCCAATGTCCTCTTAGTAGGTTCTATACCAGGCTCCGATGTCATTGGTGTAGGACCCATATTTTAATACTGTTCCTAAAATTTCACTTAATACCAAGATGTCTTTGACTTGATTTTATTCTTTGTAATTCTAGAAACGAGATTGTAGTTTAGCCATTACTGATATTTTTAAAAAAGGGATATGATTTCTTGCACAGCGCTTCAAAAGAGAAACAAGCTTCAGTTCTCAATGCTGACCTTTCTTTTTCAGGTACAAGTTTTCTAGTTCAGACAACTGAGAAAAACTATAGACCATCCTTGAGGCATTGGTTACACGTTGATTTTCTATATTGCAGGCAGATTGGACTGTGATGGGTGGTGTGCAGGCAGATACAGGATCTGACAACCTGGGAGGTTCTGTATTAAATGTTACTTTGTATCAGTTTTAGTACAACAAAATAAAGGAAAATTTCAGAAAAAAATTAATTAAAAATAAAAAGGGCCAAGGAAGTAGCTGGCAATAGAGTAGCCCTGAGTTCAATCACTAATATTGCGAGTGAGCGCGCGCACACGCAGGCACACACACACACACACACACACACACACACACACACACACACACACAAACACCAAACCAAACCAAACCTCACCAAACAAAAATGTTAAAAAATTAGCTATGGAAAAAAAAAAACAGGAATAACATTGTTTGCCATTAAGAAGGAAAAGTGGTTGGCTGAGAAAGAAGATGACTTATTTTTCTACCAATTTCTTTTTTACTCCCTATTTATTTTTTCCTTTTTTGTACCAGGGATTGGACCCAGGGATATTTAACCATTGAGCCACATCCCCTGCCCCACACTTTTTATATTTATTTATTTATTGTTTGTTTGTTTGATTTGAGAAAGGGTCTTGCTAAATTGCTTAAGGCCTCCTTATGTTGCTGAGGATGACCTCGAACTTGCATCTTCCTGCCTCAGGGAGTTGCTGGGTTAATAGGTGTGCACCACCATATCCGGCTCTTTTTCATTTTTTGAGTTTCAAACCTGGGGAATGTAGTGGCCATTTAATTTAAACAATATTTAAACTTAAAAATGAAAATGAAAAATGGGGGTGGCAGGGGCCAGAACCCAGCAATCTTCCCTATGCCCACCTACCACCTTGCTTCTGAGCTAAACTCTCTTCCCCTTTCCTTATCTTCCTCCATCCTTGGTGGTTCAAACTCCCAAATCTGTTCCAGAGAGTCACTAGAAATGGAGGGAGTTTCATCTGGGAAGTAGAGGTACACAAAGGCTGGGAGCTGCCCAGCCACAGAGGGGGGCAAAATCCGTCTCAGGAGGCATCAGGGTCTCAAGCTCAGGGATAGACCTGGGTCACTACCTCTGTTGCTCACCTAGCCCCTTGGGTCACTGCTGACCTCCCTCAAGTGCCAGCACAATTCTGAGAGTATTAGGGATCAACCAAATGCCAGGAACCTGCTGCCTTTATTAGAATAAAATGCCCGATGTCTGCCCACCCCTCACACTTCAAATCTTCAACTGTTTCTTCACTTACCTTTTGTTAAGATCTTTTAGATTCAGTCTGCTCATCTGCTGGTCTCAGACTCACTCCACCTGGACAAGTAGGAAAGATTTCAGTGAGTTGTGAGATCCAGAGGGAGTCCAGGCCCTGGTCTGGTTGGGTAAAGGAAAGCTTAGGAGAAGGCAAGGGGGTGGGATGGCCGGAGTCCAGTTATGAAGCTCTTCTAGGCAGTGGCAGAGTCTCTTTTTCTAGATTGGGAATGGCCCTTACAGAGTCAGGATGAGCCTGGGACCAGTGGCCAGGGAGCTTCAATGTCACAGGAGTGAAGCAGTGGTGGGAGGGGTCTAAGAATCAGCACTGTCATCTCTCTGATCTTGGGACAGAGCTGAGGATCAGGGGAGGGTTCTAATCAGAATCTGACAGATAGATTCCTGCTGGGATAGACCTCTGGGGAGGATTCCTGAGTCTTGAATCCTCTTTGCCTCTACCACCAATGTCCCATGGCACTTGCTTCCTGGAGTTACATACAGCTGGCTCAGTTCTGCCACTGTCACCCTCTTTCACCCCACAGAGCCAGAATGGGGGTTCAGCAAGTCTCTGAACTGCAGGCCACAGCTCCCCAACACCTTCTCCTAAGTACTCCTCCTTTTTCAGCCTCCTAAGGAGGCAGAAGTGAAACGCAGGATGGTGAGGCCCTGGAAGGAAGAGAACCCTCCCTCCTAGCTCCCAGCAACAAGGGTCCTACAAAGGGGAATGAAGGTGTTCAGAGGAAGTGATGGCAATATCCTGGAGATAGTTAAGCTCCCACCTATCTGGATGTATCTCTTTCCTGAATAGGTCTCTCCTCTCTCCGCCCCTATCAGGAAACCTCATTTCAACTATTAGAAATGCAGCTTCTCCCAGGTGAGGGGTGCTGGGGATTGAACCCAGGGCCTCAGGAATGCTAGACAAGGGCTCTACTACTGAGCTACATGCTCAGCCTGTCTCAGGTGATCTTGTTTCTGAGCTTACAGACCCTTCACTCCCACTCACCTGGTCTCTCTTATGAACCCCAAGACTCAAAAGACCTGGGGGAGGGGAGAGGATTGGGGCTAGAGGAAGCTGCAGAAAGCTTCTGGGAATGTTTCTTCAACTTCTATGCTCTACCTCAGTTTCCCAGCCTGTTTCCCCCCCCCCTCCAACCCATGCTATAGTGAGACTGAGTGAGCAGCCTGCACACCAACAAGGAGTTGAAGACGTGAACCACAAGAACCTCCAACCTTCCCCAACCTACCCTCACCCAACTCCAGTGTCCATTCAGATCTCAAAAATTCTGAGCACTCTCACAGGGACCTACCTGCCCCACAGCGGTGACCACTGTTCAACCTGCTGGCCTGAGGTCCGCGCTGCCTCTGAACCTGGGACCAAGACTCAGAGAGCAGACTACTGTTGGGTGCAGCCAGGTTGAATGCCCTCCAGTCCAGGGCTCTGTCTGCGTCCCTCACCAAGTTGCTGTGCCCCAGGACGGCAGGGCTCTGGCCAAACTCGCATCACAGACGTGGCAGTGATGAGAGCCCTTGGCCCGGCTCTGATCAGTCGGACCCTCTCCGATCCTCCCGTCAGAAGGATGGGGAGCGTGCTGCGGCCGCTGCAGCCTTGGCGCCGGTGCGGCCCCACTCCTCCACCCTGGGCCAGCACAGGACAGCGCGGGGCAATGGGCGGGCTGGCGGTTGCAGCGGCCCGCAATGGCCCCTGGCGACTCAAGACAGGAGGAGGGAGAAAAGAACTCCTGGCCCCTATGGTCAGATAGGTAACCCCGAGGAAGTCCTCCCAAACCTGCAGGCCTCCTGACGCCTAGTTCTGATGCTCGCAGGTGAAGGGCGGAGGCGGGGTGGAGGTGGCAGTGGGGAGCTGGAAGTGAGGAGTCATTGCCCGGACCTGCAAGGTGTCTTGAGCTTTGAAGATTCCAGAACTGCATTGTCCAATGGGGTAGTCGCTAGCCACATTTTATTTAAATTTAAATCTAAACTCATTAAAATTTTACTTAGCACTCAAACGCTATTTAAAGTGTCCAGTAGCCACAAGAAACTAGGGACAAGTGTATTGGGCAGAGCAGATATAGAACATTCCCACGGTTGCACAAAGTTTTTCCCTGTCCTCCTTCTACTAGGGCTTGATCAAGGGGCCCTCTACTGGAGTTACATTCCTGGTCCTTTTTATTTTGAAAGGAGGTCTTTTTTTGAAGGGGATATATGTGTATGTGTGTGTATATATATATATATATATATATATATATATATATATATATATATATATGATTTGTTTTTAGATATACATGACAGTAGGTTGTATAGATGAGGGCTGGCCTCAAACTTGTGATCGTCCTGCCTCAGTCTCTGGAATCAACAGTATTACAAACAATCACCATTAGACCCAGCTACAAAGTTCTTTTCAGCATTCCTCTCCTAGATTGATATCTGGAAGGCAATATTTCTACCCCAGAAATGGTACCCTTAGTGACAGGCAGGAGGGCTATTATAGCCTGGTGAATGGTCCCTATGGATGATGGGTGTGAGTCTCAACTTGGGAACCAAATTCTGGGACCCAGTGTCTGCATCAGAAAAAAAAATTGTAATATAATTTCCACTGTAGATTTATTTATTTAGGTACTGGAGATTGGACCTAGGGGTGCTTTACCACTGAGATACATCCCTAGTCCTTTTTATTTTATTTTTTTTTTTACTTTGAGACAGGGCCTCACTAAGTTGCTTAGAGCCTTGTTAAATTGGTGGGGCTGGCCTCCAACTTGCCATTTTCCTTCCAAGCCACTGGAATTACAGGCATGCACCACTATGCCTGGAAATAGTAAAATTCTTTGTAAGGTTATGTTTTGTATGTGAAAATCACTAGGAAAATAAAGGCAAAGAGATTCTGTGAGTTTCTCTTCATATGAAGGACATACCTCTTACTGTAACAGGGCTCTGGGGTTGGGGTAATGTGGAGGGAAAAGGCAAGGAGGAAGAAATGGTAAGCAAACTATCCCTGAAACACCAAATAATAAAAATAATAGGCCCTGAACCCCTGCATGTGGACTGTGAAAAAGGGGCCTGCCTTGAGGCTCTCCAGTCCCCCTTTATGGCTAGACATTATCAGTCTGAACTAAGGAAAACATCCCACAGATTTACTTCTTCCCAGCCTGCTACCTTTCTCCTCTCACCTTCTGCCACCTTGGGATGGGTAGGGGCGATGACTGCATTACCAGGTCTGAAACAGTCTGAGGATGAAGGAGGTGCGATCGTGTTAGGATGGGTGGGTGGCTCAGGGAGATGAAAGTCTTAGGGTCTGGGTAGGCTGGGGTGCTGTTCAACAGCCCACAGACGCTGCCAACTTCCCTGGGGATCATCTGGTACAGAAGCAAGGGGTCTCCAGGCCCTAGCTCTGTGGCCTATTTTTGCAGCCACTCCATAGATGCTGGGAAGATCAGGGAATAAGGAGCTGTGTGACAGTGAGAAGTGATAAGTAAACTGTCCCAGAAACAATGAATAATAAAAATAGCTAGGAGTCATATTTTTCTTCAGTCTTTGACCTGGCAGTGATGTTATGTCATTTATTAGAGAGCTGATTCCCATTTTACCTCAAACAGGAGGGGAACACCCATAACAAGCAGCATCGTGTTCTTTGTCCCTGTCTTTGCTGCTCTGTGGGGTCTGATGTTTTCTCCCTCTTGTGACTTCATTTGATCTGGTTTTCTGCCCAAATCTCAGGCATAATTACAGCAAATCCATACACCTTAGTGACTATTGTAGGCCAGGAAAGCCACCCCTTCTGGGAGCACAGTTTAGCCTGGGGTACAGAGTATACTATTTTCAGGAAGCACTCAGTGGACAGAGCCCAGAGGTAGGGTCCCTATAATGAACTTGATTCCAGTGTCCCGTGATGGCTAGCACAACTTACATTAGGGAACAGAGACCTTGACCTCATTTGAACTGTGTGTTGGGTGGGTGTACCTGGGACCTAAAATGATCTATTCCCTGATACCGTGTGTAGGAATAGAGCTCTTCCCAGGTCAGGTCAGTACCACCTTCCTGCAGGAGGCAGAAAGCAGAAAGAATAAGCATCCCACCTGGTACTTGGTCTAGTTTCAGTCCTGGAGCAAGTGGGCTTTTAATCCGCCCAGGCAGGAGTTTAACCTGGCCTCTGTCTCCCCCTGGCTGCAGAGAACTTGCCCAGCACTCCAGGACTTCCCAGCCTCTGTGCAAATAGGAGAAAGGCAGAGGAGGAACCTCATCCCTCTAACTGCTGTCATCTTCTCCCTAACTCTCCCTCCCTGATTCAGAGAAATCAACTTGATTCTCAAGTCAGAACCGGGTTTTGGTATCAGGAGACTGACGTGGCTATGAATCTCTCAATGGCCGTATGATCTCTTCTGGCATGCCATATTAAATGACAGGTACATCCAGTCCCGTCTCATTTGTAAAATGGGAGTGATAAATTGGCGTATAGAATGTGCTTTGTAAAAGGCCTACTGCCCAGTAGGTCTTCTATAAATGGTATTTATTTATTATATTACATTGTTATCCTTATTAACTGATGAGAAGTCTAAATCTGAGTGTACAGGGAAGGTTCTGAGAAAGTAAGTGGGGTAGGAGTGGCAACCGCTCTCCCACACGTGGAAGTGGCCTTCAGAGATAACAGTACCATTAAGAGCTCAGGAATTTACCCCCGCTCTCTGATCCAAGGTGATGAGCTGTGACCTGCATGGTTACCATTGCCTCCACTCTGCACCAGCTCGCTGCTCTCGCTCTCACTCCAGTAGCTCCAGAAGTGTTGTCATACCAGCTGTTTCACACCCAGCGGCCCTAAAGCGGCTGTTTGGATCTGAGGTCATCAGCTTCGTTGCCCTGAAGGCAGCCTGACCACCCCGAACCAGGAGTGGGGAGACCGCCTCCCCCACCCTCGTCACAATAGGGAAGGTCTATTTGATGTCTCTCCTACAGCACCACTGAAGTAAAATTTCCTTCTTTCAGACCTTTCCCACAACAAACCCATCTCCCTCTGAGAAATTGCGGCTGGACGAAGACAGAATGAGGTGGAGAAGAGATCGGGAGCCAGTGGGGCTGTTCCCAGGGTGGCCTAGAGCTTGGGGAAGTTCTGCCCCTCACAGTCCCAACCAGGCAGGGAGCCAATGGCCTCAAAGGACCAACAGGGGTAAGCACCGCCCACGCTGAGCCCTAGGGTCAGGGTCTGAGAGAGGCGGGGCCACAGCCGAGGGCGGGGCCAAGAAGCAGCAGGCTAAAACTGGTGCACTCTCCCGTGGCTCACCTGGTGAGCTCTGGGGGTGCTTCATCTCCGCGCACCAAATCCCCAGACCTGTCCAGCATGACCTCCGCGCCACTGGCTTCAGCTACAGAAACGCCCAAGAGCCCTCCAGTGAGGCCAGGAAGCGAGAGCTGGGCGTCAGCGAAGACCGCAGAGGCTCCAGCAAGCTTCTCCAGACCGACGTTTCTGCAGCTGAGTCCCGGGGGGGGGGTGGGGGGGGGTGGGGGGGGGGGCTGCAACGCGCCAACGACCACGCGGGCTGGGCGGGCTGGGCTGTGCAAAGCCCTCCGGACAGGGGCCGCCGCCTGCCCTGGAGCACTGGCTACATTGAGTGAACGCCCTCCCAGGGCACCCAAACCTGGATGGGACTACCACTTCTCCCTAACTCTGCATCCCCGTTCCAGGGATGCGCCTCCAGTGCGGCGCTCAGAGCCATGAACCCCGTTTCCCGGGACCTTTGCTATCCTCTGGGCTTCGGGCACCACCCGCTGCTCTGGGCCCTCTTTTCAATCGGGTGCAGCCTGAGTCACCTTCCTCAGAACTTTGTAACTCGTTGATAACCCTCACTCTGTCCCCTCAAAACCCCGTTTTTTCCCAGAGCTGAGGGGGTGGGGGGGGCTCTGCCAAGGATGAGTTGGCCAGGTCCTAATCGCAGCTCTGCAGGTTAAAGGCTAAGGGACTGCGGGGTGAGGGCGGTTGTTCAAAAAGGAGCGGAGTTCCTTCTAACCAGGGGATAGGGGTTGGAAAGACTATCAGCAGCTTCCAGCCCTAGAGCCCCAGGTCCCTGTCCCTCTTACCGTTCCCCCTCCCTCTCAACACCCAGAAATAGCCCAACACCAGAAGGCCGCCGGCCTCCCTGAGTGGGGAAGGGGGCAGCCTATTGCAGTGGGAGGGTACCCTTTGGATTGCGTTCTTTGGGTAGACTTATTGGTGCAGCAGATAAAGGAAATAGACCCCTTGATCAGGACGGTGGGCGTGCTTCTAGGCTACATGGATTTTTTAATGCATCTACCAGAAAACCTAACCCTGAGGGAGATGGGGACACTGAGATCGCTGAGAAAGGTGGCTGGTGGTCTCATGTTCCCACCACCACCTCTTTTAACTTCCTACAAGGGAGAAGTTTGTGGTTAAGTGGCTCCTTCCCAGTCCAGGTGGGCCTATACTCTTACTCTACTTTCAATTCCTCTTTCAGGATCTGGGCTGAAGCACTTCCTCACTGCCAAACAGGCAGAAACTTTTGCTGGGCAGTTTTAAGGTGAGGGTGGGTGTGCCCATGAGTTGTGGAACGCTGGGGAAAAAGTACTGGGAGAACTGATTGAGATTGGAGGTGGAATGTAGGGTCTTGGCGAGCAGAGAAGTAAAGTTTCTTACCCTCATCTTGCCTCTTCCAGCAGAACCCCTGAGGGAGCCTCTTTTGCCAAGTAAGGGGGGATCTGAGGCAGGCAGGTGCTACTGTCTACCTTTCTATGAAGTAGGGCCTGCCACCAAGACAGTATTCCTCGTCAGCTTTCCCTGCTCCTTTTCTCTCTGGTCTGGATACCAAGTGGCTGTGACATTTCTCAGCTTGGCCAGCCCACAGGGGAGGATGTGTATATGTCTAAGGTGGGGGTTATTCCAGGACCTGGTCTGGTGTCCAACCTGATGTGGTCACTCTGGCCTGGCAGTGTCATCAACACTGGCAAGAGCCAGCACAATGAGGACCAGGCTTGCTGTGAAGTGGTGTATGTGGAAGGATGGAGGGGTGTTACAGGGGCCCCTAGGGAGCCTAGCCAAAGCCCAGTAAGACCTCACCCCTTCTCTTAGCCTCCAGAGACACAGACACTCGTCCTGAGGGATACCAGGCATCTGGTTTTATTTCTGAAACTGGGAAAAACTGCCTCCTAACTCACTAGCTTTCTGTGTTTGCCTCAGAACCCTTTTGTGGCATTGATTCCTGCCATGTCAGATGAATGTTACTTTTCTACTTCAAATGTAGATGTTCGTGTATTATGGATAATTTAATTAATTACTGATACTGATTTTTGCATCTTTTATCTTCAGAATTTGGCTTTTTTGAGGGTCTCCTTTCTTTTGACACATAGTGTGCCCTGGGTGAATAAGTGAATAAATCTAATTTGCCTGTAATGTCAACCTCTCTAATATTTATTGGATGCCTACAGTCTTGTTCTTTTCCCTATATTATACTATACACACACACACACACACACACACACACACACACACACACACACAGATTTACTCTCCTTCAACTTTTTCCCCACCAGGGACTCAGCTTCTATTATTGGGGCCTGTTTGATGGACAGGATAGTGGTGGAAATGCCGAAATGGCCTCACGGCTCCTGCATTGCCACATCCGGGAGCAACTAAAGGACCTAGTAGAAACACTTCAAGACCACTCACCACCTCCCCTCTGCCTCCCATGCACCTCAGGGACCCCAGGTTCCTCTGATTCTACTCACTTGATTGGTCCTCAGTCCTGCTGGTCTTCACAGAAGGAAGTGACCCATGAAAGCCTGGTAGTAGGGGCCATTGAGAATGCCTTCTAGCTCATGGTGAGTGGGTGGCCCAGGACAAAGGCTGGCTAGGCAGACACTCTGTCCAACTCTGTGTGAGAGCCAGGTGGCCTCAGGGACTGACCTTGAGAACCCACAACACTATTGAGAACCAGAGCAGAGTTTGGTTCTGAGGGGAGGCAGAAGGAGTAGTTACCCCCATGTGTTTCACTATTTTTCCAGTTGTGGTTTGGCTGTGCCAGATGATTTCTGCAGATGGGAGTGGGGAGGGTGACTCGGTGTCTGCAAACTCTTCTTTTACTCTCCTCCCTCTTGACCCTTCCTCACTTGGCAGGATAAGCAGATGGCTTGGGAGCAGGAGTGTCATGGCCAACAAGTAGAGGGGGGCTGCTGTGCACTGGTTGTGGTGTACCTGCTAGGCAAGGTGTATGTGGTCAATGCAGGTGACAGCAGGTATGAAGGAGAAGGGCTTTAAAAGTGGCTACAGGAGCCATACTCTCTAGGATGGGGGGATAGAAGAGTGAGGTGGTGGGGTTCAAAGTCAAATATTGGACTTGGCATGGTGGCACATGCCTGTAATCCCAGAAACTCAGGAGGCTGAGGCAGGAGGTTCACAAGCTCAAGATCAATCTAAGAACTTTAGTGAGACCCTATAATAAATTGGGTCTCAAAATAAAATCAAAATGGCTGGGGATATAGCTCAGTGGTAAAGCTGCCCTGGGTTCAATCCCCTGTACTGTAAAAAGAATAAAATATTTAAAGAAACCCTAAAGATTGAAGGAGCTTGGAGGACCACAGATATAAAGAAAGGCCTGATATATCCACAAGGAGAGGAAAGATGGAGTCCTGGGTAAGAAATCCTAAGCAGAAGGCCTGGTCCCTCTGAAATTATCCATGAAGGGGGCTGAGGAGAGCCAGGCCTTTTCTGTCTCTGGGCAGGGCCATCATTGTCCGGAATGGTGAAATCATTCCAATGTTCGGGAGTTTACCCCAGAGACTGAGCGCCAGCATCTTCAGCTGCTTGTAAGTAGAAAACAAACTTCCTACCCACATCGTTTACTGGTTCTTTTGCCTCTCTGCACTCTTGTCCCTGAGAACATCCCCCCAACCCTACCCTCTCTCGGTCTCTCTCTCTCTCTTTCTCTCTCTCTCTCTCTCTCTCTCTCTCTCTCTCTCTCTCTCACACACACACACACACACACACACACACACACACACCACCACCACCACCACCACCACCAGTACCACCACTACCACCAAACACAGAATACTCCCTACTGGGAGCTTCTTGGGAAGGCGGCTGTGTGGGCTCTTGAGTGCAGGGCTGAGCCCAGGGGATAATGCTACAGGAAGGAGTCTGAGATGGTTTGCAGCACCCACCGTGGCCCCAGCTGAGGAAGGAAGTAAAATCAGAGATGGGAGGAGGGAACAGAAAAGGCCCCTGGGCTCTGGAACTGGACTGCCTGAATACTGAATCCTGGTTTGTTGTTCTCTGCTAATTATGTGACCTTTGACAATTCCTTAACCTCTCTGTGCAGTAATAGTTCCTGCCCCATGGGTTGTTTTGAAGAGTAACTGAGTTAATGTGTGTATCAGAATAGTGTGTAGCATGTGGACCTTTACTTAAAGGTCTGCTATAATAAATATCATCACAGGTGGCACACCTGTGATTCCTGCAACTTGGGAGCCTGAAGCAGGAAGAGCATAAGTTCAATGACAGCCTCAAAAAATTAGCAAGACCCTGTCTCAGAATAAAAATTAAAAAGGGCTGGGGATGTAGCTCAGTGGTAAAGCACCCCTCAGTTTAATCCCCATTAGTGCAAAAGAAGAAAAAAATCAACATTTTCTATATATTGTACTAGGGTATGTTTTGAGTGTAACACCCCCTGGCCCTTTGCTCTTTCTGGCCATTCTCAACCCCAGGGCTTCCTGAAACCAGAGCTGCTGGGTGGTGAATTCACCCACCTTGAGTTCCCCTGCAGAGCTCAGCCCAAGGAGCTGGGTAAAAGGATGCTCTATGCGGACCAGAACATGACTGGCTGGTAACACTTCCCTCAGAGCTGGGTCATTCCCATGGCAACCCAACCAGTCCCTCACCAGTTGCAAGGTGGAAGCTGAAGGCTGGGTCAGGCTGGGAGTTGGGGGATGGGGCCCTTCTAAGGGGTTTGTGTGTGGGTGTCCAGCTCCTAGAATAGAGGAGGCTTTGATGCCTAGGTTATGCCTCTACTCCCCCACTCCTCAGAGCCTACAAAAAGATCCAGTTGGAGGACCTCAGGTTTCCTCTGGTCTGTGGGGAGGGCAAAAAAGTAAAATCCATGGTAGAGGTGGGAGAGGGCAGGAGGACCCACCACAATTTGTCTAGGGAGGTGGAGGTTCTACCTGAGGTTAGGTGTGCGAGGGCTGTGTGGTTTCAGAGAGCCTGGCAGAGGACTAAATAGCTGTCCCCCTCCATGTTTCCCTCAGGCCCGAGTGATGGCCACTATTGGGTTAACCCTGGAATTGGGAGACCACAACCTTAATGTCTGCAGATCCACCCTGCCCATCAAGCCTTTCCTCTCCTGCTTCCCTGAGGTGAGCTGTATGGGGGCCTCCTTAACTATACCTTCCCTCCTCTGTGGGTCTCAAGCTGGCTTTTATCCAGGGTCCTTTTATCCCCAAGCTTCCTGTCCAGAAAACCCCACACCTCAATCCTCCCTATACTCTTTCCCCACCAGGTTCAAGTATATGACCTGACACAGTATGAGCACTTCCCAGATGATGTGCTAGTCCTGGGAACAGATGGCCTATGGGATGTCACCAATGATTGTGAGGTAGCTGCCACTGTGGACAGGGTGCTGTCGGCCTAAGAACCCAATGACCCCAGCAGGTAGGGGTTGCATGACATGATGGTAAGGGGATGGCACTGGCAAAGGAAAGGACAAAGGGAAGCAATGCTTGGGGACCCCATGTGGGCTTCTGTGTCTATATTACCATATACATGAATCTGCACATGTTCTCCTGGCAGGTATACAGCTCTGGCCCAAGCTCTGGTCCTGGGGGCACGGGGCATCCCCTGGGAACATGGCTGGCATCTCGCTAACAACAAGCTGGGTTTCGGGGATGACATGTCGGTCTTTGTCATCCCCCTAGGAGGGCCGGGCAGTTACTCCTGAGGGGATCAGCCCATCCCTCCCACCACCACCCAGCCTCTCCATGCTTACCCCTCTCTCAGCTCAAATTCTGAAGTTGTCTCCCTTTAGCGGCAGTTTAACCCAAAAAGGGATATCCACTAGACCCAGAATTACAGCTCTTGGCAAATAAACCCGATGGATAAAGGTGTGTGTCTTTATTTGCTTTAATTAGAAACTAAAAGTTAAGGAAAAGTTCTGTGCTGTGGTGGAAAGGACATCAGGACAGCCCCCCCAAAATGAATTTTTTTCCAAGTTCTTCTTTCTGCCCTCTCCTCTCCTCAATCCACTCACTTGCCCTAAGTGTTCTCAGACACTTTTGTATCTTCATCCATCTGCTGATGTTTCTTCCAAATTGGGCTCTCTTCCCAAATCTTTCCTGAGCTTTAGATTCATACATAGCAATCATCTCCCAAACATTTCCGTGAAAACCCACTGACACTTCACCTCAACACACCTCAATCCGCTATTTTCCCCACAACATGTTACTTCTCCTACTTCATCTTCTCAAAGGGCATCAGCTTGGCTGCTCAAATTAGAAATATTGGAGTTGGTAACCCTTTAATTTCCTCTTCATCATGCTAATCATCACTAAGTACCATCATGTGCTATATGATGACAATGAGCTGCATTTATGATGGTATACACCATATAGCCTTGGTGTGTAGTAGGCTATGCCTTCTCAGTTTGTGTAAGTACACTCTATGATGTTTACCCAACAATGAAATTGCCTAATGATGCATTTCTTATATCCCCATCATTAAAGGATGCATGACTGTATTGTTGAATATATACATTTATGTATCCGTGTGTGTGTACCTTTTCCCACATATCTTCACTCCCACTGTCACCTTCTTATTTTTTCATTATATTAGTTTCCTAACTCTAGCAGCTCCTTGCTGTACCTGAGAAAAATTCACAGTCAACTCCTAGACATGGCATATAAGGACCTTCATGGTCTGTCTCTGTTTCCTTCTCCAGCCTCATCTTCCATCACCATCACTGTCTTCTGGGGAGTTCCCATGACTCTGTAGGCCTGCAGTACCTTCAATTTGTTATTTAAAATATACACATCAACCTAATTTGAATACTTCATTTGTTCTTCAGGGCTGGGCATTCCATAGCTAATGCATTCTCTCCACCCCCCAACAGCAAATGCCTCCTGTATGGCCGCCTGCAAGAGTTGTCCATAGGGAATGGCAATTAAGAGCAAAGTCTCTAGAGTCCATTGGTTTGAATTCTAGGACCAGACCCAACATCAACTCTGTAATCTCTCTGAGCCCCCATTTGTTTTCTCAGTAAAATGGAGATAACACTACTAGGCCATCAGGTTATTGTGAGGACTGAAATAGTTAATGTGTATAGAGTCAGGTTCCCCAAGCGTTAGATATCTTGAGATTGTCTGTAGTCCTCATTTAGACTATAAATTATTTGAAGGCATAAATCAATCTTCAGCACATAGCTCTCACTTCATACTGAGTGAACTATTGAGTGGATTAAGAGGCCTGGGGACCAAACTGCTCTTGAGCTCAGTTTTCTCATTTACCAAATGCGTTGGCTGTACTTCAGATCTTTAAAGTCTGTAATACTTCTAACATGCATCCATTCGGCAAATATTTCTTGAAAACCAATCATGGGACACACACTGTGCTAGACGAGAGGAAGGGAAGACTGGAGGAGCACGGTAGTCATCAGAAGACAGCACCAGCATTGTAGTCACACAGGACTGACTGTATGAATTCTTGCTATCAGAAATCTCAAACATTTGCTAAGCTGCGTCTTCAAATCTCAGTTTCCTTACAGGCAAAAGGAGATGGGTATACTTCCCCCGGAAGGATTGTGACAAGTATTTAAAAGGTTGAGTTATGTAGTTCCTAGAATATACAAGTCAATAAAATGTTGATAGATTTCCTCCTTCTTTGTCCACCTCCTCAGTCATTTTTACAAGAAAGATCTACATGTAGGTAAATATGGTATGTAACACATCATACGGGGCTAAGCGTCACTAACGGCACAATAATACAATAGTTGTGGGAACTGTATTCCTGGTTGGGGATCCAGAAGCACTTCCAAGAGAATTGGACTCAGGGAAATTCCAGGCAGTGGAAGGAAGGGGATATGAGGCAGAACGGTGGTCTGGGTCTGCAGGTCCCAGAAGGTCCGCAAGGATTCTAGTGGCAGAGAGTGGTCTTCTGCACACACCTTGGCCCACTCCATCGCCCGCGCTGGCACCCGGGTTTCCCAGTCCTGCCTCCCGAGAGCGCCCAGGTGGGGCAGGAGCGGGTGCTGTTTGGCCGCGGGAGGGCACCAGCGGCCCTTCCTGACGCCACCCCGAGGGCCTCTCAACTTTCTCAACTTTCTCTACGCCCATCTGCCCCTAGGGGCTGGAATGCTGGGCAGAGGCCCCTCTGGGGTTCCACCCGCTCTGGTCACCGCCCACTCCTCTGCGGTACTGGCAGCTCAGAGCGACTCTCCTTCCAGCCTCTCACCCAGCCCGGGGCAGGCGCCCCCAATCTTCGCGCAGCGGAGGCGACCCTTGGCCGCCTGGGGCTGGGCCAGAGGCCAGCCGAGCCAAGGACTGAAGGGGGGCGGGGGCGGGGGCGGGGCCCGGCCCCTAGGGTCAGTCTCAGCCTCCTGCAACGGCCACGCAACTCAAGAGGCAACCGAGCGGAAGGTACAGGGGTCGAGCGAAAGGTACAGGGGTCCGGGCAGGGGGAGAAGGGCGTCCCAGTTCCCGGGAGAACACTTTCCTCCTCTCCACTCGCTGGGAGCTCTGGCGGATCCGGCGAGGGGTTTTGGCCGGTTCCCTCCCCTTGGACGCGGTGTCCGGGCTGCGCTGGGGTCTGGCCTGCTGGGCTCCTCCCCGGACTGCAGCAAGGGGCCCCAGGAGCGGCCTGGCAGCGGCTCTCTCCTGCTGAGGCCCTGATAGGAGCCCTTTCCCTTCCCTCCGGGTTTCCCCTAGCCTCCCCCGCGGAACAGGGGAGAGGCCTTGATGTCCTTAGGCGAGGGAACCCAGCCCAGACGCCCTGGCTAGCCCCAGGCTAGACGGCCCAGCGCGGACCTGGCCTGGGGTGCTGGGCATGGGCTGGGAGTTCTCCCAGGCCCGGAAGGTGGAATGGCATGAATAAGGGCGTGGTGTGACCCTTGGGGGCTGCTACTGTTGGGGGAGGTTGGACACTGCCCTCGACAGTCCTTGGAAACTGCTTGGGGCATGGGGTAGGGGAGACTGGGAAGGATCCAGCCCGTGTGTGTTTGTGTATTCGTTCATACGAGTGTGTGAATCTACCCTCCACACTCCCCAGCTAGGCTAAAGATTTATTTTAGGGGTGTCGGCTGGGGAGCCCGGGGCACAGAGTTCTCTCAGTTCTGGCTTTAAAGTTGAGGAAGAGGTGTCAACTGAAGAGTGAGTCTTTCCCAAACTTCAGGGGAAGTGAGCCAGGTAGGAGGCCCACTGGATCTGCAGGAAAATCAAGAGAATGAGCTAGGTATCCCACATATCTTGTCTCAGGGGAGGCGCCACAAGTTCCAGGCTCCGTTCCAGCTACACTTCAGTCTCTGCGGGGGTTTGGTTGCCCCTTTTAGAGTCAGTGGGGCAGTTCCTCTGGGGTTTCCTCTCACAGGGAACTATTGTTCATGCTATCTTGGCCTTGGGCCTTGTGTCGTGGCTTGGCCTGGGCTGCTTGCTCTTCTGGCCCAACCAGAGCCTGGAGGGAAAGTCTTCTGAGCTGGGGGTTCCAGGTCACTTAATTCATGTCCTTGTCCTGAAGTTCTGGCCTCTGCCTCCCACCATCTGGTGCCCGTTGCCTTGCTGGGGGATGGCAGTGGCGCACTCTTGCCTAAGTGACTGGTAGATCAGTAGTGATTGTTCTCTATCTGCACTGCCTGGGTTGGAGTTACCCCAGCCCGTGTTTACACAGCTGCGTAAGTTGAACTAATGGGAGTAGGTGGGGGAGTTGGAAGAAATCCTAGTGTCAGTCACCTGGGTAGACTTCAATGAACCACTGTTTGGAAAGGGATGTGCTGGCAGGGCACATCTTCCCTGTCATTTGGGATATCAGCAAGAGCCCCTCTGTGATCCGGAGCGTGGTTCTGATAAATTTCTCAGTGACTCATGTCCTCTTCCCCCACATCCCAGTTTTCTGAAGGTGTAAGTGGAGGAGAGGGAGGGGTCGCCTAGCATCCCACTGTTGAAGAGAAACAGCCTGGGGCTGGAGTATTCTGCTTCCTAAAAAGCAGACCCAGGCTATATAATGTGAGGTGGTGGAATGCAGGGACCAGAAGAGCTCAGCCCAGCATGAACGGATGTGGAACTGAGGAAAAACTAGGTTTGAGGCAGAGATCAGGTTACCTACCATACCCTGTGCTCCCTGCCTAGTTGGTGGAGGGACTGGTCCTAATTTGTCATTTCTTTTGGGGCTCCTCCCAGCCCAGGCTCTAGCTCCTTCCTTTTTCCCAACAGCCTAGATTTCATTTCAGCTCCAGAGCACACCCTCTCTTTCTCCCTGACTGCAGGGCTGGGAATCTAGCTGGGTGGAGTTTGGCTCCCCTCCCTGGGGAAGGAGGAAGTGAGGGGAGCTGTGAAGGTGTGATGAACTGCAGGTGTGATGAACTGCTCCTTCATGTGTGTTTGTGATGAGGGACGCATGTTAACCCTGGGAAGCTGACTCCTTGCCCTTAGTCACAGGGAGGGGTGGGCAGGGCATAAAAGTGAGCTGGACCGAGGGAGGAAGGGGCTGTTCCAGAGTGGGTGGAGGTGATTCCCTAGTGGATTATTCTGTCCCTCTGCTGTGGTGGATTCATGACTCCCTACAGTGTAGTCATTGTCCCCTATTGGGGGCTGAGTAACCTAGTGTTGCCACAAGCCCCGGAGGAAGAGGGGAGGAAGGCAGGCCGTTCAATTGTGTGCTGTGGGCACTGCCTGGACTGAGCCTCCTTTGTGTGACCCGGGCTTTGGGTACAAGGTGGGGTGGGTCAGAGAAGCTGCTGGCTGCTGCCTCTGTCCTCTGTCTGGGTTTTCCTCCTCCTTTCCACCTCTGAGGTGACATGTAGAAAGGCAGAGACTCTGGAGGCATACAGCCTGCTTTGAGTGCTGTCCTTGACACTCTGATTATCTAATCTTCAGAGAGTTTCCTTGTTGGTCAAAATGGGAAGTGCACCATTCACCTAACAAGCCACTGGAAACTGAGGTAAATAATTTTTGTCAAATTACCCAACAAAGAGTGGGCACCTTGGAGCTTTATAAATATTCCTTCTCTTACGTATCAGCCACCCAGTAAGTGGTTATGCTAGTATCTGGTTTTGTAGAGGGACTCCTTGTTTTTGACGAGGCAGGTGTGACTCAAGCCAAGGGACAATCTGTTCTAGATTACACCTTAGCAATTATTAAACCTTAAATGTATAAAATCTTGTTACAAATGAAATCTGTCTCATGACTCCAATATGCAAAGCAGATAAAAGCTGGCTTTTCTGGAGGCATCCCTGAACACCTTGCTGAATGTTTCTCCTCAATTGAATGGATAACATTGAAAGTCATGTTTTCTGGTTCCCAAGTGGGTTCTTCCACCTCGCACTGCTATATTTTAACCCACTGGAGAAGACCTGTCCCTGCCCCAGAAATTAGGATTCTTAAACTCTGTTTCCTACAGGATTGGTGCTTGGCAAGAATGTGCTGAAGCAAGCCCCCTTTTCTGTTTTCTCTTCCAGGTTTGTGGAGAGGTTTTGGAGTCCACAGAACAATTTTTGGACTACCATTTTTTCCCCAAACCCCTCCTGCCTCTTGTTTGCCAGTCCCAGCCATGGCTGCAATCAGAAAGAAGCTGGTGATTGTGAGGGATGGTGCCTGTGGAAAGACCTGCATCCTCATTGTCTTCAGCAAGGATCAGTTTCCAGAGGCTACTTCCCTACTGTCTTTGAGAACTATATTACAGATATTGAGGTGGACAGCAAGCAGGTAAGTGTTGGTAGCAGGCCTTCCCTGGCCCCCGGAGCCCAGCCCCCAATTCCTTGTTCTGCATGTCAAAGTGGCCAGCTCACAAGGCCATGACGCAGACTTGCGGTTCTCCTGTTTATCCGCCTGAGACATATGTGCTCCACAGGAACATCTTGACCTTTTCCACTCTGGTGGACTTCCTGATAAGGGAAGTTTCAGTATCTAACAATGGCAGATGTCGCAACCGAATTTCTCCCCTCTCCCTCCCTCTTTTGAGTAACTTTCCACTTCTGCTGCTTGGGGTATAAAAGGGGATGATGTAAGTAATGAAGTGGAGACTCCTGGATGAAGAACCTTGGTGTCCTGTGAGTTTTTTTTTTAACCTCGACGTCTCTTGCCGGACTCGGTTCCCGTTAGCCGGACGCGGCAGGTAAGGCCAAGAGCCCTTTCCTATCCTGCCTTGGAACCCTGTTCTTGGTCACGTAGTATGTCCTTCCTTACCACTCACTCACATTTTTGTTTTATTTTCCTGTGGGAACAAGTAAAATTTGAGATATGAAACTGCACTTTTAGAAAACCTGGATGTATTCACGTGTGGTGGTACATGCCCATCATGCCAGCTACTCAGGAGGCTGAAGCAGGAAGATTGATCACAAGTTTGAGGTCAGTGTGGGCAACTTATCCAGACCCTATCTAAAATAAAAAAGGGCTGGAGTGTGGCTTATTGGTAGAGTACTTGCCCAGCATGCATGAGGCTCTGATTTAATCCCCAGTACCCCAAAGAAAACCTGGATATATCCTCTGGTTCTACCACATACTCACTGTGTAATCAGGGCCAAGTCCCTTTGCTTCTGGGTTTAAACTCCCCACCACCACAAAATGGTGATGATGGCATGACTTACCCCAAAGGAATGTGAGAATTAAAGTGGTATTCATGATAGCAATTCATCTGAGATCACCAAAATCAAACACATTTTAGTGATTTTTGTGGGAGAGGGGTTACTAGGGGTTGAACCCAGCAGCACTTTGCCATTGAACTACATCCCCAGCCCTTTTTACTTTTTTAAACAAATTGAATCAGCATCTTGTTAAGTTCCCCAGGATGGCCTTGAACTTGGCGATTTTTCTGCCTCAGCCTCCCACAATGCTGGTTTATAGGTATGCAGCAGTACACCCAGTTTACATCTTAGAACTTTAAAGAAAAACTCAATTGAGTTTTTTATGACTGTGATTAATATGGTGCCTTGCACACAGCAGGACTAGTGGTTTGAGAGGATCTCTGGGTAGTAGGTTGGGGCCCTTGGGGTCAGCTATGTATTGCCCGTTTGTCAGGTGGAGCTGGCTTTGTGGGACACAGCAGGGCAAGAAGACTATAAATGCCTTCGGCCTCTCTCCTATCTGGACACAGATGTCATCCTCATGTGCTTCTCAATTGACAGCTCCGACAGCCTGGGTGAGGACTTTGGAGAGAGCGGGTGGAGACGCTTTGGAGTCAGCCATCTTCAGAGGCTGTGGGGATGGAGTCACAAGGGCTGCACAGGCTCTGCTGGCTCCTTTGTTGTGGTATCTCCAGTGTTTGGAAGGGCTTGGGGGAGGATATGCTACAAGGGACCGGGTTTTGAGGTATGAAGGAGACCATTAGCCTCAGACTGCTATGGGAAGGAAGACCAGTGCCCACATGCTTAAACTGAGGAAACTGTTGGGACATGTCTGTACAGAAAACATACCTGAGAAGTGGACCCTGGAGGTGAAGCACTTCTGCCCCAATGCGCTCATCATCCTAGTGGGGAATAAGAAGGACTTGAGGCAAGATGAGCATACCAGGAGAGAGCTGGCCAAGATGAAGCAGGTGGTGGGGCTGCCTGATGGGGAACCCTGGGGAGGAAGGTGCCCTCTGAGGGGTTGCAATCTGAGGCAGAAAGGAGCTCTCTCTTCTGCCAACTGTCCTGTGTTAAGCAGTCATAGTGATATCTACCTCCTCCTCTCCCATGTGTGTGCCCTGCTAAGAACCAGAAGGAACCTCAGTATCAAATCAGATGATCATAGAATGAAGTGACTTGTCCAAGGTCACTTGGCATTTTAATTTATTCCAGTTTATTATTCTGTCTTTGGAATTGGGGCTACTAAGATGAATAAGGAAGTCCTTGTCCATGGGGAGACAGCTTATGTTTCACTTAGGGTATGCAGACTGTGCCATCAGTGTACCTGGGGAGGAAGGGCATCATCAATGGCTGAAGAAAGGCTTAGAGGGTGAGGGATCTGGCTTATTCAGGGTCTCACTAAGTGGCCCACTGACCAGAGGAAGAGTTTATTACATGAAGCTGCCAGGGTATGGAATAGAGACTATCTTGAGAGGATAATTATGTAAGGCAAGGTTTTAAACTGGGGACAGCAGGCAGAGGATGGGTTGGGGGGATGATGGAGAAGGTAGTCATTTAGGAGTTAGCTGACACACATTCAGGCAAAACATATGTGGACCATAGAGTCTGCAACTAGGTGGGAGAGGAGGGGCTAGTCTGGGGATAACTTTTAATGTAAACATGAGGTTTAGATCCATGCCTGGGGCAGCCGGGGCCTGGATGCTTTGTAAGCTCAAGGCTGAAGGAGGTATTTGTTATGGGTGATGTGGTGTGAGGTGCACTTAGCCAACAGCTTCCTCTGCCTTATCTTCTGTCTTCTCAGGAACCCATCGGATCTGAGGAAGGCCAGGATATGGCAAATCATATCAGTGCCTTGAGTGCTCTGCCAAAATCTATGAGGGATTGCGGGAGGTTTTCAAGATGGCCACTCAAGCTGGCCTCCAGGTCCTCAAGAATAAGTGCCAGAGGGGCTGTCCCATTCTCTGAGATCCCCACGGCTCCTGATGCCCTTTTCCTTCACAGTGGCTTAGGGATCACCCACCTGCCCTTGAGCTCCACCCTTAGGACTCCATGCTGAAGGCTCCTTTTTCCAGTTTCCTCGTGCCCAGGATTGCTTCGTTTCCCTAGCCCCCAGAGTGGTGACAGGCCTGCTCTCCCTCCCTGTCCTCTGGGAGCTGGGCCTGTGGCCTGCCCTTCTTGAGCAGTCCCTCTCCCTGCTGCCTTGGTCCAGGGGTAGGGCTCTTGCTCCCTTTGGCCCTCCCCAGAGGATGGTCACACACCAGCGCTTTATATACTTCTGGCTCAGAGGAGCATTTCTAGGGTAGGTGGATTGGGGTTTCTCCTTTGGGCAGGGGCCTTGTCTCTGACTGAACTTGTTGGGGGTCATGAATAAAGGCCACAGGTTCCAACACGTGTGTGGCAGCTTCCTATTTCCTTTGTCTGGTTCCTATCTTGGCTACAAGCCCAGAGTCCCATCTCTCTCTTCATTTCCAAGTTGCTTGCCAGACTGGCCCCCTGTTGGCAAAGGCAGGACTATGGTGGAAGGGTGGAGTCTTGGAGCAGAGATGAGGTCATGCCTGGCTTAGCCTGGGGGGTAGGTGAGGGGCATGGTCTCTAGTCTGGACTAAATTTAGTAACTGGTGGGTGGCTTCCCACTGAGTTTCCTCCCCTGGACATGGAGGCTGTGAGGAGATGTGGCCCTGGACAGGGTGTGACAGTCTCAGCCTCTTGCAGGTCAGCTTGGGGACACAGGAAGCTGGGCCCAAGAAGAGGAGACACGATCTAGAGGATTTTGCATAGAATAAGATTTTTTGTTTTCAGAGTTTTTCTTCCTTCCCCTTCCCCCATAACAATGCTAACAAGCAGCTTGATGTGTCATTCTCGCCAGCAGTGGAAGGGGTGGAATGGCTTGGTTGTAAACACCATCCCCCAGCCTTCCTGTCCCTTAGAGGGGCAGCCCAGCTGGATTCTGGTTCAGGATTGGGTGCAGCGGGCTAAGGCTTGGCTTGGTGTGAGAAGGCAGGCAGCTGTGTCTTCAGAGCTCATTCCTCCACTGGGGCTCCACTTGCAGGGACAGGCCCCCTTTACTCTCCCACTCCTGGGGGAGGTAGTCATGACCATGGGGCCCTAGAAAGAAAGGAGGTATGGTTTGTCTTCTTTACCTTCTCTTCCACCACTGTCCCCTGCCTGGTCCACCCTGGCCTAGTCATACCTAAGGTAGAGGGGCTGAGCTTGCTCAGATCTTGAAGTAAGTTCTGTCCATTCTGTAGGTCCAGTTTGGCAGGAAAGGGACACCCTGTATACCCTCTGTTTTCTTTACCGAACTCCAGGAATCTGTGGGGTACAGAGGTGTTGACACACAGAGCTATGCAGGCCTGGATGAGGAGTACCAGCACAGGCTGGAGGCGAGGCCTGGGTCCTGCCACATCTGAGCTTTGGTTGCTCAAGCTCTAAATGTCAGCTCACTTACAAATAAGATGGAGGTTTTATGAAGATTAACTGATCCTGAGGATTGAGCCATAAACAGGTACTAATGAAGATACAGCTGCCTAAGCTGGGGCTTGTGGCAACCATGAGGGATTACAGGGCAGGAATGCTCACGCTTTCCAGTCGGGGTCATGGCCCAAGAGAATGGGGTTGCCCACTATGAAGAGCAAAGCTTTGGCCCAGGTCACAGCCACGTTGAACCTCTGGAAGGAAGAAGTGGTGGGGTCATGGGAAGGAAAGGCCAGAGGAAGGAAGAATTCCTGCCACACACACCAGCCCTCCAACCTTGGGGTTCTTAAGGAAACCCAGGTTAAAGAACAGATCCAGCTGCACAAACCTCTGTCTGCTTCGCACAGTAGAGATGAAGACCACGCTGCATTCTTGGCCTTGGAATTCTTCCACAGAGTCCACCTAGAAGAGATAGAGGCAGGGCGTGAGAAGAGGTGGGTTCAAGGGGAACTTAAGGGATGTCTGCCACATGGCGCTTGAGCTGCAAGGAGGGTACACTGGGCAATTGTCAATCAGTGGGTGAGTGCTGCCACAGGGGACAAGAGGCATGCTCTGGAAGCACAAGCCTCAAGAGTAAAGCTAGCTCTGGGATTCGGGCCTGTAAAGTCATCAGAACAAAGCAAACAGTGTTTCAAAGAACACAGTAAATAAAAAGAGTGTTTCTAAAACTTTCCTGGAGATAATCAGCAAGTACTTGTTAAGACTATAGAACCTTGGGCCCTAACCCAGACTTCCTGATCAGAATTTTCCAAGGCAGATGTCTCCAAATCTCAAAAGAGTAGGTTTCAGGCTTGTACCTGAGGAGCTATAAAAAAATACTAGTGCCCTGGCTCTGCCCCCAGATATCAGTGTTAATTGGCTGGGAGGGGCCCTGGTAGTATTAAAATCCCTCCAGGTGATTTTTCTCTGTATTAAGAATCACCATCTCAGAGCAAGTGTTAAGCTACTGAGGGTGGAGATGAGGTGACAATATCACATGACAAATGGGGGTAGGCTGTGGCATTTGGACTTCATTCTTAGGGCAAAGACCTCAAACCTGCCCAATCACAGTGATGTGGGAGGTTGTTAAACATGCAGGCTTCCTGATCCCATGCCAGAACTATAAGCTGGAGCTTTGAGGAGCAAGAGGATAAGGAAAAACCCAGTTCTGTCCAAGGCAGTGGAGGTGGGACAGGGACATGGGCCAGACTGAAGCAGTGGCACAGGAGCTGAGGTCTCTGATTTGGGAAAAAGAAGGGTACAAAGAAGGTGAGAGTGAATGTGAAGTAGTGAGTCACCTTCAAGTCCTTCCAGTCTCTGAAGCTCCCTGTCAAGTTTGGTGATGCAATAATGGATTTTTCCACCTGGAATGAAGGGAAAGGCATCTTTCTCTTATGCAGTCACCTCAATTCAAGAGGAACCAGGCAGGAAGGAGGCCAGAGAGCTGGGGAGCAAAGAGGGAGGAGGAAGCTGACCTCTGCACTCTTCTGAGATATAGGGCCAGCAGAGGCCAGGGCTGTTCCAGAGGTATCACCTGGGGGAGGACCCATCCTTGCTGGGAACTGAGGGCCTGACCTGCTTCCGGTAATGGCGAGATGACTCCAATGCTTTGTGGGCTCAGGCAGGCTTTCCCCTTCTTAGAGGAAGGGGCCAGGAGCAGCTCAGGTAGGAGGTCACCGTGGCAGCCTCTTCAGGGTTGAAGAAGGATGGGCTATTGCACTCATGCTCATCTTTGCCCATCACACTATGAAAGATGATGGGAAATCCCTGGTCATAGGTTAGAAGAAACCCTCAGCTGGACTTCCCTGCTTCCCTTCCCTCCCACTCCAAAACCCTTGCAGGCAATAAGGAAGCTTAGGCCAAGGTGACAACTGGAGGGACCCCTGGTGTTCAGTGGAGCCTTTTCCTACCTTCAGTAAACAATCAAGATATGGGGGTGGGGGCCTGAGTCCTGCTCTTTCCAGCCTCACCTGTTGAGGCAGACCCTGTCAGCAGGAGAAGCACTCTTGATCCACCACATCTGCACAGGCCTGTAGCTCTCCATCGTAGTAGAGTTGGTTGGGAATGTCCAGGATGGTGGGATGGGACCTGAGAGGCAGGAGGGAGGGAGAGCTAGACCAAGGCCTGGATTACTTTTGTCCTGCCCTTGGGGGACAGGCTTTAGGTCCACACATGAGCATCTTGCTTCCTGCTTTCTGCATAGCAGGACACATTCACCTGCAAGCTCTCCTGCCAGGCATTGCACACCACATAAAGCAGAACTTGTGGGTCCATAGGGATCCAGTGAACAGTGAAATTATTATTATTTTTTTCAAATTACTTTTAAAAACTAAGATTTGCCAGGCATGGTGGTGCATGCCTGTAATCGCAGTGGCTTTGGAGGCAGAGGAAGGAGGATGACCAGTTCAAAGCCAGCCTTAGCAAAAAGCAAGGCACTTAAGCAACTCAGTAAGACCCTGTCTCTAAAAAATACAAAATAGGCCTGGAGATGTGGCTCAGTGGTCATGTGCCCAGTTCAATCCCTGGAACACTCCATCCCTCAAAAAAAAAAAAAAAAGAAAGAAAAAGAAAAACTAAGAAATTAGGGACTCAGCTTTCAATTTTGCCAAGGAAGGTCAGTACAAAAACAATGTATCACTTCCCATTACCCTTATTTGAGATAATATGTTAAATCCAAAAATAAAAGTAGTAACGACACAATAACATTTCCTTTCTGCAACTGTCCTATATGGTACTCATTCAAGCATTTTTAATGTCTAAACTTATTCAGTAAAAGAAGTATATAAACAGGGTGTGGTTCTGTGTGCTTGTAGGTCCAGCTAGCTATTCAGGAGGCTGAGGCAGGAGGACTGCCTGAGGCCAGCCTGGGGAACAAAGAGACTCTTACAAAAAACAAAACAAAACAGAGCTGGCTATGTAACTCAGTGGTAGAATGTGCCTAGCATGTGTGAGAGCCTGGGTTCAATCCCCACCACTGCAAAACAAACAACCCTGCCTAGCCCTCTAATCTGACAATATGTTTATGAAAAACTATTCTTTTTCTCATTTCTCCTTGGATTGCCTGGAAATGCCATCCGAGACAGACATGAGACAAATCCTGGTGGCTGACCATCCCCATATCTAGATAATCTCAGTAGTCCAGAATAAAACCACTAGCTAAAGGAGGCCTCCGACCTTCCAGTCTATACTCCTTTCTGCATCACAGAGGCACAGAGCACCAGGAATGCAGACCACAGCCTCCTGCTGGAGCACAATGGGTACGAAGGCATGGGCTAGCAGTGGAGGGAGATGAGGGTGTGGGCATATCTGTAGTTTCATAGCAGCTTGGTTATGAACTGAGGTGATGAGCTTGGTCATAGCCATCAGGGCCCTTCTTGTACAGGGCATTGTAGGTGAGAAGCCATTCCAGCAGCGAGTACACCAGCCCATACTTCTGTGTCAGTGGGGACTGCAGCACAGGTCCCAGCTGTCAAGGGTCTCCAGCCAGCACCAGTTGCCCTCCTGGATTGCCTGTTTCCTTAACTTCCATCAGTCCTAGAAGGCAAAGGTGGTATGAGGAGAAAGGTAAGTGATGGGATCTCCCCATGCAGGGTGGCACACCTGTACCCCACTCTGAGCCGCTCACCTACTATGGCCACCAGACTCTCAGGTTCCATGCAGTGGCCAGCATCATCGATGAAGATGTGTGTGAAGTGATCAATGGGAAACTGGGCTTATAACAACCTGGGAGGTGTCAGGCCAGGCAGGGTCATCCCCAGGCACCCAACTACCAAACCTGAATGCTCACCCAATCTGATCCCTCACTCACCCACTGAAAACCCTTCCCCATCTTCCCAGCCCACTACCCTTTTATTTACACACACACTCTCCACCTGCTGGCCATGATGAGAGTGGTAATTAAGATGCAATATTCCTGCAGTTCCTTCTTGGCAGGAAACACATACTCCCCCATTTTCGCATCCCTGTTACAGTAGGGCTGTGGATTGTGAAGCAACATGAGGCATCAGCTTGGCTCTACCCATGCCCACCCTCACTCTGTCACTGGGCCACTTTATAGACATGGAAACTGAGGCCCAGAGAGGGTTCTCACCCACCCAAGGATGAGGATCCAAGTCTCCCTACTTTTCTGGTTTACCCTTAGAATCTCCCAGACATCTGCCATCCCTTGACCCTCTGCACTTCCCTGACCTTAATGTCCTCAGGTACCATGTAGATGTCCCTGCTGGGGGCCAGGAGGCAGTAGATGGAGCTGGGCAGGTGGACCCAGAGCCGCTGACAGAGAAGGTCAGCACCCGAGTTGGATGGAACGCAGGCTAGGATGTGAGCTTCGGGCAAGTGCTTCACCACCTGAGATGCGGACAGGTAGAGTGTGGGAAGCAGTTTCCCAAACTCTGGTGACTCACACTGGGGCAGTGAAGCATCTGCCTCCCACAGCCAAGGGAGGCAGTGATATAAATGACAAGTTCTATCCTGGAGCCCTGCTAGTTCAATTAGCACTTTGACGTGGGACAACAACTGCAATAAAACACACAAGTCTATGAATACCAAAATGCAAAAAGTCACTCCAAGAGCCACACAGTGCCCAACCTACCCAACAGTGCTCAACAGCCACACTGACTCTAGCTCCCCACTTTTTTTAAAAAAAAATTGTAGTTGTAGATGGACAGAATGCCTTTATTTTATCTGTTTATTTTTATGTGATGCTAAGGATTGAACCCAGTGCCTCACCCATGCCAGGCAAGTGCTCTGCCACTGAGCTACAGCCCTAGCCCTCCCCACCTACTTTTGATGGCTGCTGAGAAACAAGAACTTTCAGGGAGATGAAGGAAATCAGAATTTGGGGAAAACCGCTCCATCTGGGGGAGTCAAGGATATAGGTCCCAGGTTTATCCTCAAGCCTCACCTGCTTAATGGCCTCTACTAATGTGACAGTCTTGCCAGTGCCTGGAGGCCCAAAGATGATGTAGGGGGCTGGATGTGTGGTGTCCATAACAATGTGCTTTATGGCCTGCAGCTGCTCTGGGTGTGACTCCAGACTCCAGTCATACAGCCTGGCAGGGAGGCCGGGAATCCGAACTTCAACTTATCCAGCCAGCATCCCAGAGGCCTCTAGGACTCCATCCCCAAGCCCCACACTCCAACCAGCCCTGGAGTCCCCTGCCCTCAGTCTCACTTGAGCTTCACATCTGAGGGCAGCAGCAGGACCCCACAGGAGGCCACAGGAAAAAGCATGGACCACAGCAGCCAGCACCCTGTCAGTTCCAGGGCCTGATGCTGGACCTGCAGGGGCTGGCGGTTGAAGGTGAAGTTCACCTTGAAGGTCAGCCCATCCACAAATCGGTTCAGGAGGGTTTGGATAGGGAGAAAGGTAGAGTAGTTCCAGTTAGGTGGGCCAGACAGTAAAAAGCCAGGACCTCCCTCCACCTCCCTCTGCTACACTCCCTCTTTCCAAGACTTCCATAAAAGCTCCCTAGGACAGGCAGCTGTTGAGGTAGCTCAGAGTTCCCTGGAAGAAAAGCCCCTGCCCTGTGCTTGGGATCCACTCATCTTAGGAGAAAGCCTCTCGTCTCCCCTGGCCTGAGGGAGAAGACTGGAGAAGGGTTCCCCCAACACCCACCTCATGGAAAAGCTCAGTTTGACATGGTCCAGTTCCACCTTGTGCATGAAGCCCTTGTAGGTTATGGGGTCCTCCTGGTGTATCTCAGAGGACAGAGGGAAAACAGGTGGTCCCTCCGCAGCACTGAGGGGTGGCTCTCGGTCACACCAGGAACCTACAGGGTGTGAACGTAAGCAAGCTTCTGTCCCAAGCATGGTCACTGAAGGACCCAACCCCCAGGCTCTCCAGATCTCTGAGGGACGAGAACTGAGGCTCTGGCCTTCTAACCCAAGACTCAGAGAGCTGTGTTTTCCCTATTTCCCTTCCTCTCCCACCAGACAGGAGTTGTGGGGACAGGAAGAATACAACCTTCCCCAGCTGCTCACAGGTTCAGAACTCCAGGGTGCTAGTTTAAGGCCTGGCAGACACTTCCCACTCTACTCAGCTGCCCTCTCACCAGCTCAGTTCTACTCTGCCTTTAAAATATTGTTAAAACTCATCTCCTGTAGTCATCTTGCCCTGATCATCCTTGTTCTCTCTTCCCACCTGCATTTGTGTGGAGAAATTCATTCTCATGGGCAATTCTGGTCTAAGGTACACACATTCAAAATCTGTGTGCTAGAAAGGGGCCTAAGAATTATCCAGTCCAGCTCTGTGCTTTTTAGATAAGGAACCTATGGCTCAGAGAAAGCAAGGATCTTGCCCAAGATCACACAGCCAGTAGTAGCAAAGTCTAGATTAAAACCCCAATGTCCTGCTCTGACACCATTTTGGGCAAAGGATGCCCACCCTACCCCTTGCTGACCCCTCTGGGACAGGAACCATTTCATCCTTCTTCTAGTTTGCCCTGTATTTAGGAATGGCCTATAGAGGTTGGCTGACTTGAGCCTGCCCTCCCTGCACCTGATCTGAGCCCCAACCTCCAGAGTGAGCAGCCTGGGGTTCTGGTCCACGGAGTCCCAGGTCATGGGCACTGATTCCAGGTCATAGTGCCAGATGTCGTGCTCCATCTGCAGCTCCTCCAGGTGCAGCAGCAGTCAGAGTTTCACCTCATAGTTCCTCTACGTCAGGGCTGTCTCCAGCTGGGCCCTGGCAGTGATGGTTGGAGGATGAAGTGGGAAGGGCAGGAAAGGGACAGGTCAAGCACCCCCATGACCAGGAGCATTTACCCTCTCCCATTTGCAACTAGGAACACACCAGGAATCAGAGAAGACCAGAAGGACAGAGAAATGGATTGGGTCAGAGGCCTTGAAGAAGGGAGCCCCAACTCTTGCTTCCTCCGATGTCCTTGATCCAACCTCAGACCTGACTTGAGTATCCGTGGTAGATCTTATGGTGGAAACATTCTTCCCCAGATCTTCCTTCCATGACTCACACCCTAACCTCATTCAAATGTCATTCTCTGTTCAAATGTCACCCTCTGTTCAAATGTCACCTCCTCAAAGAGGCCAGGACTGACTGCTCTCTGTAAAACATCACCAATTCATCCCCTTGTCCTGCTTTGGTTTTACTTTAGCATTACTTGAGTTCTTCAAAGCACTCACCAGAATATGGAATGTACAAGAAAAAATAAAAGAAATGATCAGTGCTCACTGTTCCCCACCAGAATGGGCAAGGCTCATTTGGAACAGCACCTGGCAAGAGGGCATACTCAGCAAGGGTGAACGAATAGAGCCTGGGAGGCTGGACAGACATCCAAAGCAACAGGCAGAGGCCAGCAGGGAGAGAGAAGACGGGAGTGGGGTATCGAGGGGAGGCACTTACTTGATCTCAGCAATCTCCTTTGAGGCAGTGAAGATACTTGTTCCCTGAAGACGGATGGGGAGCAGCTGCCTGAGGCATGGGGGTGGGTACTAGGTCCCCAGTTCCATACTTAGCTTCAAGTCATAGCCTTTAGCACTGCAGAAGTCGGGGGAAAAGCTTTCATAAACATTGAACTTGTCACCTTCAAGACTCTGGGAATGCCCCTCCGTGGAGGATGCACAAGGACCCCTGTGATGCCATTGCCAAAGGGTGGTTGGCAGCCTCTGCCCAAGGACATGGAGCTCACTAGCTCATGTGGCTGCTCGGTCCATGGCTGGACCAATTTTGGAAAGCCCAATACTTGGAATATTTAAAAAATATTATTTATAATACATTTTCATTATTAAAAAAGAATCTGGCAAAAAAAGTATAACATTTTTACCATCCTGAGACAGCCAATGTTAATTTTGGGGGGTATTCAGGCTTCCAGGTTAATATATATATATATATATATATATATATATATATATATATATATATAGTTTTTGTTTTGAGGTACTAGAAATTGAACCCAGGGGCACTTTACCACTCAGCCACATCCACAGCCAGCCCTTTTTAATTTTGGTTTTCAAACAGGGTCTCAGTAAGTTGCGTAGGGCCTCACAAAGTTGCTGAGGCTGGCTTCAAACTTGTAATTCTTCTGCCTCAGCCTCCTAAGTCACTGGGATTATAGGAATGTGCCACTGCACCTGGCACCTATACATTATTAAATAAAAGTGAACAATTATCTAACTGTGAAAGTCCTACAGTATTTTGTAAGTAGCTAACTATGTTGAAAAGATGTTTACACATGAGTCCATTCACATGACGTCCAGCATAGGGAAATTTATGGAGACAGAGATAAAGTGAGTGGCTGCTAAGCACTGAGCAGGTGGGTGAGTGATAAAAGGGTGGAAGCTGAAGGGTATTGGGTCGCTCTTCTTTGGCATAATAAAATGTTCTAAAACTGACTATAATAATGGTTGCACATATCTGTGAACATACTAAAAAAAATCACTGACCTGTATGATATGTGAATTATTTCAGTAAAGTTGTTTTAAAAAAGAGAGAGATCTGGGTGCGGTGGTGCATGGCAATAATCCCAGCAACTCAGGAGGCTGAGACAGAAGGATCAAAAGTTCAAGGCCAGTCTCAACAACGTAGCAAGACTCTGTCTCAAAATAAAAAGGACTGGGCCTATAACTCAGTAGTAAAGTGTTCCTGATTTCAATTCCTGTACTACCAATTTTTTTAATTTAAAAAGAGAAGAGAGGGGGCTGGGTAGAACATGGGCTTAGCATGCATGATTTTGATCCCCAATGCTATGAGAGAGAGAGAGAGAGAGAGAGAGAGAGAGAGAGAGAGAGAGAGAGAGAGAGAGAGAGAAGAGAGAGAGAGAGGTGTGTCTGTCTATAATGGGCTGCCTGATAATTCATTACACAGTGAAAACACTTCTTAAAAAATGTTTTTATACTGTCCTTGCTCTTGATACTGTCCTGCAATTTGCTTCCTAGGCAGAAAAATTTTTCTGAGCCCAGAGGAGGGAATAAAGGGGCCCCTGGTTCCCAGCTCTGGGCTTTTCCCAAGGGCCCACACTGTTGTGATAAAGACATGCCAAGACCCATCAGGTCTGGATGGAGGGCTTACAAGTCAGGTCTTTCTCCTTCCTCTATCCAGTTGGTCAACACAGGGTTTCCAGTGATCCAGGTGCGCTTGAAGGGAGTCGTGGGCTTCAATTGTGCAGCCAGAGGGCTGTGGGCAATGGCAGCCAAGAAACGGGAAATGTAGAAAGTGCCAGCTTCTTCTGATCCCGACTCCCAGCAGCTCCCAGAGCACCGTGGCTGGAAAGTAGCCCACAAAGCTGGTCTTACATTGCACATGCAACTCATAGCATTCACCTGCAGAAAGAAGGCTGAGTGAATGGGAGGGGGGAGGAAAGGCAGAGACCCTCCCACCAACATACTGACCCCGACACTCCCCCATCCAGACCCATCCTGAGAGGAGACCTCTGGACAGCCACAGTGTGTGCTCCAAAGCTGCAGCCCTGCTAGGACAAGCCCTGCCCACCAGAGTTCTTTCCTTTGGAAAGCTACTCACCAGGGCCCAGCAGGCAGGGCAGCTTCTGGTCACCATAGTAGAAGGCAAACTGGGGTGTCTAGCAGAGAGGGAAGAGGTGACTGAGGGTAGCAGGTTTTGTTTCCTCTGTTCCGGAGCCTCAGGGTCAGCACCTCCTTGTGGTTCAAATCCAGGCAGATAAGGAGCTGCTCATCTTGTGCTTCTTGGGGCCCCTGGACTTCCACATTCACCACATGCTTCCCGTGAAGATTCTCAGCCCTGGGGAGAGTGGGAGTCAAGGGTGGGGGCCAGGGCAGGAGGGGCCTGGGATGGGGAATGCCCTGGGGAGAGTGCCAGCCATGCTCCCACCTGCAGCCAAGCCCCCCACCTGCTTCCCCCATTCCTTAAGGAAGAGGCCTCCCCACAACCTGAGCAAATTACTCTTTTCTTGGTTAGACAGCCCCTTCCCCTATGCCCTGAGCACCCCTCACAAGCAAGTGTGTGTGCACCAACAAACACACACACACACACGGACACACACGGACACACACCTGTCATAAAAGTTCTTGGCTAGCAGTGACTTGTGGTGCTTGCTGATATCTCCTTGTGGTGCTTGCTGATATCTCCTCTTTTCTGGGAGCCGCGAGTCAGTCCAGCGGTCCAGTTTGAAGAACCTGACCCGAGTCTTGGTGATGTAGGCCAGATTTGCCTTGAGAAGCACTCAGACTGAACCCAGAGATTCCAGTGTGTGACCGCAGTGCAGCTTCTGAGGCTCCCAGGGCAGCCTAGGGGAGGAGACAGGTCTCCCAAAGATGAATGGGCACTACCCAGGCAAAAGAGGGAGGGCACTGTGAGTCAAGGTGAGGGGGTGTGACCTTGCTACCTGGGCCGTTACTGCACCTCTGGGAGCCTTGCTTCCTTCCTTTATGAAATGGGAATGGCAAGGCTTGCCTCTTTTAAAGGTTGCTGTGATCCTCACCCAAGATAGTAGCATTGCGGCAAGCCACTTAGCCCAGCACCTGGCACATAGAAGACCTCAGTAATAGTGAGTGATGATTAGTATCACATAAAGTTTGGTTGCACTAAAGTGAGAAGTGCGAGGGGAGTGGCAGGAGGCAGCAGAGGTAGGCAGGGCCCACGATTCGGGCCTGGGGTGCGTAGGCCCTTACCTGATCTTGAAGTCGGGGTTATAAATGGTTCGCAGCTGCTTGCAATCTGTCTCCATGTCCAGTCCTCCTACGACTAGGAAGCACTGGCCCGTCTCCCCGGAGCTGCCGGCAGCTGAACATATTGGGCATCGTAGTGGCGGCTGCTGCCCAGGCAGGAGGGTCCGTGGAAATGAAACTGAAAGTCCCCGCTGCGGCTGGATGTTGGCGGCCCTGCGACAAGGGTGCAGAAGTGGGAAGCTCCCTACCTCTGAACCCCTGCTCCTGCAAGCTCCCTTTCCCCTACCAGGCTTCTCTCCGCTGTTCTTTCCCTACCTGAGCCTTCCCTTCGTTCTCTTCCTCTTATCCCCTCCCCCTCTTCACATTAACTCTTTACTAAGGAGTCTGAACCCTCCCTCAGGGCCCCCCCCCTTACCCCAAGCTCCCTCCCCTGGCTTCCAGCCAGTATCTGAATGTGGCCATCGCCAAGGGCCCCCAAACAGCCCAGGAGGACCTCTGAACCTCTGCTGGGGATACTCCCTAGCACTGGAGGCTACTCCCACCCTCCACAGCCTCAAGACTTATTGAAAAGCAGAAGTGCTTTGGGTCAGCTGCAGCTGGACTAGGGCAGCTCATCCAGCACTTCCCAGAGACTGGCAGAGACATAAACCAGCATGCCAGCCAAGCGGGCATCAAGCCCTATTCCCCCATATTCTCTGCTGGGCTCAGATGCAGGGAGGAAGGCATGAGTCAAAGAAGTTTGGGGTGAAAGAACTAGGAGTCTCTGAGATAAAGGTGCCTGCCTATATGTGGGAGAGAGGGACAAGGGGTTCTGCCAGGACGAACAGTCATTTTCTTCACCACACAGGCTTCATTATGTTGAAAGGCTGGTGATTCTTACCCTTGACCCACATATTTGGGCACTTAATTACACTCCAGTCTGTATTGCTCTTTAAGTGTTAGTAGTATTTAAGTAAAGGTTGCCCCAGTCATCAAAATAAACTTAGGTCCCTGAGAGCAAGGTACTGTTATGTTAGGCAATAAATGGTTAACAGCAACAGCATGAGTACCAGGAAGAGAAACTGTTTAGACAAATAAAGGGGTGGAGCTACCACCAAAACAAATATAGCAAGCCTTTTGCGTGTTTATCCTCCAGAAAGAAATAACAGAAACCCACAGTAGGATGGGATAAAGATAATTATATAAAAAATTAAATACACCATAAAGAAGTTTCAAATATATCACAGCTTGTGTTGTTCTCAAGTAGTTCTCCATAGGAGGCCACACAATCTAACCTAATGTGAGGAAATGTCCAGAAACCAAGTCATTCTCCAGCTGGGCAAACCGTGTACCTTCTTCCAGGCCAACAGTATAGGAACGCCAGGAATAAGGAATAACAGGCTTTAGCAACAGGAAATGCAATGTCAGTGAGAATCAAAGCTACAAGGATGGGGAAGATTAAGCAGGGGAAAACGTTATGTTGTAGAAATTGATTATGCAAAGTAGAGGAAAAAACTAGGAGAGCAGCCAAATATTTTACCCTTTTTCCCCCTCCCCCAACTACCCAATGAAGCCCCAGAGGAGTACAGATGGTGAACAAAAAATTGCTGTTGCTTACCATCTCAAAGACCTATTTTTCCACATGCTGATATGTGTCCTATATGTCAGAAAGAGAGAAAGATGAATATGTATTTTTTAGTTGTTTCAGCAAAATCTTGTATCTATTATCTCTAGTCTCAGATCCGAGATCTATGTACTAGTGCAAATAAGAATGGTTTCCATCAATGAACTACATATAAAGCAGGAGTGACAACTAAGGCCTTGTGAAATTTATCACACAAATCAACAGGTAAACCAAGTTTAGATTCCAGATGAAATAAATGGGCAATAAATAAAATCACATGTGTTTAAAAAAAAGTACAAGGACTGGTTGATTGTGTCAAATTTCATTCACTTAAGAAAACAATGAGATGTTGAGAGATGGTTCAGTTGAAGAGCAATTGCCCAGCATGTGTGAAGCACTGTGTTTGTTTCTCAACACCATATATAAATAAATAAAAATAAAGTTCTATCAAAAACTAAAAAAACAAATTTTTTTTTATTTTATTTTTTAGTTCTCGGCGGACACAACATCTTTGTTGGTATGTGGTGCTGAGGACCGAACCCGGGCCGCATACATGCCAGGCGAGCGCGCTACCGCTTGAGCCACATCCCCAGCCCAAAACAAAATATTTTTAAAAAAGAAAACGAGGGCATCAGGATAGAGGCTTCAAGTGCCGCAGTCTGGCTGGGCACAAAATCACGAGCCACTCACACCTTGTAGATTCAAAGAGCAACTCTTTATTCTGGAAACTCTCACCGGCACTCTACAGACACATTCTGGGAAAATCCATGTTCTGGCCAAATTCCACCTCCACTGGGCTCTGTCTCCCAAAAATACTCTCTGAATCCTGTGAGAACTCAACGGTAACTCAGGCAGCAGGATACGCCCTATTCCCAGCAGGAATAACCTTAAACCTGGAACCGTCCTAAACCCCAATCCTCCCTAAACCCAGATCTGCCCTGGTCCTTGAGCAAGGTCACCTTACATGCAATGTCACTGCAAATGACCAAGGCAAGCCCATTTCCACAATGGAGAGTCCTTCTAAGCAACATGGGGTACGCTGACAAGGAAATTGCCATGCATCATACCTACTTGGCTAATGGCTCTCAGCATTCAAGGAGATTGACCAGCTGCTGTTAGAGTTCAGCCCAGAGAGAAGTGCATTGACACTTATCACTGTATATATGGTTAAAGTAATTTGTGAATAAATATGTATATATTTTTTATTTATGGAAATTATATCACAGTTACATTAAAATTATTTAACTTTTCTGTTTTCTGGTCTTATAAAAAACAGCTTGAGATTTAAACTCATTAGCAATTCCCTGAATCAGCAATGTTCCCATATTCCTCCCCTCAAAAAAAGTGACTCAATAAGTATAATTTTAAATTTTCTACTATTCACATTAAAAATGAAAACAAAAGTCAGTCACAGTGGAGTGCCCCTGATTTCATTTCCTTGTTTTCTTGCCTCAAATGGGCCTGGAGGTATTGCTAAGCTTGTACAGTGCTTGCCTTGTAAGCATAAGGCCCAGGATTCATTCCCCAGGATCATGAGGTGGGGGGAAGGGGAGGGAGGACAAAGGAGTTTAATGAAACATTTGGAATGTGTCTATGGATGATTTAAATAAAATGGTCTTACATATGAAAAAAAAAATTGTGGACCCATTACAGTTAGTCTCCAGTGTCTGACAAAATAAATCCTCCTATGGAGCAGTTCATTTCTGAGTTTCCTCTGGGAAATCAAGTGGGAAATATACCAGCAGCTGAAATTTTGGAAATTCTGTTTTCTCCATTCATGGTATCTTCAATCATGGCCCCAACCCATGTGCATAGCTTTGTTCTGGCAACCTGGCATTTCCCCAGACTGTATGCTAATGATTGCTGTGATTATCAGGAGAGAATCCCAAATCCAGGTGTGATTTTTGTTTCTTTGCATAAGGCTTTGCTGGTATATAGGTGATTGAGTTGTTTTTTCTTCCTGAAATTTCTGAGAAGCAGAACATCAAATTCAGAATGCTGGAACTGATCTTTAGCTTTATATTCGTATCTCAGAATATATCCTATATTTTCATTTTCTTGTTCACATTCCTAATGCTAACTTTATTACTCCACAGTATAATAAACAGTTTCTCCTATTATATTTCAGACACAGTATTGTGTAACTATTTTCTCCAACACTAGATGGCACTGTTTATGGGATTTTTCTCTGTTGTATTTTATATGAGAGGAAAAAAAAGAGAAGATCGCTTGGCTCATTTGTAAAACAATGCTCATTTCTGCCCCCTCTTTGTCTTTCATAGATACAGATACCTTATTGGAAAGTCTTTGAGTGGGATTTCCCCATTGTAGACTTGACAGGATGATGTGTCCTCGTGTCACTTTTATACTTTCTCTTGGCTCAGAGGTTTCTGAGCTATCCACAGCTCTCATGTCTATATACTTTGGAGTGTTTAGCTAATTTGAGTCTCAGTGTCCTCTGTTGCCAAGAGAAAATGGTCTGAAATATGGTATAAGGGTTAACAGGGGAGTAGTTAGATGCCCTGCAGTTACAAGTAATCTCCTGGTACACCCTTCATTTGAAGAAACTTTATTTCTTCTTCTTTTTTTTTTTTTTACTACTGACAATTCTGCTACATAAAATTTGGCATGCAGTTGTTTCTTTATCTTCCTGATTCTAATACCTTGAAATTACACCCAGAATCAATTTAACCATATTATACGTTAGTTGTGTTTTAAATGGTTCAGAGTTTACACTATTTTCAAAAATGACATTTTTAAACTTACATTCTCACCCACAGTGTACAAGGGCTTTCTTTTTCCTGTAGTTTCTTGAGTCTTGGTTATTATTAAATTATTGACAAAAGCTGTTCTCTCTCTTTTGGGGGAAAGGCTATTGGGAAATAAACTCAGGGACACTCAAACACTGAGCCACATCCCAAAGTCTATTTTGTGTTTTCTTTAGAGACATGGTCTCACTTAGTTGCTTAGTTCCTCACTGTTGCTGAGGCTGGCTTGGAACTCTCAATTCTCCTGCCTCAGCCTTCTAAACTGCTGGAATTATAGGTATGCACCACCATGCCTGGTGATAAAAGCTATTTTAACAGTGGTGCTTTGTATACAATTGTCCACTGTTTGACTTGTGCATCAAATCCCTGATGAAAGATTGTAGAGTTCAGTCTGCATGAAGCCAAAGAGAGTGTGTGTTACAAACCTTTTGGGAGATTAATGGGCAAGTATTATTTATAACACCTTCTCTACACTATTGCTTGGGATTTTAACAGCCCATTGAGAAACTTGTACAGCAATGAGAAATGACTGGATTGTGATCTAGGGGAGATTTGCACGTGTTCAGTAAGCTTACTCCCAGCGCTTGAGGATTTAAAATGGCTTTATATTTGGGG